>NC_086324.1:167637832-167954975 GCF_036172605.1 Pelobates fuscus | reverse complement strand
CAGTGTGTGTGTATGAGTGCAGTGTGTGTGTGTATGAATGCAGTGTGTGTGTATGAATGCAGTGTGTGTATGTGTGTGTGTAATGCAGAGTGTGATGCAGAGCCTTGGTGGGGGGTGGGCATTTTTATTTTTTAATTATTATTTTAATATTTTTTTTGTTTCATCACATTTTTTATTATTATTATTTTTTTATTTTAATTATTATTTTTTATTTTATTATTATTTTAATTTTATTATTTTTATTTTTTTATTTTTATTATTATTAATATATATACATTTTTTTCGTCCCCCCTCCCTGCTTGCTAGCTGGCCAGGGAGGGGGGCTCTCCTTCCCTGGTGGTCCAGTGGATGGGCACTGTGTAGGAGGGGGCTGTGGGGGCTGCAGAGAGATGTTACTTACCTTTCCTGCAGCTCCTGTCAGCTCTCTCCTCCTCCGCCGGTCCGTTCAGCACCTCGGTCAGCTCCCAGTGTAAATCTCGCGAGAGCCATACAATACAAGTATTCTGCCATACAAGTATTCTGCCATACATTTGTACTCCTAATTTAATGTGGAAAACACAGATCTTATATCAATTCTTTACATATGCAAAAAGGGGTTGTCTTCACACAATACAGTCATGTCCAGTCAAATGCGTCTTCAAAGAACTTAAAGAACACTTGACAGGTTTATAGTCGCCATTTGGGCAGTCGGAATCCAGGACAAACCACCCCCATATCCTAACCCAATAACACACAGACACTAAGTAATATGGGGAAATTTGTCCACAGCTTTATTAACCAATAATTATAATAATATTAATAATAATAATAATAATAATAACGATAATAAATTAACAGATAAACATGGGTCATTGCCCCCCATACTCCGCCCCCTCGCATCCTGTTCCTTCGGCTACCATACAAAAGGCAATGACCCCCATATAATAACACATATACATATTTATAACATACACCAACATTATACCAAAGTGCCAACCATCCATTAACCACGGCAGGGGTATACCCGGATACCCCTGCCCCACCAGGTTCTGAGCCACCTCCAGGACTCGAAACCTCTCAACCACCGATGACCACAATCTGTTTATTCCACCTCACGTTCATCCAGGGGAGCCTATTTCCTCTCCTTCAGCTCCCCGTCCCGCCGCTGTGAAAGAAACGGGTTAAATAAACACAGAACAAACAAAGGGAGGGTGGGTGGGACAAACTCAACCAGGTTGAAAGTTAGAATGACTCATCTAAAATGGCTGCTCATTTAAATAGCCAATCCTACTTACCCATAATTCCAACCCTTGCTTACTTCCTCCTAAGCCCGCCTCCTAACCCCTGTCAAGGCCTTTTTCCGCTTAGCTGCGCTCTAGCTACATGGGGCTACATGACAGGTTTATAGTCGCCATTTGGGCAGTCGGAATCCAGGACAAACCACCCCCATATCCTAACCCAATAACACACAGACACTAAGTAATATGGGGAAATTTGTCCACAGCTTTATTAACCAATAATTATAATAATATTAATAATAATAATAATAATAATAATAATAACGATAATAAATTAACAGATAAACATGGGTCATTGCCCCCCATACTCCGCCCCCTCGCATCCTGTTCCTTCGGCTACCATACAAAAGGCAATGACCCCCATATAATAACACATATACATATTTATAACATACACCAACATTATACCAAAGTGCCAACCATCCATTAACCACGGCAGGGGTATACCCGGATACCCACCAGGTTCTGAGCCACCTCCAGGACTCGAAACCTCTCAACCACCGATGACCACAATCTGTTTATTCCACCTCACGTTCATCCAGGGGAGCCTATTTCCTCTCCTTCAGCTCCCCGTCCCGCCACAAGCTCAGACCTTGACCCCTTAAGCTGTCTGAGCTCCGCCACCCCGAAGAAACAGAGCCATCCGTATACCATCCTGCCAACCCAAGTTGAGCAGGTCCAAACCCACATCCGAGAGTTGAACACCATCCGAGCGGTAGTATCCTGGCAACCCTTCCTCCAGCTCAAGGTGCCTTACCACCACACCCCCTACCTTCCGTACAAAGCTTGCCATCAAGCTATTCACTTTCCTCCTGCACCTCTCCATAGCCACCGGATCCCGAGCGTGCCGCCACCGGCGCCGCGGGACAATCTCCGACCAGACCAACATGACTCCCGGAAGCAGGCCCCTCAACTTATTGATGTCCTGCTTCATCCACTTCACCAGCCGGCGTTGCGGCGTGAGGCCCAGGTCATTACCCCCAATATGTAGGACCAGCAAGTCTGGCGTGTATCCTGCCGCCAACATCCCAAACAGTGCCCCACAAACATCCCCCCAGCAAAATCCCCGATACCCAAACCAACGAACTGCCAACTGGCCTCTCGGAAAACCCAGCTGCTGGCCTTGTGCTCGAGCTGCGGCCCTCCTCTCGGCCCAGAAGACAAACGAATGGCCCACGATCCATGTCACACGCCCTGGGGGGAGAAAAACAAATGATGAGGGAAGTCCAACAGAGACCCCAACCCCAGCCCAACCAACACAGTGAACCAATCCAATATAGCCAGTTACACATCATATCACAAACTATTTTTTTTTTTTTTTTTTTTGTAGTATAAAACAGTCCCAAGTCCATTAATCCAACAGACCCAACCGGACATAGGAACGGAATCTTACTGATTCCCACCTCCCGATCCGCTTCACCACCTCGTCCCCCAATCCCAACCGTGCCGCCTCCGTGGCCGCCCCAATACGGAACGAGTGCGTTCCAAATCGTGCAGCTTGAAGCCCCAACTTGCCCAAGCTCAACCGAAAAACTTTCGTGAACTGGAACCGAGAAAGGGACGATCCGTCAGCATGTACCAACAAGGAACCCCCTATCGCTGGCCTCCGCGCCAGATACTCCACCGTAGCAGCCAACGGGCACAAAGCCGAGCCCGGCAAGGCCCCCAGTGTCACGTCCCGGCCCACGCCGCGGACGTCCGTTTTGGATCTGCCAAGGTGCACCACCACCTTCCTATCCAAGACACGAACCCCCGAAAATTGCAGGCCCCCCTGCACCATCTTATTAGCACTCACCAATTCCCCAATTCGGAATGCCCCAAAAAACGCCAAAATAAACGCCACTTTGAACAGCAAAGCCTCGAACCCATCAAAACAGACCTTAGGCAATAGACCCACCAAATCCCCCAGTAGCTGAACCGACACCGGGCGCCTGGTATCTGGCGCCCTGCGTCCCTTGCGATAACCCTTCAGGGCTTGCCTGATGACGAAGGTCTTGGTAAAGTCCTCCTTCCCATGCCACCGAAACCAAAACGCCATCGCCGCCATGGATCTGTCCACCACGGCAGGTGACGGCCCTTTTGCCAGCAACTGACAGGTGTACCACAGGAAAGCATCCCGCAGGGCATCAACGCCGTCCATGGCCAACCCGTCCAGCGACCGCTCCCACAAGCCCCAAACCTTACTGTATGAGGCCCAAGTGGCCGGTGCCAGGGAAGCCTTCCCTAGTCCTCCAAGCAGGATGCCCCCAGCTGCCAAATCTCGTCCGGGCAAGCCTGCCCTTCCTTTGCTGCCCCCGGCGCCGCCAGCCAGAATCGGGACCACTGAAAACGAGACAGAGCATCAGCCACCTCATTCAAATAGCCGGGAACATGGCGCGCGCGAAAAACAACATTCCGGGACATACACAGCAATACCAGTCGCCTAAGCAGCTTAACCACCGGCCTCGAGGCCGCCGACTGATGATTCACCGCGTGAACCACCGCTATGTTATCCGAGAAAAAGACCACTTTCCGATCGCGCAGCCTGTCACCCCATAGTGCCAACGCAACGACCAACGGGAACAACTCCAGGAAAGCCAAGTTGCGCATGAGAGGGCTCGAACCCCAAGATTCCGGCCACCTCTCCGCACACCAGCAGCCACCGAAATATGCCCCAAAGCCCACACTGCCCGATGCATCCGTGAAAAGCTCCAGCTCGGCCGACGACTGGCCCTCCTGCCGGAACAACACCGTCCCATTAAAATCCCGCAAGAAGGCATCCCAGATGCCCAAGTCCGCTCGCATGGCCGCCGACACCCAGATGAAATGGTGGGGGGACCTAACCCCCGCGGTAGCGGCCGACAAGCTGCGACTGAAAACCCTCCCCATCGGGATGACCCGACACGCAAAATTGAGCAGCCCAATCAAAGACTGGAGCTGCCGCAGAGTAACCTTGCGCGTCCCAGCCACAGCAGCCACCGCCCCTCGAAGCCTGTCCAGCTTATCCCGGGGCAGCCGGCATTCACCCAGCCCAGAGTCAATCTCCAGACCCAGGAAGCTCAGACACGTGGTCGGGCCCTCAGTTTTGTCCGCCGCCAGCGGAACCCCGAAGTGGCCCGCCACCCACTCAACTGTCCGCAGCAGGCGCAGGCAATCCATGGAATCAGCCGGCCCCACACACAGAAAATCATCCAGATAATGCACAATAAAACGATTCCCTGCTTCCACCTGTACCACCCATTCGAGAAAAGTGCTAAATTTCTCAAAATAGGAGCACGAAATGGAACAACCCATGGGCAGGCACAAGTCCACGAAGTAGGCCCCTTCAAAGAAACACCCCAGTAGGTGATGACAGTCCCGGTGGACCGGCAGCAGCCGAAACGCGGCCTCAATGTCCACCTTAGCCAACAAGGCCCCACGCCCGGCCCGCCTGACCAAATTGACCGCCCGGTCGAAAGATGCATATGACACCGAGCACAAGTCCCTATGAATACCGTCATTCACCGACTCCCCTTTTGGGTACGAGAGATGGTGAATGAGTCTAAATTTTCCCGGCTCCTTCTTGGGAACCACCCCAAGTGGGGAAATCCGCAGGTCCTCCAGCGGAGGCACAGCGAACGGGCCCGCCATGCGGCCCAGCCCGACTTCTTTGCCCAGCTTCTCCCTAACCACGTCCGGGAAGTCAGCCACAGACTTCAGGTTGCGCAGACTCCCCGAATCCCCTTTCCGCTCCTGAAACGGAATAAAAAACCCCGTTGCAAAACCCGCAGGTGCACAGCAGCATCCGCCCTGTTACCGTAGCGGCTTAGCCACGGCTCCATCGCGCTTAGCCTCACTGGGGTTAAGCCCAGGGGAAGCGGATGCACCCCCTCCCCCGGCCGCGACAGCCGCACCGGCGCCTCCGGACTTACCCTTCTTGAAGCAGCGGTTGAGCCCATGAGCGCCTCCGCAACCGGAGCACTCGTGCTTGAAGCGACAGGTGGCCCCCCACTTGCATTGGCCCTCATTATAGAGCCAGCATAAGCCCTTTGGTAAGGCGGCCGACGAGGCGGACTGCCCCCTGGCGCCGGCCGAGCTCTGAAAGGCCATCATCAGCTTCATCCAGAGCGGCAGGTCCATTTGGTCCCACCGCATACCCGGGTTAGCCGCCAGCCGCTGCCGAAACTGCTCGTCATACTGCCACCACGCCAACCCCCCGTAAGTCCGGTACGCTTCCCAAATGCCATCCAAATAGCAGAACAAAGACGAGCATAGCCCCGGCGATTTCTCGCCGAGCACGCTAGCCAGCACGCAAAAGGCCCTCAACCAATTACCAAAGGACTTCGGTATCTTGCGGTACCGCTTCCTCTTCTCCTCCTCCTCCTTTTTCTCGTCCTTCTTATCCTCCTCTTTGAGGTCTATAAAGTCCTCTAATGGGAGGAGGGAGAAGATCTCACAGAACTCGCCCTTCCATATCCTATCCTTCACGTCCTGTTTCAAATGAACCCCCAGTGGGCCCGCAAAAGATATATACGCGTGCTGTCTAGCCACGTCAGGGACACCCACGGACAACTCAGCCCGCTCACTCCCAACCTCCCCTACGTCCTGCGGCACCACCAGGTCCCCGCCCGAACTAGACCCTGCAGAATTCCTAACCCGAGAGCCCGTAGCCACAGCACCCGGAGCCCACACCTGACCAACGCCGCTAGTGTCACCCCCCGCCCCCAATGAGTGGAGTAGTGCCTGAAGTGTGGTAACTAACGCGCTAGAGTGTAGTGACCCGCTGGACTCACCGGCCAAGCCCCCCGACACCGGAACGGTGGGGGCTGCAGTGCAGATCGCCTGACGTCCAGGAAGAGGAACTTCCGCCGGCATCTCGCCGACCGGGGAGCCCACCCGGTGTCCAGCCTGCGCGGAGGCAGAAAGGCTCCGAGATCTAGGACAAGGAGAAGAAGTCCTGGGTAGGGTGTAACGGACATCAATACCCCTCCCGTCACGACCCCGGGAGCGCCTGCTCTGCACCGAAGCCTCCCGCTGACCTCTACCACCACGTGGCACTTGGGAACCCCTGGGGCTACGACTCCTCCCGTCTCTACCAGCAGGCCGCCCCTGCCGACCATACCTAGGGGCTGCCGCACCTTCCCCTGCCGAGCTGTCCGAGGGGGAGCAGTGCCGACCCGACCTCCCCCGAGCATCCCGGGACCCTAGCGATCTAACGGGCGAGGGACTGCCGCTACTACCCCCAGAACCCGGGCCCCCCCGCCGTCCAACCACTACAGAGGATCCCGGTTCCAGGCCTGCCCTACCCCTCTGCCTAACTACCGCCGGAACCCCCTCCCCCGCACCCACCGCCACCGCCCCTTTACCTTTTCCCCCGTACCTACCAGACCCCGATGGCCCAGAACTACCCACCACCCCTACGGGGGACCCGCTGTCTGACCTGGCTGCCTCCCGAGAACCCCCACCGCCCTTGGAACTCACTCCTTTAGAACCACATTTACGCTTAGGGGCCCCAGGGCCCTCCCCCCTTCCGACTATGGCCTGGGCACCCCCAGCCTGTCTACTCCTGCCCCCCCCAGTGGCAGAGCTCCCCCGAACGACCTTCCCGCCAAGAGGGCCCCGACCGGAGCCCTCTGCACTTGCCTGTTGCCTCCCAGGCCTGCCATGCGGTCTCCCGGATCCAGACTCATCATCCTCATCGCCACTTTCCGATGGGGGGGAAGCCCTCCCAGGCCTCCCCTCCGTGGGTCCCGAAGCACCAGGGGGCCGCCCGGCCGCCTCTGACCTGAAAGCAGCAGCGCCCCCGTCCACGATGTCCTTTTGCCGCCTAGTGCTCATCCGGGGCTCCGTCCGCACGCGGGGAGGCAAGGCCTCGACCACGTGGCTCCCGGGCCTGCTGCCGGCCGCAACCGGAACTCCACTGCCTCCGGGAACAACTTCACCGGGCCCCGCGCCCGGGCTCAACCTCCTCGGGGGCCTCCGGGCCCGAACCGGTCTCCCGCCATCGCCGTCCCGATCTGCCGCCTCCGCCAGGGCAGGGCCTAGCTGTGCCCGTAGCCAGTCTGCCCCTTGATGCCGCGCAGCCGACCTGATCCCCTCCAGCAAACGCTCCACGTCGTCCATTGACCCTGCAGAGGAGACAAAAGAAATCCGACCAAGCAAAGTCCGCGCACACCGAGGTGAACACAAACTCAACCAGGTAGAAAGTTAGAATGACTCATCTAAAATGGCTGCTCATTTAAATAGCCAATCCTACTTACCCATAATTCCAACCCTTGCTTACTTCCTCCTAAGCCCGCCTCCTAACCCCTGTCAAGGCCTTTTTCCGCTTAGCTGCGCTCTAGCTACATGGGGCTACATGGCATTAGCTGGTCAAAAGATGTTACTTGATTAAACAAGCACCTTCCAATAGTCATAAAGACAATGTGTTAACAGGATATAGGGTGCTGGGGGCGAAACAAGAAGAAGATACAAATCGGGATCAAAGGCCAGCTGTTATAATAGAGCATCCTGACATTACTCAATCAAATGTGTAGTGTGACACAGGATATAAGAGGGAAGGATGCTCATTAATCCATATCAGGAGGCAAGCAGCAGAATTGTTAGGTTTAGGATAAAAAAGCACGTTATTAGCGACTAATACGCACAAACGCACTGGAGAAAGCAATGAGGAGAAGAATAGGAAGGTGACCACATCTAAACAGTACGCCGGGCCAACATAACAGGACACATACCACACTAGGACCCGGTGAATCGACCGAGCAGGTGGACTAGAAGGTCAAGGGTACGACAAACCAGACCCCTCTGCCAAACCCCCCAGTAATATGCTGCAATGGCGATACACAAATTTCCCATGATAGCCAGATAATGAAGGGGCCAATAATAACCCAATAACCTACTATGGTATGTTGTGAAACGCGCAAGCAGATGTTATGGTTTAATCTTCCGCGACATGTCAACAAAGAAGATATCAAATGTAACACAAACTGTAATTGCTTTAACCCTGTATGACCCTTCTTTTCTTTACCCCCCCCCCCAATCAAACAATAAAACTGCAGTAGAAAATGTAATAAAAATATATTTAAAACAATATATGAAATATACTAATGTGTTTCACCATATAGGCATACTAAATTTGAAAATAAAAGTCATGTGATATCATAGTCACATGGCCGTTTAATAATTAACTAAAGTACAAAAATGTTTATAGTATGTCTGTAATAGGAAAGAACTAGATCAAAAATTTAATTGGAGTTGAAAAACGAGGATAAAATATATCCCTACCTGATGATATAGTGGAGCTCTTGTTCTGCAGATCTTAAAAACAGAACACCCAGGAGACAAAAGTTAAGGACTTCAATGTCTCCAGAGAATTTAATCAAAAGATATTGGTTTTATACATTATCTTCAGACTATACCTCAGACCTTGACTAAATATTTTTAGAAACAGATCTAAACTGATACTACACACATATACACCCATAAAAGAAAAAAAGGAAAGAAAGAAAAGAAGTTTCACATTAGGAAGAAGAGCTGGCAGAAGCTGCCAAATAAGGAAGGACAGAGTAATTATCGATAGTACCCTACAGCAAGAATCAGGAAAAGTATGGAAGGGAGGTGTGCGTTGTATGAGCCTCAAGAACGCTTGACAGCTTGAGAGCTGATGTTTAGAGTGCACCCTGTGTGGGGAGATCGTCTGCCTCACCCGGCCACCGGGCCACCTTCTACACTAGGCCTATTTTATAGAGTGCGACTGTGCGGTATATCGCCATTTGAGTATATGGAACAGGCTTCCACAAAATCCCACATTATTCAGCAATAAATCACAGTCGTGTAGGGCTGCTAATATCAGGATTTTGGTCAATAAAAGCCAAAATTAAGTTCTACTGTGTGGGAGCTCAGAAGAGACACATCTGGCCAGCTTGACAGGAAAAAAGAGAAAGGAGTTGTGACAGTTGTACACATATATACCAGAATTGTCAACATCACAATGGAAAGAACTCCAAGTTAAAACAGCGTAATTTTTAAACAATACATGACAGGCAAAATCAATCTAGGCAAATATGCCTCAAAGCATGGCATAGGCACTTACAATGTGGATAGTAAAAGGCTAAACATGTGGGGTATTTTATAGGTGAATACATGCTAAGATAATTTTAGCTATGAAAACCTGTCTACATACTTAGTTCAGGCAACGCATTCACTTGTAAGAGAGGTGCCAACAGGATGTGTCTAAGGTAAGTGGAAGCATGCCAAGTTAAATACCACGTATTTACAGCAAGCATAAGAAAAGCAGGAATTGTGCTTGTTATTGTATTAAAGCAGATTAAACTACTGTGAGTCAGACCAGGAACGAAAAAAAAAAAAAAAACATTTGCACATGAGGTATCCTGACGACACATGAGAAGCCTAACAGGAAACATATAAATAAGCTGCGGTAAAGCAGATCCGGCTAAAGCATGACCAGAATTCACTGCCTAGAATGAAGACAAACTGAAATTAAAGGACCACTCTAGTGCCAGGAAAGCATACTCGTTTTCCTGGCACTAGAGTGCCCTGAGGGTGCCCCCACCCTCAGGGTCCCCCTCCCGCCCGGCTCTGGAAAGGGGAAAGGGGTAAAAACTTACCTTTTTCCAGCGCCGGGTGGGGAGCTCTCCTCCTCCTCTCCGCCTCCGTTCCTCCCCGTCGGCTGAATGCGCATGCGCGGCAAGAGCTGCGCGCGCATTCAGCTGGTCACATAGTAAAGCATTCATAATGCTTTTCTATGGACGCTTGCGTGCTCTCACTGTGATTTTCACAGTGAGAATCACGCAAGCGCCTCTAGCGGCTGTCAGTGAGACAGCCACTAGACTAGAGGATTAGGGGGAAGGCTTAACTAATTGATAAACATAGCAGTTTCTCTGAAACTGCTATGTTTATAAAACAATTAGTTAACCCTAGCTGGACCTGGCACCCAGACCACTTCATTAAGCTGAAGTGGTCTGGGTGCCTAGAGTGGTCCTTTAACCATGAGTAGAAAGTAATATATGAGTAGCAATGCTAGTCTGACGGGAACTGGATGAGTTTAATATTAAAGGATTTTGTCAGGAATGCTAGGACATTGCTTAGCCTCCTTTAGCATGGTATAGTAAGAAATTGGCAATAGGTGCACATTTACAGCTGGTTACCCCTAAACTGGGGGCATCGGGGAGGAGAGGGGGAGGGTGAGGGTATTTCCACTATATCACAGAGAGCAGTGAACTTAGATAATGACCAGAAGAGCTAATAGCCCCAACTAAGACATAATAAGAGTGGGTTAATACTGCGGTGTAGCAGCATTTAGGTAACAGTACCATAACACAATAATACAATGGAAACTATAGTGGACTGAATCCCCCGATTCTTGCGCCATATTAGTCAGGTTCACAGTTGGGTCATCTCTGCTCCCCTCAGAACAAAAAGAAACACGAGATTGGCCTGAGTAGCATTAGGCGTGATCCTCTCTGCAGTCTAGGTGCATAGTCTCAAAGCTTGCAGAAATTGTGGAGCATCAGGAGCAGAGGTAAGCTTATATACAGTCCCCTGCTGGATCACAAGCAGGGTCTTCGGTGACCCAAACCTATAGGTCAGTCCAGAGTCTTTCAGTCAAAATGTTCCTGATTTAAATGATCTTTGCCACTGAAGCATGGAACTGGTAAGGTCATGATAGATCATGAGATGAGAGTTCTCAAACATATATGTTGCCTTGTCACATACAACAGCCATGATATGTCCCTTAAAGTGAAGACAATGTAGTGAAGGCACTTAGGGTCTTTTTCAAACAATGCTTGACAAGATCTGAGTGTTGATAGAAATGTTGCTGTGTTTGCCATGTTTCTCCAATAAAACTGCTGTTTGAAAAAGACCCTGAGAGCCTGGACTACATTGTCTTTACTATATGGATTGGGAATTTGTCAGCCCTAGGGACAATGGACCGAGGTCTACAAGTAATGAGAGTGTGGATCCCTCCTTTGTTTGCAATCAATGATATGTCCCTTGTCATGAAGAGAGGAACAACCGACTATGACATTGGGTGGTGCTGTTGGGGATCTCGGCAAAAGACCAGGTAGTACGGTAGTCATTAGGCATCTCAGATAATATGGCAACTCTTCAGGAAAAAATGCATCAGGTATGCCCCTTATCTTAGAAGTCCTCCATGGCGGACATGTGTGCAGTTAATGCCTATTGAGAGGTTTCAACTCTCCTGATGCTGTCCTGCATTGTGGAAAGGTCACCACGTAAATCCAAAAATTTACTATTTGTCTGCACTAAACCAGAAATAATGATAAAATCCACCTTAACACCACCCACACTTAAGCATAAATAATATAAATATTACTATTTTAACGCTGCCAACACCAAGACAATTTATAAATGGGGTGCCTTGGTCCCCCAGGTAACTGAATAATAAAAACCCACCAAGTACAACTTAGCACAATATCTAAGCAATTGCAAAACACTCATTCATAGTCTCTTTAGGTAACATAATTGCTTACTAGACAAAGGCAGAACTTAAGAAAGGAATATTTATTATGAGCAAAAATTAGTCACAGTGCATACAAAAATATAGATGACAATCAAATTAGTTACACCAACAACAGATACAAAAAAAAGGAATAAAAAAACATAAGTCCTTAACACTTACTCAGGTTTTCAAAATAAAACTTCTTACTCTGGTAAGAAAGGTGGTGACTCACTTAGAATTAGATTCTGGCCCCCGAGCAAGTACAAATACACATTTCAGTATCATTGAATATATACCCTGTGGATTACCAAGCGTCGCCCAGAGGTGGAGATAAGGCGTACCTATTGTAACTATAAGTGCCACCCCCTTGTGTTCCAGACCAACATCAATCCAAATGGAAACATTTGGTTCTATCTCCTTTTATGTATTTGCCACAGAAATAATAATTGCATCTATGAATTTTTTTACCATTTTTCCAATCCATAGATATGGCGCACTCCTTACTTGTGACCCAATATAGCGGACATCACCCTCCCTTCCCCTATGGTTAAGTTACGCAAATCATGTTTGGGCTTGATTAGAAGCTTGTGCTGGTCACATTCAAAATATAACAAAAATGAGACTTAATTGTAGATTATGCTAACGCAGTGTACCTATAATCTTAATTTTATTAAGGACAGGAGGCGAGTATTTTGCATAATTTCTCTTTACTAAAACTATAGCAGCACAGATTTAACAAAGTTTAGTAAATTTGCAATAGGGTATAAAAAGCACCTCCCCCATATTAATTCCTCTTTCTTTTATGCAATATTGTCACGATTGTCATCATGCCTTCCGCAATATTTGTGTTCTTGGGTCTGGCTGGGTTTGATCCTGGTTCTCCTACTTCCCACTCAGTAGCCTTGGCTTGAGCTCCACAAATCTTTGGTTATTTTCTGTTGGTTCCTGGTATCCTGTTGTCTATGTCTCCACGCCTGGACACTGCACACCTGTTCCTGATAGTGGCTGATATTTCCCTATTTAAACCCTGCCTGGCTGGTGTCTCATTGTCCTGACTATTATTCCGTCCCTGACTACGCCTTTGGATATTCCTTGTCTGTACCTCGTTCCTGGAAGCACTGGTTATTATCAGCCCCAGTGCACTGTTTCACCGCCTTGGGGATTTCTGCCTTGAGTCCCCTTAGCTGGTGTAAAATTACAAATGGTGCTTTAACCCATTAAGGACACATGACATGTGTGACATGTCATGATTCCCTTTTTATTCCAGAAGTTTGGTCCTTAAGGGGTTAAACTCTACGTGTTGACTCCCACTCAAGGTAAGATCTTTACATAACGATCTGACCATGGAGTCTGCAGAGTCGAAGAAAGCCCTATCAGCCTTGATCCAGCAGGATCAGGAAGCCAGCTGAAATAGCTCTGTAATTGCCTTTTGGACCGGGATGCAAATTGTTCAACTGGAGCAGACCCCACAGAGTCCACGGAATATTGAGGCATTCAGTCTCCATCCGTTGACGTCCCTCCAGAGTCAAGAAACCCAGTCCGCCCATAGGTTGTCAAATTCTGGTAAGCATACTGCACATTGCGAGGCAGGCAGAATCGGTACATGTCTGTTGTCGCCTCTGTGAGATCCCGGGATCATGCTCTGCCCAAGCGGTTTATGTATGGAACCACTGATATGTAGCCATTCCACGCCTGCATGTGAAGTAATCACCAATGGAGTTCGGCCCTTCCTTCGGGCGTTACTGGTATCCAATGGCTATGAGCGTGACCCGTCCACAGATAATGGACTTACAGTCAGTGCATAGTTTTGTAGTGTAGTAGACCTGGAAAATCACCTGGATGGATGAGGACAGGAGTCCCACCACACGAGCCTGGATTCGGAAAGGGATGGAGTCCTTGCGCAGAGTACGCCTGATTTTCTCAGCGAATGGCTTTGATTTTATTGTTTTAGGTAAAAGGACACATTTGGTCAACTCGATCTCGAATCCCGGGAATTGTATCACCTGAGGTGGTCTTAGAGTTGATCATCCCCTGTGATTCCAGAAGGTATATTACTAATTCCGTCTTTGAACGCAGTCTGGAGATGGAATCGCAAAGGAATAATATGTCGTCCAGATCAGACAACGGACCCTTGTGATCGTCGATGAACCATTACCGGTTTCAGTAATATGAGGAAGCACCAAGGTGCCGAGTCAAGTCCAAATGGTAGTCATGTGAATGTGACTGTCCTGCCAGATGAGACTCAGGAGAGATAGGCATCCTTCGTACTGAGATGTATGAACCAATCGTTGGCCAGTAGGAGATCTTGTAACAGACGAATACCTTCCATCTTGAAACGGCAATAGACTACAAAGTCGTTCGTGTGACGTGAGTTGACGGCTGGATGGTAGTCCCCTGTCTTTTCCTGACCACGAATATCTTCTTAAAGGAAACCTGACCAGTCTGGAGAAAACTGGACTGCTCCTTTGGCGAGCAGGACCCGGATGCCTTCGTCAATGAGAGGTCCGTGGGTTGCCGCCATTCATAACGGATGAGGACATCCTACCAGCGAGGGTGGAGAGTGGAATCCTATAATGTATTCCCGAACGGTCCGTAGAATCCAACCGTGTGTTCAATGTGGTGAAGAGAATCACATCCTCAAGTTCAGTGATAAAGGTTCGGCAAATAATAATCCAGTTGCCAATGGTCCTATTGCTCTCTTCCCTAGATCCGAGAGCACGTTGTCAATTTTTTTGTAGATGTTGGGTGTCGTGGTGCCCGTGGGTTGAATGGGGGTAAACCCAATGTGTTGATAAAAACATTTTCATCAACGTTTGTAATCTTGTGACAACCCTTTCTCTGTGGGGAGTACTACGTTACATATTCCTTGACATAATGAGATGCCGTAGTTGGCATAATGTGCAACAGAGGTCAAGCCAGCTGTTCGCCATTCATCCACTTTCGCCATAGTGGGTGAATTGGGATAAAAGTCTCCATCCTCGGAGGATGGAAGTGGAGGAGGGACTATGTTGTATAATTCTACACACTCAGGTCCCTTGAGTGGAGGCCTTCCTTTTAAATCTCAAGGTTACAAAGCCTGAGCCTTCCTAGTGCTTTTTAGATATCTCAGAGCCCACCACATCTTGGTTGGCAGACAGAGATGTCTCGTGATTCAGGTGGGAGAATGCGTACTCTACAAAGCACCTTCTTCACGGACGTTGCTACGGCAGCATATGACATGTTGCAGGAATCCTGGGTCGGGGTTTGTGATGGTTCAGGAATCATGCCCCAAGGTTCCTGTAATGGTGGGATGAGATACACGTGAGTAATATGTGTGCACCTCTTAACGTTGCAGGGTGTCCAGTTCCCAATGCAACTGGTGTACATCCAGAATTGAGTGCAATAATAATATTATTATGCACAGAGTGGTTGGAGTGCCAAATGAGAGGGGGTCACCCTCTAATGACCTGTGCCATAGATCATGCATTCACGCCAGGGGGATTCCCTTGGTTACATTGGAGACATTGACAGTCTCGTAAATAAATAAATAGGAGTGTCACCCCTGTATTGTCCCGTAGGATGGGACCGGTACTATGGAGGGTCGGTGCGTGTGGATGTGTGGTAAATCCCAGTTAGACAGTGGAGCTGTACCTCAACGCGTCAATTAACTAAGTTAATTGCGTCAATTAACTTATATTTGTACCTGGCCTGTGAGTCTGTGCATGGGGGCTGTGCAGGATATTGCTCCAAGTCGCAGTACAGGTAAGGACACAAGCAGGAGAATCGTCGAGGGTAAGCCAAAGTCAGAGGATGCCAGAAGTCAGGATACACGGTAAGAAAGCCAAGGTGAGAGGATGCCAGAAGTCAGGATACACAATGCGAATAAGCCAAGGTCAGGAGCCAGGAGCAAACTATCTGGATACATAAAAAGAACCAGACAGCAGAACCAGATTCAATGAACTGACACTGCCCTCAGAGAGAGGCAGTGTTTTATACCTGGCTGATTAGGCATACTAAACAGGTGGACCATGATTGACAGGAGCAGACACAGATTAAGTCCAGCCCCCAGTGCTGGAGACTTGGCAAGGAAACGTTTCAGGCCAAACCAAGAACCGAAGTGGCTCAGAGGCAGGAACACAGGCTGAGAACCATAAAGCACCCAGGTTGAAGCCCAGAACCCTGTCAGTAGACAAGTCGCAATCGTGGTAAAAAGCCGCGATAGTGACAAGGGAAACATAGGGCCAGCAGACAAACACAGATAAAGCAATATTAAACCAACAAAAGGGGTAAAGTAGGGAGAAGGGGAGCAGGGGATAAATAATGCACAAATGTTCAAATAAAGTGCAAATAGCTATTCCAATAAATGAACAGTGTGGAGCAAATTACTCTGACCTGTGCCTTGGCTGGAGTAGCAAAGAAAGAGGAAGTGATACAGGGGGAGGGGCCTTTCATTCCCTGTTGCAATGTGTTTTTTTTCACTAAACTTTATTATTAATTCTGTGCTGCTGGAGTTTTAGTAAAGAGAGATTATGCAAAATACAAAGCATCCATTCATGTTATAAAATTAGTATTCTGTGGGTAAATATTAATGTTTCTTTCTTTTGGATATGATACTGGAACAAAAGGGTTTTTTTTTTCTTGAAAGCTAATGATCATTAACATATCAAAGAAATCAACTCATCAATTAAAAGGTACAGACCATATGGCTGAAGTCAGCTAGTTTATATTTAATTTAATTAATTTAATTAATTAATTTATATTATAAATAATAATTACTTGTTGTGGCAAACCTAGCCACTTCTGAACTATATTCATTGCAGGTTGTCCGTAGGCTGAATGTATAACGTGTTCCGTTGACTGTATGTGTATTGTATTGTGACCGTTCGCATGCTGGCAGCCGTATGCCGCCAGCATACAAAGCATTCGTACGACGAAACACGGCTATCCTGGCCGTTCGCCGTACGAATGGAGACTCCCCAGGTAGACCACACATTCACAGGTCGTGTGGCACCAATTAACCGGTTGCAACATTGTTGCAATCGGTAATTAAGGGCTCTCCTAGGTGGCCGTCGATCCACTACCGACCATGCGGCGGTCGGCCATCTTGGATCCTTTGTCTCTGCAGCGGTGTTCGGTCGTCGAGAGCCTGGAACTGGAAACGGCTACTCAGTGATCCGAACACCGCTGGACTTCCAGAGCGTTCGGGAGTACCGCGTTCGGTACATTATGTGTCCCGTACTTATTCGGTACTTTTAAACTCACCTTGATGTTTAAATGTATTATGTGCGGCGTTCGGTCAATTCAGCTGGGATCGGAGCGGTATTCTCACAAAGTGTGCGCCCCGACCCCAGCTATCTACCGAACGTTCGGTTATTCTAAAGTACCGAATATTACGGGAATTATGTATTTTAATGTCAATTGTCGGTTTTGCTGCACGAGGGGATAATCCACTTAATCGTCCATTTTAGTGGGAGTATCCTTCTCGTGCAGCGATGCCTGTTGGGAAAGTCACAATGCATGTTGGGAGAAATCCCCTGGAATATCTGTATGGAAACCCCTTGCATGGGGAACTGCATAAATACGCTGCCTGTGAATAAACCGAGTTAGTTGACTCCCAAACTGTGTTTCGTCCGGTTATTGGGAGGATTGGGGATATTGCCTTGCTTTCTACTCTGACTGTGGATTTCCTGAAGATACCAACGGATATCGTGTACTAATATACTGCATTCCGTTACAATTGGTGGCAAGCGACGGGATCCGAACCTTACAGCCGAAAAGCAGCGTTCGTGTAAACTGGAACTACCGAACAAGGAAAGCAAGGGCAATTCGTATGGAGATTGACTATACCATACTGAAACGACAGACTTTAAAAGAACTATTGGAAGCCAGGGGTAAGATAGCCAGCAACAAATCTAAGGCTGTGCTGATCGCAGAACTGATGGAGGGAGACCAAGCCCGCAGCGCTACACCCCCACCAGCCATGGAAGAGACCCCATTCCAAAAAGAGCTACGAACCCGGTTGGCATTCCTACCACAACCATTACCGCTGGAAATAATGACCGTGATGATATCGGATGTACAGGATTATCTGATGGCAACCAGCACACCAGCAACACCGCCTAGGGCAGAGTCTGTTACTGCCTCCACCTACGGACAGGTAAAGCCCAAAGTCCCACATCACGCATTTAAAGCGTTTTGTGAAGAAAAGGACGAAATTGATGGGTATTTGCAGGACTTTGAGCGGCTGTGCGATTTGCACGATTTGGAACCCGCCACATGGGTGCCGCTGCTGGCAGGCAAATTATCCGGTAGGGCAGCTGAAGCCTACCGTGCTGTACCCCGAGAGGACAGCAAAGATTACCCTAAGGTAAAGAGGGCGATCTTAGAGAGGTATGCTATTACCCCAGAGGCGTACCGGCGGAAATTCCGGGGCTTGCGCAAGCCTGAGAAAGATTCACATGCAGAATGGGCGCACAAGCTGGACCAAGCATCACTAGGCTGGATACAGGCCAGCAACGCTACAAACATGGAGGAGTTGAGGCAGTTAATGCTGCTGGAACAGTTTTTTAATGGTTTGTCCCCGGAAGCACAAGAATGGGTGAGGGACCGTAAACCACTCACCCTACCCGAAGCCGCTAAATTGGCGGATCAGCATTTTGATGCCAGGAGGCATCACGGTGCCCAAAATAAGACTCTCCCTCGGATTACAGGGACACCCAATACTTTTATCCCTACCAGCCCCACCGTACCCCTGCACCGGCCAGCACTGAATACTCCACCACCCCCCTCCCGATACAACGGTCGGGCGAACATTCAGTGTCACACATGCAAACAGTGGGGGCACATTTCTCGAGAGTGCACCCAAAACAGGAGCAGGCAAGCTTGGAATCAAGTGCGACAAAATTTGGCACCCAGGGCTGCTGCGCACCATTACCAGGTAGCCCCCGCCACCCAAGAATTGCTGAGTGCTCAAATTGAGGAGCCTCTTGGGGTGCTGCACGAGGTAATGTCGGTCAGGGCCACCGACAACCGACAACATCACCGGCAGCTGGTAACCCTGGAGGGGAAGGAGGTACAAGGGCTCCGGGATTCAGGAGCCACTCTAACTTTGGTTGCGCCACATTTGGTACCAGGCACAACCCACACTGGCGGCTCAGTGGCAGTACGGGTGGCAGGGGGAGCAGTATACCGGCTACCTACTGCCAAGGTTCATTTGGATTGGGGTGTGGGAGAGGGAACTGTGGAAGTGGGGCTGATGCAGAATTTACCTGCAGATGTTGTGCTGGGGAATGACTTGGGCCAAATGACTTCCGCTTTTATTCCCCAGGCTCCGTACCAGGAGGCACACCCCGTAACCACCCGACAACAGGCTCGCACCACGGCTACACCGATACACTCTGAGGCTCAGGTAAGAGACCCTGTTTCCCAACTGACCCCCATGTCCTGGGATACCCCGACGACTTTTGCGACCGAAGTCCAGACCGATCCCACCCTCCAAGTATATAGGGACAGGGCCCAAACAGACCAAGCAGGGCTAGAGGGGGAGCGGTTCATCTGGGAGAAAGAGTTGCTATACCGTGTCACGGCAAAAGATGTGGGGGGGTCTGTCACCTTAACTAATAAACAGCTAGTGGTACCCCAGAAATATAGACAGGAGCTGCTGAGAATTGCGCATTACATTCCCTTGTCAGGACACCTAGGGATGACCCGTACCCGATACCGTTTGACCCATGCCTTCTTCTGGCCCGGGATCTCTCAGGATGTGCGCCAGTATTGCACCTCCTGCGACGTCTGCCAGCGTGTAGGTAAAAGAGGGGATCGCCACAAGGCCAGGCTATGTCCCCTACCCATCATTGCGGAACCCTTCAGCTGAGTAGCGGTGGATATCGTAGGGCCCTTGCCAAAACCCAGTCCCTCTGGCAAAATATATATTCTGACTATAGTGGACTACGCCACCAGGTACCCCGAAGCTGTAGCTCTCTCTAATATCCACGCTGAGACCGTAGCGGAAGCCTTAATGAAGGTATTTTCCCGGGTAGGGTTTCCCCAAGAGATCATCTCAGACCGAGGTACCCAATTTACGGCCGAAGTTACCCAACATCTGTGGAAGGTGTGTGGCATTAAGCCAATAGTTAATTCCGCCTACCACCCCCAGTCCAATGGGCTATGTGAGCGGTTCAACGGGACGCTGAAGCAGATGCTTCGGACGTTCGGGGAGACCCACAAAGACTGGGAGAGGTTTCTGCCTCACCTACTTTTTGCTTATAGAGAGGTTCCCCAGGAGTCAACAGGATTCTCCCAGTTTGAGCTACTATTTGGGAGGAGGGTGCGAGGACCCTTGAATTTGATTAGGGAACACTGGGAGGGAGAGAGTCCCACTAACGAAACCCCTATCATATCATACGTCCTGGAGTTCAGGGACCGTCTGGAGGCGCTAACCCAGGCTGTACACACCAACCTCCAGGCGGCCCAGCAACGCCAGCGGCGCTGGTACGATAGAGGAGCCAGGGACCGCAGCTTTCAGGTGGGACAGAAGGTCTTGATCTTAAAGCCCGTCCGCACCGATAAGCTGCAGGCCATCTGGCAAGGCCCATACCAGGTAGTGGAGCAGCGATGCGACACTACCTATGTGATCGGCCCCTGCTCAGGGGTAGGGAAGAGACGCATGCTCCACGTGAACATGCTCAAACCCTACCATGAGAGGATCGAGGATGTGACGGCAATCTGTGCCTCCTCCTTAGAGGATCAGGAGAACCTACCCTTACCTGACCTACTAGAACCCGAGGAACAGATAGAGCCTTCCCGGGGAGTCCAGCTGGGGGAGCGGCTAAGCCCCCAGGAGCGTGCCCAGGTACAGGCGCTGATTGTAGCCAAAGGGACTACCTTCTCCAATTTACCCGGGTACACTCCTTTAGCCACTCACCGAGTAGAGACCCCGGGACAGCTACCTATGCGCCAAGCTCCATATAGGGTTCCGGAATCAGTCCGTACCCATATGAAAGCCGAACTAGACGAAATGCTGCAGCTAGGGGTTATCGAACCCTCCGATAGCCCCTGGGCATCGCCGGTAGTCCTGGTACCTAAAAAGGATGGCACCACCCGATTCTGTGTCGACTACCGGAGGCTAAATGACAAAACGGTGTCTGATGCCTACCCGATGCCCCGGATAGACGAGCTGTTAGATAAGATGGCACGGGGCCAGTACCTCACTACCATTGATTTGTGTAAGGGGTACTGGCAGATTCCTCTAGCCGATGACGCCATCCCCAAGTCGGCGTTTGTCACCCCGTTTGGCCTGTACCAATTCAAGGTCATGCCTTTCGGGATGAAAAACGCTCCGGCTACCTTTCAGCGGATGGTAGATCGGCTACTGGACGGTTTTCAGGAGTATGCCTGTGCTTATCTAGATGATATAGCCATCTTCAGCCAGACCTGGGAAGACCACCTACACCACATAGGGGCGATCCTAGATCGCATTGGGGAGGCTGGGTTAACCCTAAAACCTAGCAAGTGCCACATAGGTATGGCCGAGGTACAGTATCTGGGCCACCGTGTAGGATGTGGGCAGCAGAGGCCTGAGCCAGCCAAGATTGAGGCCGTAGCAAAGTGGCCTACCCCCAGGACTAAGACCCAGGTGCTGGCGTTCTTAGGGACGGCAGGCTATTACAGGAAGTTCGTCCCCGACTATAGCACCCTGGCCAAACCCCTAACGGACCTGACCAAAAAGAACCTTCCCCGACTGGTTGTCTGGGCCCCAGAGTGTGAGCAGGCATTCCAACAACTCAAAACAGCTCTCACCAATGCTCCTGTGTTAACTGCTCCTGATCCAACTAAAAGATTTCTTGTTCACACAGACGCTTCCATGTTTGGATTGGGGGCAGTACTGAGCCAAGTGGGAGCCGATGGCGGAGAACACCCCGTAGCCTATCTAAGCCGCAAGCTACTACCCCGGGAAGTGAGCTACGCCGCCATCGAGAAAGAATGCCTGGCCGTGGTGTGGGCCCTTAAAAAGTTGCAGCCATATCTGTACGGACAACCTTTTTCCTTACTCACAGATCACAACCCGTTAGTGTGGCTAAACCGTGTGTCCGGAGACAATGCCCGGCTGCTGCGCTGGAGTTTGGCGCTGCAGCCCTTTGACTTTACTATCCATTACCGGCCAGGAAAACAAAACGGTAACGCTGACGGGTTATCCAGACAGACTGAACTCGAGAAGTGATCTGTGAGTACTCTCCCGGACATCCCCAAGCCGATCCGTTGGGATCAGACTGTGTATGCCGGCTTGGTTCTGGGGGAGCATTGTGGCAAACCTAGCCACTTCTGAACTATATTCATTGCAGGTTGTCCGTAGGCTGAATGTATAACGTGTTCCGTTGACTGTATGTGTATTGTATTGTGACTGTTCGCATGCTGGCAGCCGTATGCCGCCAGCATACAAAGCATTCGTACGACGAAACACGGCTATCCTGGCCGTTCGCCGTACGAATGGAGACTCCCCAGGTAGACCACACATTCTCAGGTCGTGTGGCACCAATTAACCGGTTGCAACATTGTTGCAATCGGTAATTAAGGGCTCTCCTAGGTGGCCGTCGATCCACTACCGACCATGCGGCGGTCGGCCATCTTGGATCCTTTGTCTCTGCAGCGGTGTTCGGTCGTCGAGAGCCTGGAACTGGAAACGGCTACTCAGTGATCCGAACACCGCTGGACTTCCAGAGCGTTCGGGAGTACCGCGTTCGGTACATTATGTGTCCCGTACTTATTCGGTACTTTTAAACTCACCTTGATGTTTAAATGTATTATGTGCGGCGTTCGGTCAATTCAGCTGGGATCGGAGCGGTATTCTCACAAAGTGTGCGCCCCGACCCCAGCTATCTACCGAACGTTCGGTTATTCTAAAGTACCGAATATTACGGGAATTATGTATTTTAATGTCAATTGTCGGTTTTGCTGCACGAGGGGATAATCCACTTAATCGTCCATTTTAGTGGGAGTATCCTTCTCGTGCAGCGATGCCTGTTGGGAAAGTCACAATGCATGTTGGGAGAAATCCCCTGGAATATCTGTATGGAAACCCCTTGCATGGGGAACTGCATAAATACGCTGCCTGTGAATAAACCGAGTTAGTTGACTCCCAAACTGTGTTTCGTCCGGTTATTGGGAGGATTGGGGATATTGCCTTGCTTTCTACTCTGACTGTGGATTTCCTGAAGATACCAACGGATATCGTGTACTAATATACTGCATTCCGTTACACTTGTATTGAGGGAACATTTTTAGGAATGAATTGATTATGTTTTCTTTCCTATTTAATAAGGAGGTGTCTGTCACTTTAAACAGATTTGCATGAATTATATAATGGTGTATGATATTGTTACACATATTTTTGAAATATAAGTTAAAGTTTTACAGGAACTCGTTTAATAAGGTTGCTGTATATTTTATATACTAATTTATTTTTCTTTTTTCATTCAGAGATTAATTGTATTTAGTTTATTAATCATTTTTTGACTCTAGTTGTTTTTTGATTATTTGTTTTGATGGCTCCTTGTTGATGTGGCTAAGATAGAATCACTGAACGTATGTGGAACGCATTTGGAATGCACGTGGAACGCAAATGGAACGCGGAAGTGAAGGATGACGTCCACTTCCGGTTTCGGCTTTTTTAGTGAACGCGCCCAATTTGAATCATCTAAATGCCGAAAATATCATCAGCTGGAGGATATCATCCATGGACCAATGAAGAGCTGGCTACTGGACACCCCCACATCATGGACCAATGGGACACTGGGATTAGCCCTATTTATAGAGATTCTGTTAAGGGGAGAGTAGGATGTATTATTTTTACAATCTATGATATTGCTTGTGATTTCTTTTACTGTGCGGTCCCTGATGAAGTTCCTGTTTGAACTAAACGCGTTGGACCTATTGCTGCACTTTTAAATTTTATTTTTATGGTGTCTTTTCACCTTTTTAAGAAAATAAAATTATTGATTTTTTTCACTACTACTTACCTGGAGTCCCGCGTTCCATTGGCTGCTCGACACTGATGTGGGGAACCACCATCCCCCCATATTATCTGGGGAGGCACCTTATGAATGCTCTTCTATTTCCATCATCTTGTGAGTGCATCCATTTAAAGCGCACAATTCATTGAATATACTGTATTACACTATTGTGCTTTTTCTTTATATGTTCTCTCTATAGATTGTACAGCCGTATCCCATTTCTGTTTGTGGTTCTATAGTTTATATTTAAGCATGCCGCGCCGGAAACGGAAAGAATCATAGCTGTGTTGAGTCGAAGACTGATTTTTAAATGGTACTTATTGCAACTAATGAGAGAGCACTTCAGCACTGAAGACGACTCCGGCTGGAGTTGAAACGCGTCTGCTGTTTGATACCTTTATTTATTGCTTTTTAGGACTATCTTTTTTTACTCTGTTTGCTGTGTTTGTTTAGGCTATATGCTTGTACATTTATTTGTATATTTTACACTGCTCCAATTGTCCCTTATTTTAACTGTAAACTCAATAAATTTCTGTTTCATAGTTACATCATTACATAGCTGAAAAGAGACTTGCGTCCATCAAGTTCAGCCTTCCTCACATATGTTTTTGCTGTTGATCCAAAAGAAGGCAAAAAACCCAGTCTGAAGTGCTTCCAATTTTGCAACAGGCCGTTCATCTGTGGGTGATAAGGAGAGCTCAGGATAGGTTTTACCCCGCAGCTCTGCCAGAGACACAATCTCCCAGGGAAATCCTAATCCAACTGAAGACCTGGACCAGCGCCTCTACTACTGTCTCCCCCTGAATATTAGAGAGGGCAACTGCATCCGGGTACCTAGTGGCATAATCTACTATAGTGAGGATATACCTCTTGCCCGAGGAGCTGGGCTTACTAAGGGGTCCTACTAGGTTAACCGCTACTCGGTAACTGGGTTCTCCTATTATGGGTAGGGGTCACAGTTTGGCCTTGGGGTGATCTCCCCTCTTCCCTATGCGTTGGCATACTTCACAGGTTCTACAGTACTGGTCTGTGTCTTGTGTAACTTTGGGCCGCGGCTCTGTGTGGTGGTGCTGGTTGTTGCCCCCCCTGGGCTGACGTGCGCTGCGGGCAGTTTGGCTTGATATGCCCTATTTGGTTACACCCAAAAAACATAGGCGATTGCTTTCTGGATCCCTGATTGCTTGGTGCAGTGTGGACGTATTAGGTCTAGCTGGTGCCATGGATGTTGGGGTGTAGGTGGGAGTACGAGGTACCGTAGGTGCTTGGTTGCTCTCCATCGTTCTGCTATCGTGGTGTTCGTCGGCCAATCTAGCAGCCTCTCCCACCATCCGAGGCTTGCGGTCATGAACCCAATCTGGTGGAGCATAATCAAAGAACTGTTCGAGGAGCAATAATTGTAAGGCATCTGCCAATGTGGTCGCCTGGCACCCCTGCATCCAGTTGCGGGCAGCGCGGTGCATGTGGAAGGGTCACTCGGCAAAAGAGTCTCTGCCCGTTTTCCTGAGGGCCCTGAACTTTTTTCTATATGCCTCTGGTGTGACGGCATAGCGGGCCAGCAATATTTCCTTTACTTTGTCATAGTTCTTTACCTCTTCATCTGGCACCACTCTGTAGGCTTCTGCTGCTTGTCCTGATAGCTTACTGCTCAATATCGCAGCCCAGCTATCCCTCTCAGGGTTCTCCAATGCACACTGCCTCTCAAAATCCTGCAAATACCTGTCTATGTCCATTTCGCCATCTGTAAAGGCTTAAAATGCAGCATAATTGATCTTACGTTTGGGGATTGGGCCCCAAAATACTGAGTCTTCAGCTGACGTCTTTTTGGAATTCTGTTTCCTCTGCAATCTCCATGATAGCGTCGCTGGTTCTATTGCTCTCAAGTAATTAGTCAATTATCATGGTTTTCAGGTTGTTGCTTGCCCCTATGCCTAGAGCTTCCAGTATTCCTTTAATGTCGTTCGTTTGAGCCGTTCGTATCTGTGAGCCACTCACTCCTTCTTTCGGTTCAATATATCCATTTGGGAGAACATCCCGCCGCTTGCCACCAGTGTTACGGATAGCTTACGCTTCAGCTGAGTATATCCGTGCAGCGTCTCCCGAAATCCAAGTAGAGCAGAAGGTGTAGTGAATTATAACTCCCAATCTCCCAACTTCATGAAGGGGTAAAACGATCTCTTTAATGATGGCCACAGCTTGGCCTTTTACTCCAGTCCTCCAGCAAGGTATACTCCCACAGGGACCTTGTGGAGGACTGAAACACAAAGTACAGTAACCAATCATAATACAGTACAACATAAAGCACTCCCACATAAACCTTGAAATCCCTTCTATCTATCCTGGAGAAATTGGGTTAAGTGTCTGTAGTAAACTCAATTATCTCCAGGTAGAGAAAACCTTTTTCATTTTACACTGTAACAAAATGCATTAAAATCAATAACGTATATTTTACTGAACGGAACCCCTACGTTCGACATTTCCCCAGATAGCTTTGGTCTGAGCGCTCAATATAGCCAAAAAGCGCTCCGATCCCACGAACACAGTCCAAACGCCATGGAGCCAAAGAGTCTGTTTGCCAACTGTTCGTTAGAAATATGTCCAAAATGAACTCCATGTATTTAGCTATCTGGGACGGTTCAGTTTGTGTGTTCCAAATGTACCAAATGGCATGGCGTTCGTGTCACCGAAGACAAACGAGATGGAAGTTAGATAGACCCAGCGGTGTTCGTGTGAAATTGTGGCCAAAAATAGTGCCATGCAGTCGACGACCAAACACCGCTGGGCGTTCATCTGTTTTAAAATGGCCATCGCCACGTGTTCGTTCATACAAACGCCAACCACCCAGCTGTTCGTCAAATAGCTGTGGTTAACCACAGTTTCTGGGTGGTTAATCAGCGGTACACTGCCATTGTGTGGGGTCTGCCTGTTCAGTAGTTTGTTCGTTTTTTTTTATACAAAGTAAAGGGAATAGGGCCAAATGCACGAATAGCATTCAAAATAAAGGGTCCTGGTAGGCATAAAGCAGGGGTTTTGTCACAACATGGTTTTAATATAATGGCTGCTAATTCTTGTACATATGAATGGCAATCATTCTCTTTTATATGTGCCCTTGATTTTACCCCTTAATCCTTTCTATATTTTATATCCCACTTTTGCGGCTTCGTTTCACCACCTCTTATCCCCCATGAACCTCCCTTCAGCTGCGCACTCTCTTATATTCAATTCTATTTTAATACATTATAGTTCCCTTTTTTACCGATCACATCACGCAAACCGTGGGGCCATGTTTGATACTCCTCTAAATGTTTTAATGTTCAAAATCTTGCCCTACCTGTTCTAATCCTCATTTTACAACTCCAGTTGGATTTCGAAACTAGTATTTTTTTATTACATACATACTATTAAAGCTTTTGTAGGGGGTGGGCCTGACTGTCAAGGAGGAAAGATGCATCTTGAACGAGCTCCTCCACTATCATGTTAAAAACAACTCTCAGCTAAAACTCATAAAGGGACTAATCTTGGAGCTCAGGGCTGGACTGGCCCACCACGATACCGGGAAATTTCCCGGTGGGTCGCGGCACCTGGGGGCTGCAGATAGAGAGGGAGCCCTGCTCCCTGTATTTTAATAATATCGCGGCCGCATGTTGGTGCTGCCGGGTGGCCGGTTCGGCGGCACACTCTGAGGTGGTTACTTACCTTGCTGTGACAAGATAGAGGGGTAATAGAGAGACAAAGAGGAAGGGGGGACAAAGAGAGGGGTGATAGAGAAACATAGGGGAAGGAGGGCAAAGAGAAGGGTAATAGAAAGACATGGGGAAAGGGGGGACAAAGAGAGGGGTAATAGAGAGACACAGGAAAAGTAGGGACAATGAGAGCTGCGCTGGCTCTGCTCCCCAGCGCGCAGCTTAATGAGACCGGGGCCGGAATATGACGTCATATTCCGGCCCCGGTCTCATTCAGCAGCACGCGAGGGCGGGAGAGCAGAGCCAGCGCAGCTCCCCCAGCAGCCGCCAGCAGACCTCCCCCAGCGGCCGCCAGCACAGTCAGCCGTCTGCACTGCACAACCCCTGGCAGATAGGAGTAATGTGTGTCAGTGTGAGTTTGTCTGTCTGTTACGGTGTGTCTGTCTGTCTGTTATGGTGTGTGTGTGTGTGTGTGTCTGTCTGTGTCATGGATGGTATGTGTGTCTGTCTGTGTCATGGTGTGAGTGTCTGCCTGTGTCATGGTGTCTGTCTGTATGGTGTGTGTGTGTGTGTCTGTCTGTCTGGGTGGTGTGTGTGGGTGTGTCTGTCTGTGTCATGGTGTGTGTGTCTGTCTGTGTAATGGTGTCTGTCTGTATGGTGTGTGTGTGGGTGTGTCTGTCTGTGTCATGGTGTCTGTCTGCATGGTGTGTGTGTCTGTCTGTATTATGGTGTGTGTGTCTGTCTGTGTCATGGTGTCTGTCTGTATGGTGTGTGTGTGTGTGTGTGTGTCTGTCTGTCTGTATGGTGTGTGTGTGTGTGTTTGTGTCTGTCTGTGTCATGGTGTGTGTGTCTGTCTGTGTCATGGTGTCTGTCTGAATGGTGTGTGTGTGTCTGTCTGTGTCGTGGTGTCTGTCTGTATGGTGTGTGTCTGTCTGTCTGTTTCATGGTGTGTGTGTCTATCTGTGTCATGGGTGGTGTGTGTGTCTGTCTGTGTCATGGTGTGTGTGTCTGTCTGTGTCATGGTGTCTGTCTGTCTGTATGGTTTGTGTGTGTATCTGTCTGTATGGTGTGTGTGTGTGTGTGTCTGTCTGTGTCATGGTGTGTGTGTCTATCTGTGTCATGGTGTCTGTCTGTATGGTGTGTGTGTGTCTGTCTGTCTGTATGGTGTGTGTGTGTGTCTGTATGGTGTGTGTGTGTGTCTGTCTGTCTGTATGTCCGTGTCATGGTGTCTGTCTGTATGGTGTGTGTGTGCGTGTGTGTCTGTCTGTCTGTATGGTGTGTGTGTGTGTGTGTGTGTGTGTCTGTCATGGTGTTTGTGTGTGTGTGTCTGTCATGGTGTGTATGTCATGGTGTGTATGTGTGTGTGTCTGTCTGTCATGGTGTGTGTGTGTATGTCTGACTGTGTCATGGTGTGTGTGTGTCTGTCTGTGTCATGGTGTGTGTGTGTCTGTCTGTCCGTCATGGTTTGTGTGTCTGTGTCATGGTGTGTGTGTCTGTGTCATGGTGTGTGTGTCTGTCTGTCATGGGGTGTGTGTCTGTCTGTGTCATGGTGTGTGTGTCATGGTATATGTGTGTGTGTCTGTCTGTGTCATGGTGTGTGTGTGGGTTTGTCTGTGTCATGGTCTGTCTGTGTCATGGTCTGTCATGGTGTGTGTGTGTG
Source organism: Pelobates fuscus (assembly GCF_036172605.1). Taxonomy (NCBI): domain Eukaryota; kingdom Metazoa; phylum Chordata; class Amphibia; order Anura; family Pelobatidae; genus Pelobates; species Pelobates fuscus. The sequence goes on along the minus strand of NC_086324.1, from coordinate 167,925,930 downwards.
TGTGTGTGTATGTCATGGGGTGTGTATCTGTCATGGTATATGTGTGTTTATGTGTCTGTCATGGTTTATATGTGTGTTTAAAAATAGTGTTTTTGCTCACCTTTTCCCCCCCCACGCAGCGTGCTGGTCTCCCCTCGACTGGTCCTGCCTCTATGGCTGAGATCATCAAGCTTGATGATCTCAGCCAATCCAATGCTTTGCCATAGGATTGGCTGCAAAACGCTACACCAATCAGCATCTCCTCATAGAGATGCATTGAATCAATGTATCTCTATGGGGAACGTTCAGCACCTACAGAGTGTGGAGGCCCTGAATGTAGGTGCACTGACACAGGAAGCACCTCTAGTGACCGTCTGAGTGACTGTCACTAGCGGTGTCACTTTGAAGCAATGTAAACACTGCCTTTTCTCTGAAAAGTCAGAGTTTACGTTGAAAAGCCTGTAGGGACATGCTATAGACACCAGTACCACTACATTAAGCTGTGTGTGTGCGTCTGCTAGTGAGTGAGCTTGCTTGCATGTGTGTGCCTGCTAGTGAGTGAGCTTGTGTTTTTATGTCAATGAGCTGATGTATATCAGTGAGATTGTTTGTCTATGAGGCTGTGTATCAATGAGCTTGTGTGTGTCATTGAGATGTCAGTGAGATTGTCTGTGTCTGCATGTGACTATGCTTACTGTATAATTAAATGTTTTACTCTGAAAGGACCAATATTTTATATTAAAAAAAGCAATATATATATATATTACTCAATCATCTGTCATGGCAAGACATAGCCTTACATATTACACACCACAATATATGGCGCAGTGACTTATGGGGCTGGCATAAAAATCTTTTTCTGGAAGTGGGCTAGATGGAACATGGACTGAGCAGGACATTCCATCTAGCCCACTTTGGTGTCTGTCCCTGTTTGACTCTATTTGATTAGTATCCTCTGGACAATTATATACTTCTCTTTGTTGTTTAAATTAAGGGTTACCCCCTCACTGGTTCACTTGTACACACCAATAGGGACATTCTGTTTTTTCTTAATACAATTTTTGTACCTGCGAAATAATTGAATTATAGTTTTTTTCTCACGCAAATATCTCTCAGGCACAAAGGACCCTGGGAAGGGAAACCTTATATTGTTGTATGGGAGACCCCACGTAGGAGGCTGTACTTAAAAGCTGTGTGTGGCCTGAAATAAATCAGTGTACTCCCAGAACTATGTTTCGCCTGGTTACTGGGGGAATGGATGTCTTCTTGTTTTAGGTTCCAGATTGGCTGAGAGATGGAGCTAGCGGAGTTAACCAGTCGGGTTACCCATGGTCTGCTACAATATTTGTTTTAAGTTATATCTTTTTTCTTTATGGGGTGTATACAGTGGTGGTGGAACTACTGGCTGTGACCCAAAGCAGTACAGGGGCCCAGCACAGGGCCAGGAGTTCCACTACTGATCTTTGGTGCCCTGGAATTATGTGCCCTCTGGACTGGGGTGCAGCATTCACAGAGTTGAGTGGTGGTCGGGGGCCCCTGTATACTTCTTTCTCTAAGACAAGCATGTCAAACTTGCGGCCCATGGGCCGCTTCCTGTCTGCTTCGTGTCTTCCCTCCCCCTTATTTCCTGTTTGCAGTGCCAGAGGAGCGTCTGGGACATGCTTGGCCGCGCGCATTATTTAATGCTTTCCTATGGGGAAAATCTGATGCTGGAGGTCTGTGAGGACGTCCAGCGTCAGAGAATGGACCAAACGCCCGTATCGGGGGTGGGGGCCGGGGGGAGGACAATAGGTCCCCCCCTTACTAGTATTTAGGGCCCCCACCCACCGCTCAGGAGTGGGGGCCAGGGGGGAGGACATTAGGTCCCCCCCGCTTATTTTACTGTAGGGCCCCCACCCACCGCTCAGGGGTGGGGGCCAGGGGGGAGGACATTAGGTCCCCCCCTTATTAGTATTTAGGGTCCCCACCCACTGCTCAGGAGTGGGGGCCAGGGGGGAGGACATTAGGTCACCCCCCTTATTTTACTGTAGGGCCCCCACCCACCGCTCAGGGGTGGGGGCCAGGGGGGAGGACATTAGGTCCCCCCTTATTAGTATTTAGGGCCCCCACCCACCGCTCAGGGGGGAGGACATTAGGCCCCCCCTTATTTTACTGTAGGGCCCCCACCCACCGCTCAGGGGTGGGAGCCAGGGGGGAGGACATTAGGTCCCCCCACTTATTATAATTTAGGGCCCCCACCCGCTGCTCAGGGGTGGGGGCCAGGGGGGAGGACATTAGGTCCCCCTCCTTATTATAATTATTTGCCACCTGCCTGCCCTGGGGCCGCTTCCTGTCTGCTTCGTGTCTTCCCTCCCCCTTATTTCCTGTTTGCAGTGCCAGAGGAGCGTCTGGGACATGCTTGGCCGCGCGCGCATTATTTAATGCTTTCCTATGGGGAAAATCTGATGCTGGAGGTCTGTGAGGACGTCCAGCGTCAGAGAACGGACCAAAAGCCCGTATCGGGGGTGGGGGCCGGGGGAGGACAATAGGTCCCCCCCTTACTAGTATTTAGGGCCCCCACCCACTGCTCAGGGGTGGTGGCCAGGGGGAGGACATTTTGTCCCCCCCGCTTATTTTACTGTAGGGCCCCCACCCACCGCTCAGGGGTGGGGGCCAGGGGGGAGGACATTAGGTCCCCCCTTATTAGTATTTAGGGCCCCCACCCACCGCTCAGGGGGGAGGACATTAGGCCCCCCCTTATTTTACTGTAGGGCCCCCACCCACCGCTCAGGGGTGGGGGCCAGGGGGGAGGACATTAGGTCCCCCCCCTTATTATAATTTAGGGCCCCCACCCACTGCTCAGGGGTGGGGGCCAGGGGGAGGACATTAGGTCTCCCCCTATTCTGATTTAAGGCCCCCACCCGCCTCTCAGGTGTGGGGACCGGGGGGGGGGGCAATAGGTCCCCCCTTTAGTTTAAAAGCCCCCACTCACGCACCCACCTTTTTTTTTTTTTTTTTAACAGTGAGCAGCCACAGGCCGGTAATTTCGGAACTTCGGGACCTCGGCAATTCGGCACTTCGGCAATTCGGACATTCGGAAGTACCCAAATGTCCGAATTGCCCGAAATTCATCTGAATTCATATTCGGACCGAAACGAATTGCACATGTCTATATAATGGTGATTTGAAACAAGAGGTAACAGGGGAAATTTGGAAGTGATGGTTAAAGGAAGTTAATGGAGAGTAAAAACTACTGCTAAATGTGAAGGGAACGAGGAGGTAATTGAGTATGATCTCAAACAGCTAAAGGAGCATGATATAAATTGTCTAGGAACCTGGGCGGACAAGAAGACTTTAGAGAAAATGAAGAGATGCAGTATTGCTTGGTTCTGGGTGTGTGAAGCGAGGCCTAAGGAACAGAGATAAAACCGTTATATGAAGGTATTTATGGCTAAAAGGGACAGAGGATGGAGAGGGGGGTTGAGTAGAGGAAACATTTGTTGTATATCATTGAAAGGTTTTCCGAATCAAATGTTATCACCCAAAATAGTAATAACAAATGATAATATGGTAACAAACTAAGAATAAATGAGAGGGAGTATCTTCCAAGTTTCATTAGTACCTTAACGTTGCAGGGAGATGAAAAATGAAGAGATTCAGAACTGCTTGGTACTGGGTTTGTGAAGTGAGTGTATTAAATGTACAAAATAATATTAAAAATATACATATAAATTTAACAAAGTGTAAGAAATATAGCCAACCATGACTACAGATACATTCTGCATTGACATATGTTGACAGAGATCTGATAAGTTGACAGAAGATTTGATTGTGTACATGAGGTTATTCGATAATTGCGGTGCTCTGCAGGAAATGGAGGATTGAGACACTTTATTTTGTATTGCGGCATGCTAAATAAAGTGCTGGTACTGGATCGGAGGTTATAGGAGGTGGGAACAGCCGGGGAAAGCATTTTGTTCAGGTAGGGTGGGAGTTTCCCAGAAAAGCTCTTAAACACAAGGCTGGAAAGATGAAGGGTGCGTCGGGATTCCAGCGACAGCCAGTTTAGTTCTTTTAACATGTCACAATGGTGGGTCCTGTAATTACATTGTAGCACAAAGCGGCAGAACGAGTTATACAATGTGTTGAGTTTATGAAAGTGGGTTTGTGGCGCAGGTGCATACACTACATCCCCATAATCAATTAATACATTAACCTTTGTTGTACAATCTGTTTCCTTACTGTAGGGCTTAGGCAGGATTTGCTTCTGTACAGGGCACCAAGTTCTGTATCGAATTTTGATGAGAGTTTTATAATGTGGAGTTCAAAATATGGACTGGGCCTAGCAACAAACCTAGATAGTTGAAAGAATGGACTGCCTTCAGCACGCTATTTAATATTGTTCTAATGCATAGATGGGTATTTTGTGTTTAGTGATGCAGGGCCGGAATTAAGTCATATCCTGACTCCTGGCATCATCAGTGAGGGTGCGCGAGGGAGCCGTGAGGAGCAGGAAGAGCATCAGCGCTCCCACGCTGCTGCCACCTGGCTCCTTCTACCCTTGGAAACTCTGTATTTCGGCAGAGTAGGCACTTGCCACTCAGATAAGCAGGTGCCTACTCTGCCTCGGTTAATGAGTGCCTACATTGGGGGCGTCCTGAGGTGGACAACTGGCCACCTCATGGGCCCCCTGTGACAGCAATCGGCCTGCTCCTCGTGGCGCCTGGGTGGACTGGCCCTGGTTTTGTCAGTGCTTATCAAAAGTTTGTTTTCCGCGATCCACTTTTCTACCTTTGTGAACTGGTCTTGGAGCACAGCCTCAAGCCGTGGTAGATTTGGTTTGCTAGCGTAGTTTACGGTGTCACCTGTACAATTGAGGCTTTGCAGACGTTAGGCAGATAATTTATGAATAATGTGAATAGTAGGGGGGCGGCTATGGAGTCTTTGGGGACTACACTTACCCAGGAGAGGAAAGGAGGCACTGTCAGAAATGGACACAAATTGCGATGAATCCAATACATATGATTGAAACCAAGTTAGCAGTTTTTGCAATGGAATGCCATGGTCTACTGTGTCAAAGTCCTTGGAAAAATCAGTGAAAATAGCTCCAGTAAGGTCTTTTTGTTCCATGCCAGTTTGAATGATCTTCAGCAACATTGCTGGGATTTGATCAGGTCCACACTGGTTTTTACATTTTTAGATTATTAAAGCGGCACTGTCATGCTAAACTTACCTTTCCTCTCCCGATCTCTCCTCTTCCTCTTCTCTTCCTCTCTCGGGATCTGTTCTTCTTTTCTTCCTAAATTATGTAGTTTTGTTTAAAACATAAGACAAAGTAAAGATTTTAATGAACACCCCCATGGGTGGGGGCATGGGAGGGACAATAGGTCCTCCTCTATTGTCACTGGTGATGTCCCGAACTGTTCGCGAACTGTCCGCCGGCGAACAATAGCGTGTTCGCGTTGGGCGAACATATGCGATTTCCGGTCCGCCCCCTATTCGTCATCATTGAGTAAACTTTGGCCCGGAACCTCACAGTCAGCAGACACATTCCAGCCAATCAGCAGCAGACCCTCCCTCCCAGAATGTGTCTGCTGACTGTGAGGTCCCGGGTCAAAGTTTACTCAATGATGACGAATAGGGGGCGGACCGGAAATCGCATATGTTCGCCCAACGCGAACACGCTATTGTTCGCCGGCGGACAGTTCTTCCTAAATTATGTAGTTTTGTTTAAAACATAAGACAAAGTAAAGATTTTAATGAACACCCCCATGGGTGGGGGCATGGGAGGGACAATAGGTCCTCCTCTATTGTCACTGGTGATGTCCCGAACTGTTCGCCGAACTGTTCGCGAACTGTCCGCCGGCGAACAATAGCGTGTTCGCGTTGGGCGAACATATGCGATTTCCGGTCCGCCCCCTATTCGTCATCATTGAGTAAACTTTGACCCGGGACCTCACAGTCAGCAGACACATTCTGGGAGGGAGGGTCTGCTGCTGATTGGCTGGAATGTGTCTGCTGACTGTGAGGTTCCGGGCCAAAGTTTACTCAATGATGACGAATAGGGGGCGGACCGGAAATCGCATATGTTCGCCCAACGCGAACACGCTATTGTTCGCCGGCGGACAGTTCGCGAACAGTTCGGGACATCACCAGTGACAATAGAGGAGGACCTATTGTCCCTCCCATGCCCCCACCCATGGGGGTGTTCATTAAAATCTTTACTTTGTCTTATGTTTTAAACAAAACTACATAATTTAGGAAGAAAAGAAGAACAGATCCCGAGAGAGGAAGAGAAGAGGAAGAGGAGAGATCGGGAGAGGAAAGGTAAGTTTAGCATGACAGTGCCGCTTTAATAATCTAAAAATTTAAAAACCAGTGTGGACCTGATCAAATCCCAGCAATGTTGCTGAAGATCATTCAAACATTTAGGGCCCCCGCTCACCACTAATGGGGGAAGGGACTAGGTCCTCCCAGATAATTATTGGCACTTTATTAGAATAGTGGGGGGGTCTTTTTTACAACAGTGAGCAGCCACTGGCTGCTCACTGTTTAGTAGACATGCCCCTACTCAGTATAGCAAGTAGGGGCAGAAGGGAGATTTTAATCTCCTTTAATTACTAATACTAAGTAATCTTTACTTAGTATTAGTAAATTTGGCTGAAAGACCAATTTAGGTCTTTCAGCCTTTTAGTAGATAGCTCCCTAATACCGTGGGAATTAGGGAGCTAGCTACTCGCGGCACGAATAGGATCTGAGTTTCATTCATTCAAATGAAATTCCAATCCGAACAAAAAGTACAGAATTGCGTCCTAACATGAATGGACAATCTGTTCTCATTCTGTTAGGATGAAATTCGGTAGTTTCGCCGGCGTTTCGGACGGCGATTAAAGCAGCAGGAGGAAGGTGAGTATTGTGGGAAATTGCTGGGTCAAAGCTTGGCAAGCGTAGGAAAAATACATAGTGCCTACTTTGTCTTATGTTTTAGAGAACACTAGATCAGTTAGGAAGAAAAGGAGAACAAATCCTGAGAGAGGGAAGGAAGAGGAAGAAAATGGGGAAAAGTAAGTTCGGCATGACAGTGCCGCTTTAAGGTGTTTATTACTGACACTAACAGGCACTAAAATTAGACTAAAATTTAATTTCTCTACATAGGGCCTTTGCAAATTTAGTGGGGCTTGATCTGCATTTGTAATTTTAGAATGTATGTCATGTGCTGGCATAGCAACCAGGGTGGTGGCACATCCTACAAAATAATTGTTAAAGGCATTTGCTACATCTAGCAGGGTTTGGTTGTCCACTTTGACCATGGAGGGTTGGGAGTGGATTGGGGGCTTGTATGTTGCCTATGATTTTCCAAATGTTTCTTGTGTTTGATATGTTATTGTACAAATTATCACTGAAATATTGGGACTTGGCCATTTTTGTTTGTCTTGTGCATGTATTTCGCCATTGTCTGTAGGTACAGTGATAATTCATTGTGGCCAGTATGCTTGAACTTTGACCACAAATAATCTCTAAACTAGAACATTTGAATTAGGACAGCTGTAACCCAAGGCAGATGTATCCCTTTTACTCTCACTCTACGCAGCAGGGCATGCATATTCCAAACTTGCAAGAGCTTGCACTGAAACAGTCCAATTGCACAGTATAGATCTGGGATAAGACTAAATCTGTGCCAAGGGAGGTTCTTGGTGTCAAGACAAAATTTCTTGAAAGAACTGTTGATTATAACCTTGGGAAGGGAATTTAGTGGCCTTTATTTTGCGCACGCAGTACACTAGGCAGTGGTCACTGAAACTGTTAGGGAGAACATCCACCTCCTGGATTCTATCGGGAGAAGTGGAGAGAGAGAATCCAATCCAGCAGGGTATGGTTATGGCTTTTCATGTTAGTGCAAATCGGAGAGGAAATTAATTGCGTTGGCTGTAGAGTCTTAAACAGCGAGCAAGAACTATTATTTTAAGGATTCAGACAATCAATATTAAAATCTCCAAAAACCAACAGTTCACTTTTTTAGTATTGAGCTACAGTTTCACTAAGGTGTTGGGTTATGTTGGAAAGGGAGTGCGCAGGAGAGCTAGGTGGGCGGTAGATTCCAGCAACAATGATCAGTTTACTGAACGGGATCTCGATTGTGCCAGAAAATAAATCAAAGGTGGCAGAAGGGCTAAAGTTTTGTAAAGTAATAAACTTTAATGACTTGTCAACATAAATAACAATGCCTCCTCCTCTGTTTTTATTTTTAAAATATCTTTATTATATCTTTAAAAGGTTTTTAGAAAAAGGTTACATATGTCCTGAAAGCCATCAGGACTACAATAACTACAGTTTTAACAAAACGAGAACAAAATAGAGTACATGAATTTCAATTGTGCAGAGTAAAAGTTTCTGGAAAAATAAAATTGTGTAACTACATACATTAATAAACATAGATATATTTTACTATATAGTTTACAATGAAAATATTCTTTATTTAACAGTTTAAGTAATGGTTTTTTTTTTCTTCCTTCACAAACATATTTATACTGTAAAGCATGACAGTTATATATCATTTATAAACATCACTGTGCAAAGAAAACATTGTGAGATAGAGTATAAGATAATTCACCCTATCATTGACCCTAGCATAACCTAACCCTTATTTCTTCAAGTCTTGTCAGCCCACCCAGTGAAAACTCAAAAATGTAATGTGACTAACGTAACATTCTAACCATCTTACCATCTCAACTGCGAGGTCAATGTACATATCCATTTATTTGTCAGGTGGTTATTTTTGTCAATAATTATTTAAAGGAACAGAAGAGGACACATTCTTCAGCGAGCTGAAGTGTTTTATGTGTTTGGAATGTTCTTTTTAATATCATTTTATTAAATAAGTATGCATGTACTTTGATAACGTTTCTTCTCGTCCTCTTTTTCTTGCTTTTGCTTCCTTTCCTCTGCTTCCTTGATCATATTATTCAGCCTCGAGACCTTGTTTGACCATTCTTGTTGGGGGTCTCTCCCCAATTTTAGATCGATTGCTTGATCTGCTTCCTCCAAACAGATTTCCAGAAATTTCAGGATGTTTGTGTCTATCTCTGGGTTGCGTTGGTTGTTCGTAGTGGTGTAATTCTCGATACGAACTACGTGGTTTGCTCCAAGTTGCCTAAACTTGTATTCTAGTTCTTTGGTATTAATTTGTTTGCATTTAGTGAGAACAATAATGGGAAAGAGATCTGTCGGAAAATATACATTAAAAATATATATATTAATATTATTTTTTAGAAAAGCAGACATTTTTACAAATTGGGCTATTTTGGCCTAAAATATTAGCTAGATTAATCTTGAGGTAGGTGTAGCTGTTATACACTTCACTGATGAAATTGACGGGAAATATTTAGAAAAGGTTTCTTCAGGGCCGATCATGGGTGGGTGCACAGGGTGCACCACGCCCAGGCGCCAGGCGGTGAGGGGCGCCGCGCGGAGCAGGCTGATGGCTTGTCACAGGGAGCCCAGCAGATGGTCAGCTGGCCACCTAAGGGCGCCCCTGGAGCAGCGCTTATTTAGCAATGCAGAGTAGGCACCTGCTTATCCCAGAGGGCAGGTACCTACTCTGCAGTAATATACCGGACCGGAGTGAGGATGGAGTCAGGTGGCGAGGGAGCGCTGTCTGAGCTGATGATCTTCCTGCTCCCTCGCGCTGCCTCAGTGGTGATGCCGGGAGCCGCAATATGGCGTAATTCCGGCTCCGCATCACTAAACAGTGCAAGCATAGAGAGAGGAGCAGGAAGAGCATCGAAGTCACTGGACCCCAGGACCACTAAAGGTAGGAACAACAAGCAATACAATGAATTTGTGAGTTTGTGCAAAACTGTGTAAGTGTGTATGTGTCTGAAAGTAAGTGTGTGTGTGTCAATAAGGGTGACTATCAGTAAGTGTGTGAGGCTGTCAGTGTGACTGTTTATGTGTCTGTCAGACACATACAATCACACACACTTACTGACAGACACACAAACACTGACAGACACACTCGCTGACACACACACAAACACTGACAGACACACATTTAATGACAGACACACTTATTGATAGACATATACACTCACACACACACTTACTATCAATAAGTGTGTCTGTCAGTGTTTGTGTGTGTGTCAACGAGTGTGTCTGTCAGTGAGTGAGTGTGTGTGTCTGTCAGTAAGTGTGTCTGTCAGTCAGTACGTGTGTGTGTGATTGTATGTGTCTGTCAATAAGTGTGTCTGTCATTGAGTGTGTGTCTGTCAGTGTTTGTTTGTGCGTCTGTCAGTGTTTGCATGTGTGTCTGCCAGTGTTTGTGTATCATTGAGAGTGAGTGCCATTTTGTCTGTCAGCAGAGCCAGCCTTTGCCGTGTGCAAGCTATGTGGTCATACAGGACGCCATGACAAAAAAGGCACCTGGCGGCGGCCAACACAGCTTGCAAGTTGGGGACACCAGCATTAGGTGCAGTCAGATCATATCCTCTCCGTCTGAGTCAGAGTGCAGGTTTGAGGATTCTCAACCTGCACTCTGACTCAACATTCAATGCCGAATCTGCGAAGGAGTGGGTATTATGATCAGAAACAACAGGACGTGCGCTTCCTGCTATTCACCACCAGACTGCCAGAGAACGGATATAGGATACCACTGGACCACCAGGGTCATTTGAGGGGTATATGTCACCAAGCAGTAGAATGGGGGGGGGGGGGAGGGGACGCTGCAGGGAAGAGTGTCACAGCTTGGAACAAGGTAGGACTCAGGAGAGTGAGTGGCTGCTTTAGAATGCAGCCTTGAAAACCTCCCAACCCTAGAAATCCCCCAGTATGTGGCTAGGTAGGAGCTGCTGAGTGTAGATGATCTTACACCAGCAATGCTCTGCTGAGTAACTACCTACCCTGTCACATAACCACACATGAACACCAATTCAAATAATCTACCAACCAATGTGCTATGCATAAGCAGTCTGTGTGTGTGACTCTGTACCTGCAATTGTGTACCTACGTATGTATGTGATTGTGTGTGTAATTTAATGTCTAAGTATGTGACTGAGTGTGTTGTGTGTCTATGTATGGGACTTTGTGTGTCTTTTAATGTATGTGCCTCTGTGTTTTTTTTTATGAATGTTTGTAACTGTATTAATGTGTGTATGTCTGTGACTGTGTTTTTGTGTGTCTGTGTCCATGATGATGTGTGTCTGTGATGATTGGGATGGTGTGTGTTAATTCATGTCTGACACGGTTATTCACTAAAATAATTTTCCAGTTTGAGTATTTTGTCTTTGAATTCCTGACAATTTTCACTTTTGTAAATAACCTGGTATGTATGTAAGAGTGTGTGTCTATGTATGTATGTGAATGTGCGCATGTCTATGTATTTATGAGATATGATCTGTGGATTTATATGTAAGTGTATTAATTTGTGCATGGGGTGCATACATCACTGCACCTATACAGCAAACTGAAATAAGGAAAACTATTTTACATAGAAGCTTTGCATTCAAAAATAATTTATACAAATTAGTTTATAGAGATAGTAGTTTAAGAGTTCATCACCAAGTCTAGAGCCACTGGTGCACAGAGGGGAAGTAGGAAGGAATACCTGCCTCCCCAACACTAGGAACCCTGGCCTCCTCTCCTCCTCCTGGTGCTCATGACAGCAAGGACTGTGTGCAGTGGCGTACATACCGGGGTCGCAAGGGTCGCGGCTGCGACCGGGCCCGGCCCACCAGGGGGCCCGGCCGCCCTGCGACCCAGGTATGTATGTTACTGGGCCAGCCTCTTCTCCTGGGGAGCCCAGGAGCCGGCCACCTCAGGGCCCCCGAGGCTGGCCCTGCTGTCACCCGGCTGAACGGATGCGCGAGGGAGCACTGTCCCCTGAGTGCTTCCTCTTCAGCTCCCTCGCGCACCGCACTGATACCGGAGCCGGAAAATGACGTCATCTTCCGGCTCCGGCATCAGTACGCGGCGCGCGAGGGAGCTGAAGAGGAAGCACCCAGGAGACAGTGCTCCCTCGCGCACCCGCAGGACCAGCCAGCCGGGTGACAGCAGGGCCAGCAACACCACTGGACCCCAGGGAATCCCCTCAGCTCTCCCACAGGTAAGGAGGCTGTGGGGATTAAAAAAAAATGTGTTAGTGTGTGTGAGTGTATGTTAGTGTGTGTTTGTGAGTGTGAGTTAGAGTGTGAGTGTGTGTTAGAGTGTGTGTGAGTGTGTGTTAGTGAGTGTGTTAGTGTGTGTGAGTGTATGTTAGTGTGTGTTTGTGAGTGTGAGTGTATGTTAGTGTGTGTGAGTGTGTGTTAGTATGTGTGTGAGTGTATGTTAGTGTGTGTTTGTGAGTGTGAGTGTATGTTAGTGTGTGTGAGTGTGTGTGAGTGTGTGTTTTAGTGTTAGAGTGTGTGTGTTAGTGTGTGTGTTTGTTAGTGTGTGTGTGTTAGTCTTAGAGTGTGTGTGTGTGAGTGTATATTAATGTGGGAGTGTGTTAAGTGTGTGTGTGAGTGTGTGTTAGTGAGTGTGTGTGTTAGAGTGTGTGTTAGTCTGTGTGTCTGTTACTGAGTATGTTTGTGTGCATCTGTTAGTGAGTGTGTATGTATGTCTGTCACTGAGTATGTGTCTGTCAGTAAATGTGTGCATCTGTTTATGAGAGTGTGTGTGTGTGTCTTAAGCACTTACCTTTCTCCAGGGCCGGACTCCCTTGGCGCTGGGAATCGCTCCGCCCAGATCCGCCTCTCAGCTCCGAATGCGCATGCGTGGCAAGAGCCACGCGCGCATTCAAACCGCCCATAGGAAAACATTACTCAATGCTTTCCTATGGACGTTCAGCGTCTTCTCACTGTGATTTTCACAGTGAGAATCGCAGAAAATCCTCTAGCGGCTGTCATTGAGACAGCCACTAGAGGCTGGATTAACCCTCAGTGAAACATAGCAGTTTCTCTGAAACTGCTATGTTTTCAGCTGCAGGGTTAAAACTAGAGACCTGGCACCCAGACCACTTCATTGAGCTGATGTGATCTGGGTGTCTGTAGTGGTCCTTTAAGTGTATGTGTTTATGCATGCACTGGCGTACATACCGCGGTCGCACAGGTCGCAGCCCTGCGACCCGGTGCCCGCCGCCATGTGTTGTGGCCCCAGCCCGCGCAGAGTAAGCGCGCGCGCAGGGGGGCCCACGGATCAGTTTTCGCACCGGGGCCCCATGGGTTATGTGTACGCCACTGACTGTGTGTATGTGACTGTTGTTACTTATATTGTGTAAGTGTGTGTGTGTGTGTCCAATGCAGTGTCCATATGGCTGTGTGCATGTGTGTAATGTATTGTGTGTTACTGTCTAGGTATGCATGAGGCTGCGTGTGTGTGTGTGTAATTGTGTGATTATGTATGTTGTGGACTTCCTTGTTTTGTGTATCATGTATATCTGAAGATGTGGTCACCTCCTTAGTTTGGAAAACCACATTTATTTATTTATTTTTTGGTCAATCTTTATTTTAAGTTTTCAAGAACAAATAAGACATAAAGAAAGGTTCAAGGTATTCGTTATACACAAACATAGAAAACATAGTTAAGGATACACTCTTTTCTCTCGTTATGGTCTATTACAGTATAAGGTACAATTTTGTGGGGTAACCCCCTCTGCTACTTTATCGTCCTTATTTTTAATGGTGTAAAACCTTAATTCACATGGTAAATATATATCACGGGCATAACAGCATAACCGTGTGAGCAAATCGTAATGTCAAGTGTTAATGTCAGCTTGGAACCATGGATTATAGCATTGGCTGCTCCCTATGTTACCCAATCCTTTGTTTTCCCATCCGTCATCCCTGAACTGCTCTCTCCGGTCCTCCGTCAATTTCAATTTCCTGTGTCAGATAGGGAAAGTTGCAAGACCACAGCTGATGTAACATTATTGTAATACATGCTGAATGAGCAGGTGTATATGTGTAGCGGGCATCAGTCAGCAGTGTGGGGAGGGGAAATGGAGCTTGCCGGCCGGGTGTCTTGGTGTTTGGATGCCAGAGCATCTTTTGCTATTATAGTTCCTGCCCTGCCATGCAATATAGCTAGTTTCTCTGTGGCACGTCTATTGAGTGGTCAGCAGGGGCTTGTGTTCATACTTTGGGTAGTCTATCACCTCTCTCCGTCAGTGACTTTGGTGATCTAGGGACTACCGGGCCCTCAGCTAGCCCCCAATGTATCATTAGTGCGTGTATTCCGTTCGGTTTCCCCGTCATCTTTCCCCCCCTCGTTGCCATTGGCATGGACTGCAGGGCCTGAGCTTGCTAACCGTCTGTGGGATGCGTCTGGCTGGGCGGATTGGGTAGTTGGTAGTGGTCAGCAGTCGGTCTGTCACATATGAGGGTCTAGGGTCCCATATGCCTCTCTGCAAGAGCCAGTGGCCATCATGTCTCGTTTACGATTAGCCTCGAGTCCTTGTTGCCCTCTACCCTGTGGTCTTCCCGGGTCATGGTATGTGTCCATGATGTGGAGCTTAATTGTAGAGCCTGGGTGCGGCTTTTCCCTAGCTTTTGCATGGTGCCAAATGGGAGGCGAAAGCCTCGACTTCGTATGCCTTAATCCTGTACGTAGCTCCTGAGAGCAGTATGTTCAGAGAGTGTGAGGGAGGGAGGGGATGGGGAGTGCAGGATGGGTGGGTGGGTGGAGGTGAGACAGGGAGGGAGATAAGGAGGGAGGGGGAGGCACATTCGCCATCAAGGTCGCAGCCTCCCGCACGCCCCCCCAGTGTCCAGACGGGCACATCCCCGGAGTCCGAAGAGGCCCCTCAAGGTTCGACCCTCTGGAGCATTCCCCTTTTCGGGCTCGCGTCCGGTGTCAAACCACATTTATTTGTTTGTGTTTTGCCTTTTATAATATTCAAAAGAAATGGAATTCTAGGATTATTGTAGCCCATGGAGCAGCGTAGCTAAGGGGAGTGGGCCTTGACATTGCCAGGCATCTAAGGGTCAGTGGTTAGGGATTGGTCTAAGGAAATGGAGTGGGGTGGAGTTATAAGGGGAGTTTAAGTAGTAGCCATTTTAGATCTAAGGATCACTTTAATCTAAGTTGCACTTACCTGTTGTTGTCCCACCCACCCTCCCTTTGCTTTAAGGTGTTTCCCGTTTGGTCACGGCGGCGGGGGATGGAGAGTAAAGTTGTGGGGAGAAAAGAGTGAGATGGGGAAAAAGTTTGGAGTTCAAGGCTGATAGGTAGGCCTTTGGACTGGTTTGGTAGGTTCGAGCTCGTAGGTAGCTCCGAACCGGGGTGTGTAGGGGTGTCTCAGTATGCCCCTACACTTGTGGTGCCCTTTGGTGGCAATGGATGGTGCCCTTTAGTGGCAATGGTCATGTTTCAATGTTAAGTTAAATGTTACAATGTTTGGGTATTATGTTATGTGGGGGTGGGTCATTGTCAAGTGGTTACATTTTAAACTGCTGGATCGTAATTGTGCAGGCCAACGTTGGCCTGCTGTTGACAATGACCTTTATAATTTATGTTAACAATCAATAAAAGCTGTGATATAATTTTGCCAAAACCCTGGTGTCAGTGTTTTATTCAAATGGGTATTGTTGTGGTTTTTTGCATATGCCGACAAGGCGACTGTGCACATGTCAAGTGCAGTCCCTTTTATTCGACATTGATGTGTTCAGTTAGAGATTATGGTTATGTCTATATGTATATGTGATTGCATGTCTAGGCATCTATGCATGTGACTGTATTTATGTGGGGGCAAAACATGGTTTAAAGGGGATTAAGAAACACACAAAAAGTAACAGTGGGTTAAGAGACAAGACTGTAAAAGGAAATAGGAGACACACAAGGTGGAATGATGGGATTGGGAGAAAAATGAGATTAGGAGAGATATTAAAGGATCACTATAGGGTCAGGAATATAAACATGTATTCCTGATCCTATAGTGTTAAAACCACCATCTAGCCCCCCTAGGCCCCTCATGCCTCCATAAATATAGTAAAAATCTTACTGTATTCAAGCCAGAAGTTGTAAAAAAATAAGCAGTCTGCTGACATCATCAGAAGTGGTAGCCTGAGCCAATCACAGTGCTTCCCCATAGGATTGGCTGAGACTGACAAAGAGGCAGATCAGGGGCAGAGCCAGCATGATTCAAACACAGCACTGGCCAATCAGCATCTCCTCATAGAGATGAATTGAATCAATGAATCTCTATGAGGAAAGTTCAGTGTCTGCATGCAGAGGGAGGAGACACGGAATGTTTGGATGCATTTTAGGCAGCCGTGGCCCAGGAAGGATCTCTAGCAGCCATCTGAGGAGTGGCCAGTGAAGTTATCACTAGGCTGTAATGTAAACACTGCATTTTCTCTGAAAAGTGTTTACAGCAAAAAGCCTGAAGGTGGAAAAAACATATCAAATTCATTTATTTTCTGATGAGCTATATTGTCCAAGATATATTGCTTTGGCTTAGATGTTGAAATACCTTTAGGTAGGGCAGTGGCGTACTAAGGGGGGGGCGGCCCGCCCCGGGTGCCACTGACTAGGGGGGTGCCATGACGTCCAGTGTCATGTGTCACCCCCCATCATTACGAGCACCTTTGCGGCCCGGCGGGACTTACTTGAAGGAGAAGGAGTGTTGCGGGCCGCGGCGTCGCGCACCGTGATGACGTCGTGCGCAGCGCCGTCAGCCCGCCTTCACGGATATCCAGCTGAAGGTTCCAATATCCGGGCGGTGAGGCACCCAGTCGGTCAAGGCATCATCAAAATGTGAGTATATTAATTAAGGGGGCTGTATTAAGGGGGGTGAGGATTAATTAAGGGGGTGGATTAAGGGGGGTGTGGATTAATTAAGGGGGTGTATTAATTAAGGGGGGAGTGAGGATTAATTAAGGGGGTGGATTAAGGGGGGTGTGGATTAATTAAGGGGGTGGATTAATTAAGGGGGGAGTGAGGATTAATTAAGGGGGTGTATTAAGGGGGGGTGGATTAATTAAGGGGGTGTATTAATTAAGGGGGGAGTGTGGGTTAATTAAGGGGGTGTATTAAGGGGGGTGTGGATTAATTAAGGGGGTGTATTAAGGGGGAGTGAGGATTAATTAAGGGGGTGTATTAAGGGGGGTGAGGATTAATTAAGGGGGTGTATTAATTAAGGGGGAGTGAGGATTAATTAAGGGGGTGTATTAATTAAGGGGGGTGTGGATTAATTAAGGGGCTGTATTAATTAAGGGGGGAGTGAGGATTAATTAAGGGGGGTGAGGATTGATCAAGGGGGGTGTATTAATTAAGGGGGTGTATTAATTAATGGGGGTGAGTATTAATTAAGGGGGTGTATTAAGAAGGGTGTGGATTAATTAAGGGGGCTGTATTAATTAAGGGGGAGTGATGATTAATTAAGGGTGTGTGAGGATTAATTAAGGGGGGTGTGGATTAATTAAGGCGGCTGTATTAATTAAGGGGGGAGTGAGGATTAATTAAGGGGGGTGTATTAATTAAGGGGGAGTGAGGATTAATTAAGGGGTTGTATTAATTAAGGGGGTGTATTAATTAAGGGGGAGTGAGGATTAATTAAGGGGGAGTGAGGATTAATTAAGGGGTTGTATTAATTAAGGGGGTGTATTAATTAAGGGGGAGTGAGGATTAATTAAGGGGGTGTATTAATTTAGGGGGGTGTATTAATTAAGGGGGAGTGAGGATTAATTAAAGGGGGTGAGGATTAATTAGGGGGGTGTATTAATTAAGGGGGGTGTATTAATTATGGAGGAGTGAGGATTAATTAAGGTGGGTGTATTAATTAAGGGGGTAGTGAGGATTAATTAAGGGGGTAGTGAGGATTAATTAAGGGGGGTGTATTAATAAGGGGGGTGTATTAATTAAGGGGGAGTGAGGATTAATTAAGGGGGTGTATTAATTAAGGGGTGTGTGGATTAATTAAGGGGGGTGTATTAATTAAGGGGGGTGGATTAATTAAGGGGGTGGATTAATTAAGGGGGAGTGAGGATTAATTAAGGGGGTGGATTAATTAAGGGGTGTGTGGATTAATTAAGGGGTGTGTATTGATTAAGGGGGTGTGTATTAATTAAGGGGGTGTATTAATTAAGGGGGGTGTGGATTAATTAAGGGGGTGTATTAATTAAGGGGGGTGTGGATTAATGAAGGGGGTGTATTAATTAAGGGGGAGTGAGGATTAATTAAGGGGGGTATATTTATTAAGGGGGCTGTGGATTAATTAAGGGGAGGTGTGGATTAATTAAGGGGGGTGTAATAATTAAGGGGGAGTGAGGATTAATGGGGTGTATTAATTAAGGGGGGGTGGATTAATTAAGGGGGGTGAGGATTAATTAAAGGGGTGTATTAATTAAGGGGGTGTATTAATTAAGGGGGTGTATTAATTAAGGCGGAGTGAGGATTAATTAAGGGGTGTGTGGATTAATTGAGGGGGGTGTATTAATTAAGGGGTGTGTGGATTAATTAATGGGGGTGTATTAATTAAGGGGGGTGTATTAATTAAGGGGGGAGTGAGGATTAATTAAAGGGGGCTGTGGATTAAAGAATTAAAGGGGGAGGTTTAAATAATGGGGGTGCAGGTTTTTTTGATTAAGGGGGTTGCAGTATTCTATTTATTAAGGGAGGATGTGCACTGCAGATTTTTGTTTTTTGTTAAGGGGGTGTGCATGGTTTTTATAAGGGGGGTGTGCAGGTTTTTTGTTATTAAGAGGGGTTGTGCACGTTTTTGTTTTTTATTAAGGGGGTGTGCAGGATTTTTATGTGTAGGGAGTGTATGAAATTTATGTGATCGGGGTGGGGGGGGGGGGGTGCCACACTCAGGGTCCGCCCCGGGTGCCAAATGCTCTAGGTACGCCCCTGAGGTAGGGCAAGGGCCAGGGAGCGGTGCTGTAAGGATTATTTGCACAGGGCGCCTAATGGCATAAGGCTGGCACTTTCTGTCAGTGTGTGTGTGTCTTCCAGTGAGCGTTTTTAAATCAGTGAGAGTGTGTATCAGTCATTGAGAGTGTGTGTCAATGTGTCTGTCTGAGTAGGTTTCTGTCAGTGTGTTTTAAATCAGTGAGTGTGTGTGTCTCTCAGTTAGAGTGTGTGATTGTCAGTAAGTGTGTGTCTAGATGGACAGGTGGAGTCGTTGTAAAGGGGAGGAATTAGTAAGATGACCACGCCCACCTGGGGACGACAAAAATTATTCTCCACCCAGGCGTCTGCGACCCTAGGATCGGCCCCCATTTTCTTCCAAACTCAACATGGTATCCTAGGTACATGGCACATGACGTGAGTGACATTTCATAATTCTAAGCATCTGTGCGCAACGCTAGGAGTTCTGGGATGCATCTCTGTCACTTAGGGGGCAACTTATGTAGATGCTATGTCTATCAATTACCCAGGAAGCTAAAAATAAAAAACATTCAAAAAGATGCAAAATAACTTTTTCACTGAACATATGGTGGCAACTTGACCAGCAAAAGCTACAGATTATATTTTCCAATATTTTTTATTAAATAACTATATTTTCTGCCTTTGGAAGTAACACCAAGTCATGTTCACTATGGTAGTTGCAATGAGTGCATGTTCACCTCAGCTTACTAAAGGCCTTCTAACCCTACCGATTTTGGCAGGGCAGTTCTGATTTCCGCCATCCTGACTTTGTTCCCTAGTGTCCAGCTTTTGGGGAAACTGTGCCTAGAAAGAGTAGCACAAGCACATTGTGGCAGAATCTACCACCAATTTTGTACATTTTGACCCCTTTCGTGTGTTTTTTCCCTTTTCCGTTCGGGAGTTGTTATATAAGAACGCTTTCCATTCGTCTCCCGAACGAGGACCACTCCTGTACACCATTAGAACGTTCACACCAGTAACTTAAGTGCGAAACCGCAAGGGAAGTAATGAATGAATGCTTCTCCTAGGTGCCCGCCATTTCGTATAACCCAACGCACGGTGATCGACAAAAGAATGGCAACCACCTTGTCTCCCAAACGTAGGCAGCGGCATTTGGTCGTCGAGTGCCTGGAACTCTTTTCGGCTAGGCACTCGTACGAACCCGGGTAAAGTTTGGACCACTGCCCATTCTACTTCCTGACCAGCTATGCGAACGACGTTTGCGAGATATGAACTACCGAACAGGGGGAGCATTCGTACCCTGAAACTAAGAGAATCCCTTGCATGGTGTCCGGTTGGTCAAAACTTTCCCCCATTGGCATTCCAGTTTTACCGAACTGATCTGAGTGATATTTGGATATGTTATACACTCAGATCGGGGCTATAACGTTTGTGGGGTTCCTAGTTATGGTGGGGCACTTTTGGGGTACTGTATATTTTGGATTGATTTTCTGTACCTGAGAGATAATTAAATTATATTTTTTTCTCATGCAATTATCTCTCAGGCAGAGAGGATCTTGGTATTGAAACCCCTGTGTTATTCTATTGGAGACCCTGTGTAGGGGTCTGTGCATAAAAGCCATGTGTGGCCAAAATAAAGTCAGTTGACTCCCAGAACTATGTTTCGTCTAGTTACTGGGGGAATGTATGTCTGCTTGTTTTAATAGTTCCAGAGTGGCTGAGTGAAGGAATTAGCGGAACTAAACATCCTGGTTACCTGTGGTCCGCTACACACATCATTAAATTAGAATAGTGTATTGAAACAGTGCTCCCTGCGTGGTCGGTCCTTGGTGGACCAGCGTGATTGATTGGAAGGTAGCTTGGCATGCATATTAGCCAGGCCGACCAGCGAGTTTTTTGGACAGACGTGCCCCTTTTCTGGGTGGTTCTTCCTTTTTGGGCGGCGCCAGTCAAGTGACTCCTGTTACTAGCGTACCCCTTTTTCCCCACGCACTAGCGTAATGTGAAGCAGGGTGCTGATGTTGGGGGAATGTCACAAGCAAGTTAACCACAAACATTCATGCCAGTAAGAGGAAACAAGAAGACAATACCAAATGTAGCATAATCATTTCTATACGAGACTTGCAACATGATAGAAGCATCTTAACGGAACACTTCAAGCACCATAGACACTGCAGTGCACTTTCACCTCTCCTTGAGGAGAAGTGAGCTCAGAAGATCCAAGGTAAGTTGTCAAATTGTTTGTCAAGCTGCAGTGGTTACCCACTGACTATAGACTCCTATGTTGGAGGTATGAAAACAGTGTTAGAGTGAAATGTAGTGATATGTTTGTTTCTTCATGGAAGCTGCTATGTTTCAATTATAGACAGGAATTCAAAGGACCCTCCATGATTCATTTATGAATGTCTTGTTACTCTGTAATGCTTCCTATACGTCTGGAGATTACTTTTCATGCCCTGCCCAACTGAAAGAAGAATTGATGTACATCCTGTAAAATTACTTGGCAAATCTAGACTCATCGACACAGAATTTAAAATATTATAATTCCAGCCATTTAATTTGTTTATTGTGTCTTTCACACACCATTCTACTGCAATCTCTGGATACCTGTCATGTTGTAGGCCTCTCTAATAAATGCCTCATATTGTTCAAATGTCTGTGGTGCACTGGGGTATTCAGCACTGTAAGAAAACAAATAAACAAAAAAAAAATATATAGGAGTTTAATACAAAAATCTTATTCAATATGCTCATACCTGTATATATGCTTATCTGTGTGCATATATCTGTAAACGTTGTGATTCAACCTTAACTAAAAAAATAACATTTTTAATCATGACTGTAATTTCTTTAGTAAATGCTACAGAAGACTTTACTGGGGCAAAGATTGCAGCAAGGTAAGAAGAAACATGGTTTAAGAACACTGCAATTAATTTGTGTTTCTTTTTGTGACACTATAATTTTATATATCTGTTATACTCTTTATATTCTGAACCCTCCTCCATTTCATTGTTGGTTTTGTCATTTCATTGTTTTTCAATCAATGAGAATTCAGAGACGCTGTACTCTTTTGTTGTGGCCAGTAAGTCTTTCAAAAGACATACTAATGTTAACCTCTTTCTTTAACCCTTTAAGGACACATGACATGTGTGACATGTCATGATTCCCTTTTATTCTAGAAGTTTGGTCCTTAAGGGGTTAAACTAAGTTATACTAGGAAAGAGTGATGTTATGCATGTCTTAACATTACTGGAAATCCTCCCCCCACTCATTTTTATTCTTTGATTCCCTTTCATTTAAAACTTTTTTTTTCAATTTTTCTCATTTTGAGATTATCACTATTTTTTATTGTTCTGTTTTCATTCCTATAAACAAAAACCAACACAAATGTACTAAAAAGAAAACCTGATAAATGTGAGTAAAACTGAACTGCACATTGACTATTACCTTTTGTAGAGAAGCTCAAATTAAGAAGGCCTTGATTTAGTAAACTTTGCAAATGATCCAATTCTGTTAGAAAGTCTTTCCAAATGATTTATCTCCAGAGGTTCCCTTAGACTTTCATGTCGATAAATTATTTAGAAAGTTTGTCTAACAGTATTGAATCATTATGAAAGCTTATTATTAAATTAACAGTACAAATTTAGTACTACATGAGTGGGTGTGTGGCCATAGGCGGGCTGTTCTTTTTTACAAATTTTAGGTGACTTACTAATAAAATTGTATTAAGGACACTGAGGCTCATATTATGCTCATCCCTTTCTTTATTCCTCAGCAGCAAAAAAGAATACTCTAATATTCACATGAAAAATTCAAACATGTATCCTTTTAAAGGGTTAACAACATAACATGATATCCCATAATGCTCCTTGACAATAAATCCCCATGTGACCCTAAACCACTCCTCTTTCTTTGCTGCTGCCTCCTCAGCTAAGTACAGTTCCATTTTTCTCCCTGTAATTTATTATGTTTTGGTTTTACTGTCTTTTTTGCTGGTTATATTGTGTACATGCATCCCCTCTCCTATTTCATTGTGAGCTTTGGCTCTCTCCTTATTCTTCTTTTTCCCCTCCTCCTCCCCCTGTTTCTTTCCCAGCCAACCTAACCTACTGTTCTCCCCTGCCGGGTTGTGTATTACCCGGCAGCCTGGGATGGTCAGCAGGCTCTGAGGCTTTCTCCATCCTTCAGGTACTGCTCTTGCGGCGGTCCCACACATCGCACATTGCTAACACGCATTTTGGCGGCCATATCGGGTGTGGCAAAACCAAC
Source organism: Pelobates fuscus (assembly GCF_036172605.1). Classification (NCBI taxonomy): domain Eukaryota; kingdom Metazoa; phylum Chordata; class Amphibia; order Anura; family Pelobatidae; genus Pelobates; species Pelobates fuscus. The sequence goes on along the minus strand of NC_086324.1, from coordinate 167,902,903 downwards.
CTTGCCACTGTGCACTGGAGGAGCCTGGTTGCTCGCCTGCTCCCTTTGGACTATGCCCTGCAGGTTAAAGCTTTTATTTTCCCTGCAGAAAGGCTTGTTCGTGCCTTTCTGCCGGGGTGTTTGGTAGATTCCAGCTACCGAACAAACTACCGTACGAGGGACCACCTAGGAGCTGGAGTGTGCCATCAATTGACCGCCCAGAAGCTGCGGTTAACCGCAGCTTAATTGATGAACGCTGGGTGGCCTTTGTTCGTTTTCCGAACACGTGGCAGCAGCCATTTTAACTCCCGAACGGCCAGCGGTGTTCAGCGCTCAAACTATGGAACTGAAAACGGACACTTTATTGCGCGAACACCGCTGAGCCGCCAGCCTCCTTACCTCGGCATTCGGTAGTGGAACCGACTGGCTGTTCATTCGGTAGTTTGACCGTATGAACAGCCTCACCCCAGATAGCCATGCCATGGAGCCTATTCGTGTAACGAAAGACTATGTGAAAGACTTTGGCTCCATGGCGATTGAACTATATGTATGTGATCTGAGTGCCATTCGGTGATATTCGCGCTCATCTAAGCTATCTGGGGATATGTTGCATGTATGTGTTTTGTGTACTAAATGTGTCACTGGGTAATTTTGTGTATTTTACTGTCTTTTTGTCTGCCATGTGGGCAATGGAGTTTTGCCTCTGTCCTTGGAGATAATTGGATTACTTCTCCAATTATCTCCAGGCCAGGGAGGAGGGATTGTGATGCATTGTGGGATTGTTTAAAGGTGTATGTCTGTGATTGGTCCGTGTCCTATATGTTTTCCCGTTTCCCCACACTAGGGGAGTGTCCACCAGGAGGGAAACCTGCATAAAAGCCGGGCAGTTAGCCCCAGTAAATGAGTTCCTGCTTGTCAGGGTACCTGAGGTCTCTACCTCCGAGAGAGGTAGAGATTTAGTCGTTCATCCATCCGGACGGCCTGTTTTCCCCCTTCCTCGCGGTCCATCCGGTCATGCAAAGCCGGCCGCGAGGGAGTGACTCCCTTTTATAGCATGACGCCCGGAAGTCGACGTCAGGACGTCAAACCGGAACGACCTGTCACTCAATTGGTTCAGGACCAATCAGGACTCGTCGGAGGTGTGTCTACTTATCTGAACAGGGCATTTAACAGTGCTTCTTTCGTTAGCTCATTGCCCTGTCGTGGTTCTAGCTTGTTCTAGTCACTCAGTGCTCGTGTTTTCTAGTTATCCCTTTTGGTTTTGACCCGGCTTGTTTGCTCTACTCTGCTTATCTCTGTTACCCTTGATTCGGCTTGTCTCTCGCTTACCTGTCTTCTGTTACCCTCGACCTCGGCTTGCCTTTGACCATTCTCTACTGTACTACTTACGTTAGTCCGGCCATTCTAAGGTCCGGTATACGTATCTGGCTACTGTTTGTACTCTGCGTGTTGGATCCCTGTCCCGATCCTGACATTACGACAGGGCCAATGGATCCTGCAAGTACAAACAGTCAGCTTGGTTCTCCTGATCCTAGGTTTGAAGCCATGGATCACAGAATGGATCAGATGGCGCTAGCGCTACAGGCGTTATTATCTCGTGCCAATAATCCACCAGAGGAGTTACGTACTATCCCTATCCTTCCTGTAAGTTCAGGCCTAGAGGTAGCCACTGTAGGTGCTTCTTCTCGCATTACCCCACCAGTACGTTATGGTGGTGCCCCTGAGAAGTGTCGTGGTTTTTTAAACCAAATTAGTATCCACTTTGAATTGCAACCTCGCTCCTATCCTACGGATAGGGCAAAGGTGGGATTTATTATCACCTTACTCATTGAGAAGGCTCTGAGATGGGCTCTGAGATGGGCCAACCCACTATGGGAGAACGATAACCCGTTAGTATACAATTATAACGCATTTGTAGCTGCTTTTAGAAGAACTTTTGACCCTCCAGGTAGAAAGGTTAATGCAGCCAGATTACTGCTACGCCTGAGACAGGAGAACCGAACACTTGTGGATTATGCACTAGAGTTCAGGTCTCTGGCGTCAGAAGTCAAGTGGAATGAGCAGGCGTATATGGATGTATTTTTGAATGGGCTATCAGATGTAATCCTTGACGAGGTTGCTACTAGAGAACTTCCTGAAAATTTAGAGGATTTAATTTCGTTCATTTCTCGTATAGATGAACGTTTAAGAGAGAGACAGAACACTCGAGAGAGGAACCGGAGACCTTCCTTTAAGTTAGCCCCCGCATTTCTAAGTCCTGACTCCACGGTCTCATTGCTTCCTGAACCTATGCAGATAGGCTATACCCGTCTCTCTGAGGAGGAGAGACAGTACAGGAGAAGGGAGGGGTTATGTATGTATTGTGGAGCCAGAGGTCATTTACTCTCGAACTGTCCTAACCGCCCGGGAAACGCTCGCACCTAAGTTTCTCTAGAGGACAGGCCTTGGGTGTTTCTATTTTGTCCTCTACTCCTAATTATAAAGATCACAGGCTTCTGCTACCAGTTTCCTTAACTTGGGAGAAGGAAGTAATAGAGGCTATGGCTTTGATAGATTCCGGAGCTGCTGAGAATTTTATCGACCAAGCCTTTGCCACTAAACACAATATCCCATCCCAGTTAAGGGAGACACCCTTGGCCGTTGAGGCTATAGATGGTAGACCATTACTGGACCCCGTTATCTTTCGTGAGACCATACCCATTAACTTAAATGTTGGGATCCTACACGTGGAAAATTTATCTCTTATGCTCATTTCGTCCCCTTCTGTTCCCATAGTTCTGGGGTATCCATGGTTGAAGAGACATAACCCTATTATCGATTGGGAATTAGGGGAGATACTCTCGTGGGGTCAGAGCTGCCAGGAGAGGTGTTTACGCAAGGTTTCTCCATTGGCTAATATTAACACACCAGGTAGTTCTACTCAGTCCACAGAGAAACAGATACCGTCCCTGTACCAAGACTTAAAGGCAGTATTCGACAAGAAGAATGCCGATTCATTACCTCCACACAGGTCATTTGATTGTAAAATTAAGCTTCTACCTGGTACTATGCCCCCGAGGGGTAATGTATATCCTTTATCTGTTCAGGAGAACTCTGTTCTAGAGGAATATATTCGGGAGAATTTAGAAAAAGGATTCATTAGGAGGTCTTTTTCTCCTGCCGGGGCTGGTTTTTTTTTTTCGTTAAAAAGAAGGATGGCACGCTGAGGCCTTGTATTGATTACCGAGGTTTGAATAAAATAACTATCAGAAATGCCTATCCTATTCCATTGATTACCGAGTTGTTTGATCGTCTTAAGGGCTCCAAAATCTTCACCAAATTAGATCTCAGAGGGGCATATAATTTGGTGAGAATCCAGCATGGACACGAGTGGTTGACGGCGTTCAATACTCGGTATGGCCACTACGAATACACAGTTATGCCATTTGGACTTTGCAATGCTCCTGCAGTATTTCAGGATTTGATTAATGAGGTACTTAGGGAGTTTCAACATGATTGTGTTATTGTCTACCTGGACGACATACTGATACACTCTAGGGAGATTGAGACTCACCATAGACAAGTCAGAAAGGTACTACACAAACTTCTGCAACACGGTCTATACTGTAAATTGGAGAAATGCAGCTTTGACCAGTCTCAGATAGACTTTCTTGGTTACGTGATTTCTGGGGAAGGCTTTAAGATGGATCCTGACAAACTCCAATCTATTTTAGATTGGCCGTTGCCTAAAGGACTCAAGGCTATTCAGAGGTTTATTGGGTTTTCCAACTATTATAGGCGCATCATTAAGGGATACTCTTCTATCATTTCGCCTATTACCAATATGACCAAACAAGGGGCTGATACTAAGACCTGGTCTACGGAGGCTCTTGTTGCTTTCAAGACTCTCAAAGAACTTTTTGCTTCTGCTCCCATTCTAGTCCATCCTGATACGACTCTGCCGTTCTTACTCGAGGTCGATGCCTCTGAGACGGGAGTTGGCGCTGTTCTGTCTCAAAGGTTAGGGGTGGACAAACCGTTACACCCTTGTGGGTTCTTCTCTAAGAAATTATCTGGTCCTGAAAGCAGATATGACATCGGTGATAGGGAACTGTTAGCGGTCATTAAGGCTTTAAAGGAGTGGAGACATTTACTAGAAGGGACATTACACCCTGTTACTATTTTAACGGATCATAAGAACTTGTCTTACATTGGGGAGGCTAAGCGCCTGTCCGCCAGGCAAGCTCGTTGGTCCTTGTTCCTCACTCACTTTAATTATGTACTTACTTATAGACCTGGTTCTAAGAACTCTAAAGCTGATGCTTTGTCTCGTCAATATGAACCGTTCACTATAACTGAGCCAGTCCTTTCCTCGATAGTTCCTAAGGGTAACATCATCGCTAACACGAGTCTCAGGATTCACTCTCCGTTGCTTGCTGAGATCATGAAATTACAGCATCTTGCGCCCAAACAGACTCCTGGGGATCGACACTTCGTTCCCGGCACTCTCCAACTAGAAGTGTTACGCTGTTTCCACAACAGCAAGGTGGCTGGGCATCCTGGCATTCGCAAGACGTATGTTTTGATCTCTAAAGATTTCTGGTGGCCTGATCTACGGAAAGATATTAAAGAATTCATCGGGGCGTGTGAGGTTTGTACCAAGACTAAGCAACCTCATTCGCTCCCATGCGGATTTCTGCACCCTTTAGAGGTTCCTGAAAAGCCATGGTCCTGTTTAGCTATGGACTTCATTGTTGATTTGCCTATCTCTAAAAAGCAGACTGTTATCCTCACTGTGGTGGACAGATTTACTAAGATGGCTCACTTCATTCCCTTACCTAAACTCCCATCTTCGCCCGAATTAGCAGAGATATTCGCTAGGGAGATCTTCCGTTTACATGGGATACCTTCCCAAATTGTATCTGACAGAGGTTCCCAATTTGTTTCCCGTTTTTGGAAATCCTTCTGCTCTCAACTAGGCATCAAATTGAATTTCTCTTCTGCCTACCATCCTCAGTCCAATGGAGCTGCTGAACGCACCAACCAAAAGGTTGAACAATATTTACGTTGTTTCGTTTCTGAACACCAGGACGATTGGGTCGGTCTGATTCCTTGGGCGGAGTTTGCACACAACAATCTCGTTTGTGATTCTACGCATTCTAGCCCCTTCTTCATGAATTATGGCTTTCATCCTTCCATTCTGCCTTCGTAGGCTTCTTCCCAAGGGGTACCGTCGGTTGATGTTCATGTTGCCAATTTAAGGAAGTTGTGGGACCAGACTCAACAAATTCTTCTGCACAATTCTATGCTGGTTAAAAAACACGCTGACAAACGTAGAAGGGCAGCACCGGTGTTTGTTCCAGGTGATAGAGTATGGTTAAGTACTAGAAACATTCGGTTAAAAGTGCCTTCCATGAAGTTCGCTCCTCGGTATATTGGACCTTACAGGGTGTTGACTCAAATTAACCCAGTTGCGTATCGTCTAGCTTTGCCTACTACCTTACGTATTCCTAACTCGTTTCATGTTTCGTTGCTGAAACCACTAGTATGTAACAGATTCTCCTCCACGATCGCCCCTCCTCGCTCTGTTCAGGTGGAGGGTCAGGAGTATGAGGTCAATTCCATCGTCGATTCTTGAATCTCCCGGGGGAAAGTACAATATCTGGTCGATTGGAGAGGATATGGTCCTGAGGAGAGAAGTTGGGTACCTCAGGAGGATGTTCATGCTCCCCGTCTCCGCAGGGCATTTCACTCTCGCTTCCCTTCTCGTCCTGGTTCCTTCCGCCCGGTGGGCGTATCTGAGAGGGGGGTACTGTCAGGGTACCTGAGGTCTCTACCTCCGAGAGAGGTAGAGATTTAGTCGTTCATCCATCCGGACGGCCTGTTTTCCCCCTTCCTCGCGGTCCATCCGGTCATGCAAAGCCGGCCGCGAGGGAGTGACTCCCTTTTATAGCATGACGCCCGGAAGTCGACGTCAGGACGTCAAACCGGAACGACCTGTCACTCAATTGGTTCAGGACCAATCAGGACTCGTCGGAGGTGTGTCTACTTATCTGAACAGGGCATTTAACAGTGCTTCTTTCGTTAGCTCATTGCCCTGTCGTGGTTCTAGCTTGTTCTAGTCACTCAGTGCTCGTGTTTTCTAGTTATCCCTTTTGGTTTTGACCCGGCTTGTTTGCTCTACTCTGCTTATCTCTGTTACCCTTGATTCGGCTTGTCTCTCGCTTACCTGTCTTCTGTTACCCTCGACCTCGGCTTGCCTTTGACCATTCTCTACTGTACTACTTACGTTAGTCCGGCCATTCTAAGGTCCGGTATACGTATCTGGCTACTGTTTGTACTCTGCGTGTTGGATCCCTGTCCCGATCCTGACACTGCTTAACCCTCAAAGTGAAGTGTCGTCTCATTCTTGGGGGGGATTTGATTGTATGCCGATTGCCAGGAGTGTAAGCTGTTCTTATGGCTTTTCCTGTTCGGCTGCTTCCAGTGTTCGTGTGTCTCTTGTTCGGGAGTTGGTGAATTCGTGTAGTTTGCAGTTCGGGAGATTGGTGATTGCAGTAGCTGCTGGTCTATCTGGAAGGGGATTATCGCCTAAACGTTTTTTAACCTCTGGTGAGTGAAACGGTCCGTTACATCGGGGTTGGTGGATTTTGCCGCGGTTTTCGTTCCTGGGCATTTTCACTGTGTCTGGAGGCGGGAGTGTGCCGATTGGTCGGTCAAGTAGCTAGGCAATACACCAGTGCTCCCCAGCAGCCATTGCTGAGGGAAGCCATGGTGAGATTGCCTTTTTCACATTGCCAGTTATTGCTTTATGTGGTTTCAAATCATATTGGTGCCTTATATCCCTGATAGTCCAGTGCTGTTGCTTTGGGCTGCAGTAATTGTCAAGTTATCCCTTTTTGTCTCTCTTTTGTCAGTGTACTGTTAATAATTCCTTATTATCTGTATCATGCAGTCACAAAGGGAATTGGAAGCTACCGCTACTGGTTCTTCCATTGGTGCCACTAGACACCTTACTGCCCAAGGTGGGCCCAGATCGCCTAACCAAACCGGTTTGAAGGAGGCGTCACAGGAGCAATTGTACTCACAAGAGCTTCATTCACTCCTGGACGCTACTATGGCTAAGTCAGTGATGCAAGCCATTTATTTCGCTATGAAGGCAATATCCGACACTCTGTCCCACTCTATCATCCATGCCCTTATGTCCACCCAGCAGACGCCTGCCCACATTTCTACTAAACCCACAGAGGGTAAACCAGTGGCTATCAGTGGGCGCAAAGCCGTCAAGAAATCTCGTCACCTGGACGAGGTTGCCTCCAAAAATGTACAGTCGGACAGGGAACGTCCTGTCAAAGATTATGTGGTTGCACCACAACAAAGAGCCACCCACCAGGCAAAATTGGTGAGGAATTGGAAGTGGGCAAAAGCCCTAATTTAATCATCAAAATCTGAGTTGGGCTAAGAGGAGGTACTGAGCGAGTCTGATGATGAGGACTCTTACAATTTAGGAATGTTCTTTCATGGTTTGTTTTCTGTGGCTGGGACCAACATTAAAGTTGGTGTGGATGATTCCACCCTCCTTGACCCTCAGGGCGAACCACTATTTGATCCGGAGACCCTGCAGCATCCGAGATCGTCTGAGTGGTATCCATTGGAGCTTGTGGCGAAATATATCGCTGCGCGTATCAGGAAGCCACTTGACAAAGTGGCATGGAGCAAACTTTGCCCACGCCCCACGATCCCTGATTTGACATGTGTCACCCCAGATGTAGATCCAAAAATCGCCCAATTTCTTGGCAAAATGGGGGTGGAAGGCCAAGAAAGGCCTTGATTTTTCATTATGTAACTGACAGGATAAGATACTGGATATCCTTGGACCCATTACAAAAATATTCGACGTGGTCGAAATGGCCTTGCCGGATGGTACTCCTGCAGACATACTGGCCATCAGGGGATGGATCCGATGATCTGTATGCTTACTTGGCAATGCCAATATGGCTCTAGCCACCGAGAGATGCAAGGCTATCCTTATAAAAACCGAGCCCAAATTGGTTAATTTGGCTATATATGTGCCTGGGCCACAGGCAAAAGGCCTCCTTTTTGGAGACAACTTTGTGAAAGAACTGGGCACTTATGTTAGAACATTTACTGCACTTGACAAGGCACAAGCCAATAAAAAAGGGTATTCTCTCAAAGAGTTTTTGGCGGGGCCATCAGATAGCGAGGCCGTCTGCCCAGCTGTTCCTCCGGGTTCTCGTACCGGGGTTCTAGATGCTCCTGAACCCAAGTCCACCTCATCGTTCTTCCCGGTTCATGGCAGGCCTTGGCAGTCTTGTGGAACCAGAGGTTTTTCCTATGGCAGACACCCTTATGGTAAGTTCTCTTCCGTCCCATCTTTCTTCTACAGGGATTGCAGAATTACCGTATATACTCGAGTATAAGCCGAGTTTTTCAGCCCATTTTTTGGGCTGAAAAACCCCAACTCGGCTTATACTCGAGTCAGAGTCTGTATTATGGCAATTTGCATTGCCATAATACAGACTGGGGGGAGAGGGGGGCTGGCAGAGCTGTACTTACCTTTCCTGCAGCTCCTGTCAGCTCTCTCCTCCTCCGCGCCGTCCGTTCAGCACCTCGGTCAGCTCCCAGTGTAAGTCTCGCGAGAGCCGCGGCTCTCGCGAGACTTACACTGGGAGCTGACAGAGGGAGCTGCACAGACCGCGCGGAGGAGGAGAGAGCTGACAGGAGCTGCAGGAAAGGTAAGTACAGCTCTGCCAGCCCCCCTCTCCCCCCCACTGAACTACCAATGCTGGACCACCAGGGAAGGAGAGCCCCCCTCCCTGCCATATATCAAGCAGGGAGGGGGGACGAAAAAAAAATATATAAATAAAATAAGAAATAAAATAATAAAAAAAAAATAATAATAAAAAAAAAAGGGGTATAAGGACCACTATGGGAGGGGGGGGGTATAAGGACCACTATGGGAGGGAGGGGGTGGGTTAAGGACCACTATGGGAGGGAGGGGGGTATAAGGACCGCTATGGGAGGGAGGGGGGGTATAAGGACCACTATGGGAGGGAGGGGGGGGGGTAAGGACCACTATGGGAGGGAGGGGGGGGGGGTAAGGACCACTATGGGAGGGAGGGGGGGGGATAAGGACCACTATGGGAGGGAGGGGGGGATAAGGACCACTATGGGAGGGAGGGGGGTATAAGGACCACTATGGGAGGGAGGGGGTGGGTTAAGGACCACTATGGGAGGGAGGGGGGTATAAGGACGGCTATGGGAGGGAGGGGGGGTATAAGGACCACTATGGGAGGGGGGGGGTAAGGACCACTATGGGAGGGAGGGGGGGGGGGTAAGGACCACTATGGGAGGGAGGGGGGGGGATAAGGACCACTATGGGAGGGAGGGGGGGATAAGGACCACTATGGGAGGGAGGGGGGTATAAGGACCACTATGGGAGGGAGGGGGGGGGATAAGGACCACTATGGGAGGGAGGGGGATAAGGACCACTATTGGAGGGAGGGGGATAAGGACCACTATTGGAGGGAGGGGGGTATAAGGACCACTATGGGAGGGAGGGGGGGTATAAGGACCACTATGGGAGGGGGTGGGATAAGGACCACTATGGGAGGGAGGGGGGTATAAGGACCATTATGGGAGGGAGGGGGGGGGGTATATGGACCACTATGGGAGGGATGGGGGGGATAAGGAACACTATGGGAGGGAGAAGGGGGATAAGGACCACTATGAGAGGTAGGGGGTGGGATAAGGACCACTATGGGAGGGGAGGGGGAAGTAAGGACCACTAGGGGAGGGGAGGGTAAGGACCACTAGGGGAGGGGTGAGTCAGGACCACTGGGGGGGGGGAGTGAAGGATCACGGGGGTGGGGAGGTAAGGACCACTGAGGGAGGAGGAGGGGAAGTCAGGACATATGGGGGGGGGGAGGGGGGCGGCAAAAAATTTTTTGCCTACGGCGGCAAATATCCTTGCACCGGCCCTGCACACACTGCATTCACACACTGCATTCATGCACACACACTCTGCATTCATGCACACACACACTGCATTCATGCACACACACACTGCACTCATACACACACTGCACTCATACACACACGCTGCACTCATACACACACACATACGCACACACTGCATTCATTATACACACACTGTAAATAAATATTCAATTAATATATTTTTTTTAGGATCTAATTTTATTTAGAAATTTACCAGTAGCTGCTGCATTTCCCACCCTAGTCTTATACTCGAGTCAATAAGTTTTCCCAGTTTTTTGGGATAAAATTAGGGGCCTCGGCTTATATTCGGGTCGGCTTATACTCGAGTATATACGGTATTAGGCAAATGAGTATTTTGACCACATCATCCTCTTTATAAATGTTGTCTTACTCCAAGCTGTATAGGCTCGAAAGCCTACTACCAATTAAGCATATTAGGTGATGTGCATCTCTGTAATGAGAAGGGGTGTGGTCTAATGACATCAACACCCTATATCAGGTGTGCATAATTATTAGGCAACTTCCTTTCCTTTGGCAAAATGGGTCAAAAGAAGGACTTGACAGGCTCAGAAAAGTCAAAAATAGTGAGATATCTTGCAGAGAGATGCAGCACTCTTAAAATTGCAAAGCTTCTGAAGCGTGATCATCGAACAATCAAGCGTTTCATTCAAAATAGTCAACAGGGTCGCAAGAAGCGTGTGGAGAAACCAAGGCGCAAAATAACTGCCCATGAACTGAGAAAAGTCAAGCGTGCAGCTGCCAAGATGCCACTTGCCACCAGTTTGGCCATATTTCAGAGCTGCAACATCACTGGAGTGCCCAAAAGCACAAGGTGTGCAATACTCAGAGACATGGCCAAGGTAAGAAAGGCTGAAAGACGACCAACACTGAACAAGACACACAAGCTGAAACGTCAAGACTGGGCCAAGAAATATCTCAAGACTGATTTTTCTAAGGTTTTATGGACTGATGAAATGAGAGTGAGTCTTGATGGGCCAGATGGATGGGCCCGTGGCTGGATTGGTAAAGGGCAGAGAGCTCCAGTCCGACTCAGACGCCAGCAAGGTGGAGGTGGAGTACTGGTTTGGGCTGGTATCATCAAAGATGAGCTTGTGAGGCCTTTTCGGGTTGAGGATGGAGTCAAGCTCAACTCCCAGTCTTACTGCCAGTTTCTGGAAGACACCTTCTTCAAGCAGTGGTGTGGCGAAACCAACTTCGCCACTGTGAGCTGGAGAAGCCTGGTTGCTAGCCTCCTGCCCTGCGACTATGGCCCCTGGACATATTGTACTATAAAAACTATATTTGGGCATGTAATAATCTATATTACTGTTACTGGGCCTTTAAGGGACATCCGTGGACCTATTGGGACTTTTGGGATACTGTACCTTTAAGACTGTGGAGCGTAGTACAGTAATCCTGCCTTTAATCCTTTAATGTCATGTATGTATTTATGTGTGCAGTTAACCTGGGTTATATATATGCAGCATTCATCTGATTGTTCGGTAGAATCACTCCATTCATTGTATTGAGGAAACTACCGAACAACCAGACCACCCAGGACTAAGTGTGCCTCCAATTACCGGTTGCAACAATGTTGCAAATGGGTAATTGGCAATCAGTGCAGTGTGGTCTTTGTCCTCTGGGTGGCCGCCATTCAGGAAACTAACACGTGGCGGCGGCCATCTTTAACTACCGAACAGCGGTGTTCTGCCGTCGAGCGTCTGGAACTAAAATCGGACACTCGACTAGGCAAACACCGCTGAGACCTCCAGACTTCCAGAAATTCGTATAGAAACTACCGAATGACCCGACGTTCGGTAGAAAGAAACGTACGAACTAGGGGATTCATGCGAATCCCCCTTGGTCTCTATAACACCAGTAATTCGTCTGTTTCATTCACTTGTTTGTGACCGACCGCAGGGCCAAAATGCATGGAACTGTTTTCGGATACTTTACCCATGCGGTCGGTCAATACTTTAAAGTCCCATAACTCCCGAACCGTTTATCCGAATGGGCTGATTTTAACGTATGTTGTTCCCCCAGACTAGGGCTATCTGGAGATATTGGATTTGTGGATGTACCCCAAGTATTTAGGGTACATCCAAAACTTGGGTAAAACTATGTCCCTGTTAATTGTGTTAACAGATATGTTGGAGGGAGGAGATGTGTGGGTTGTACCTTAAACTGGATTGGTGTACTGTAAACCCCTCCCTTGCATGGGGGAATCTCATATAAGCCTGTGTGTGAATAAATCAGTGTTGTTCCTGTTTTAACCCTCAAAATGAAGTGTCGTCTCGTTCTTGGGGGGAATTGGATTGTAAGCTGACTGCCAAGAGTGTAAGCGGATTGTATGCTTTTCCTGTTCAGCTGTTCCAGTTCGGAGTGTTATTTCGTATCCAGATCGGGAGTTTGATGTTCTGCAGTAGCTGTGCCTTTCTGAGAAAAGGGGATTATCGCCTAAACTGGGTTTTATCCTCTTGTAAGTGAAACGGTCCGTTACAAGTGGTACAGGAAGAAGTCTGCATCCTTCAAGAAAAACATGATTTTCATGCAGGACAATGCTCCATCACACGCGTCCAAGTACTCCACAGCGTGGCTGGCAAGAAAGGGTATAAAAGAAGAAAATCTAATGACATGGCCTCCTTGTTCACCTGATCTGAACCCCATTGAGAACCTGTGGTCCATCATCAAATGTGAGATTTACAAGGAGGGAAAACAGTACACCTCTCTGAACAGTGTCTGGGAGGCTGTGGTTGCTTCTGCGCGCAATGTTGATGGTGAACAGATCAAAACACTGACAGAATCCACGGATGGCAGGCTTTTGAGTGTCCTTGCAAAGAAAGGTGGCTATATTGGTCACTGATTTGTTTTTGTTTTGTTTTTGAATGTCAGAAATGTATATTTGTGAATGTTGAGATGTTATATTGGCTTCACTGGTAAAAATAAATAATTGAAATGGGTATATATTTGTTTTTTGTTAAGTTGCCTAATAATTATGCACAGTAATAGTCACCTGCACACACAGATATCCCCCTAAAATAGCTAAAACTAAAAACAAACTAAAAACTACTTCCAAAAATATTCAGCTTTGATATTAATGAGTTTTTTGGGTTCATTGAGAACATGGTTGTTGTTCAATAATAAAATTAATCCTCAAAAATACAACTTGCTTAATAATTCTGCACTCCCTGTATATCAATGGTGGGGGGCAGATTATGCCATTTTATAAATGCCTGGCGCATGTTAACTTCAGACGCTTGAGTACTGCAAACTGTCCTGGGTAATTCCATAGATTTTGTACAATCTCCTATTCAAATGTTTCTACCCAACCAAATGGTTTTCTCTGCACATGACCGGTCCTTAGTAGCAACGGAGATACAATCTCTGGCTTCAAAAGGCGCAATTGTGGAGATACACCCTCACACTCCAAGGTTCTTCAGCAACCTCTTCCTAGTCCCCAAGAAAGGTGGAGGTGTCCGACTGGTAATCAATTTACCCCCTAAACGAATTTGTTGCATACCACCATTTCAAGATGGAAGGTATTCATTCTCTACGAGCGCTACTCCTATTGGGGGATTGGATGGTCAAGCTCGACCCAAAAGACGCATAACTCACCGTTCCAATGTCTGAGGACTGCCAACAATTCCTAGAATTCCGGTGGGAACATGGCATTTCAAATGCCTTCCCTTCAGCCTCTCATTGGCCCCATGGTGTTTCACAAAGCGAATGAAACCAGTGGTTGCCCTCCTATGCAGCAGAGGGGTTCATCTGATAATATACTTGGATGATATACTCCCGGGGGCACAGGATCCTTATCTGCTCAGCAAACACCTATCTTGGATGATGTCTTTACTTTGCAACCTTGGCTTTCTCATCAACAGAGACAAGTCAATTTTAGAGCCTTCTCAGTCAATGGAATTCCTGGGTTTCACCATCAATTCTGTGTGCAGGGCACTCCCACTTCTACTGCCACCCTCCAAGGTCAAGGCCATCAAGAAGGAAATCCGTTGGATGCTGGCACGGCCTGTTCTTACACTGAGACAACTGGCCAGAGTCGCCGGACTTCTCTCAGCCTCAATCCAGGCCATTTCCTCAGGTCCACTTCACTACAGAGCCCTCCAGTGCCTAAAAGCAAAACACCTTAGTTTGGGACTCTCTTACTCAGACTCTGTTCCTCTCGACTGGGCAACCAAAGAAGAACTCATGTGGTGGCTGCAACACATGGAGGCGTGGAACAGCTGAGCAATCTGCGCCGGATCTCGTGGCGGAATCGGATGCTTGGTTGGGACGTGCGCTGTGGTCCCATCTCCACCGGAGTAAAATGGTCTCCGGACGAACAGGAGCTACACATCAACTGTCTCGAACTACTAGCAGACTCATTTGCCCTTCGGAGTCTCTTAAGGATTTCGACCAACGTATTAGCGTATTAACCACCTCGCGGGTACCTGGCAAAAGAAGTCTGGCAATTCTGCCTGAATCGCAATATCTCGGTTCAGGCGGAATACATTCCCGGTATGTCCAACATAGTGGCAGATTGGAACTCCAGATACTTGCGGGATGCCAGCACCTGGCGGCTTATTTAAGTAATTTCCTCCGACTGCAGTCACTCTGTGGCCCTCTGGATATCGACCTTTTTGCATCTTGGTTGAACTCCCAGCTGCTGAAGTTCTTCAGTTGGAGACTGGATCTGGAGGCGTTGGTGCCAGATGCTTTCCTTAAGCCGTGGCCGAACACTCGTCACTACGCTTTTCCTCCCTTCTCGCTGATAGCTCATACACTCAGACGTCACCGGACCTCCCTATAACTCATATCTCCTTTCTGGAAGGCTCAACCATGGTTTCCTATTCTCATGGAGATGGCCATAGACTATCCGAGACTAATCCCTACCTTACCAGACCTCTTACTGGACCCCAGTGGGAACTCTATTGCAGGGGCATTTCAGGTTACTCGCATGGCTCCACTCTGGGGACTCAGCTTCGTCCCAAATGTTCCACAATCAACTCTTGACCTCCTGGCAGGAGCTTGGGTTCCAAGAAACGTAAATCCTACCTTCATGCTTGGAATTCATTGAATAGTTGGTGCATGGAACAACACGTGGACATATCTGCACCTGTGAGTCATGTCTTGAAGTTCCATACTTTGCTATTTGACGATAAATTTATACCGATCGACTATTTCTGCAGCACACCATGGATTGGACGGCTTTCCAGCAGGTAAACATCTCTTGGTGTGTTGTTTCCTCTGCGGCATCAGATTTGCACGCCCACCTCAACCGATATACTCCGCATTATGGGATGTGGACCTCGTCCTCAGTTTTTTTCGAAAATTGGCCAGGGAATGAAGACCTCTCACTCAAACAACTCACAGCGAAGCTGGTGATGCTGTTCTGCCTGATATCCTGTAAATGGGTGTCCGATGTTTGTGCTCTGGTGCAGATCCCATATCTGCACCTGTGAGTCATGTTTTCAGGTTCCTTGCTTCGCTATTTGACCGTGACTTAGCATATTGTACGATAAATTTATACCGATCTGCTATTTCTGCAGGCCACCATGGATTGGAAGGCTTCCCGGCAGGTAAACATCTCTTGGTGTGTGTCGTCTCCTTCGCGGCATCAGATTTGCTCGCCCACCTCAACCTAAATACTCATTATGGGATGTGGACCTCGTCATCAGATTTTTCGAAAATTGGCCAGGGAATGAAGTCCTCTTACTCAAACAACTCATGGCGAAGCTGGTGATGCTGTTCTGCCTGATATCCTGTGAACGGGTGTCAGGTGTTCACGCTCTGGACCTTTCTACACGTTCTTTTACTCCTGAGGGTGTTTCGTTTGATAAGACATATAACACATATATATATATATATATAACACATATGAAAACATCGATCACCTCAGTCCTGTATCCAACTTTTCCTTTAGAACGTTAACCTATGTCCAGTGGTCTGTTTCAAAGAACATGAATCTTTGACTTCTTTAATTCGGGATCCTACATTTCCAAATTTGTTTGTGGCGCTCAGACACCCACATCATCTGGTTTCTGCAGTTACCTTGTCTCGTTGCGTTAAATGGATTATGACGTCAGCTGGTATCGACACCTCAGTGTATCTAAAGCGTTTCTCCACTTTGAACTAGCATAATATGAGCCTCCGTGTCCTTTAATAAAATTACCAAATTTAACTAATTTCATGGCGCGCGGGCCGGGTCCACATTACTCAGCTGGCCGAACCCTTGGTCGCAGGGGTCCGCAGGGCGTCCGGCCCCCTTAAGCGATGGGCCCGGTCGCAGCTGCGACCCCTGCGACCGCGGTAGTTCCGCCACTGGATGTCATGTTATGTTGTTAACACTTTGAGAGTACATGTTTGAATTTTTTATATGAATATTACAGTATTCTTTTTTGCTACTGAGGAATAAAGAAAGAGATAAGCATAATATGAGCCTCCCTGTCCTTAATAAAATCATGAAATTAGTAAAATCTGGTAATTTATTCAACTAAAATTTAATTTTGAACAAGACCAATGTATCTTATTTACACAGACTGATTTCTAAGCACATTTATTGTAGTTTAAAGACACATTGCTGGGAGTATTATTGATGTGGAGCTCTGTTATACACTCAGACACATTACTGGGAGTATTATTGCTGTGGAGCTCTGTTATACACTAAGACACGTTACTGGGAGTCAGGGGCGTACCTAGAGCATTTGGCACCCGGGGCGGACCCTGAGTGTGGCACCCCCCCCCCCCCCCCCCCATAATAAAAATGTAAGAAAACACCCACATTTTTTTCAATGTTTTCAATAATATTTATTGCACACATTTGTAAACTGCTTGTAAAATTTGTCAAATGCGCCAGTTTTGTAGAAGGGGGAAGACCAGTGCTTTTGTAGAAAGGGGCTGGTGAGAACCTTATAGAAAACTCCTGCCCTGCCCCTTTCTACAAAGCCCCTTGTCTCGCCCTTCATATAAAAACGCTGCACCCCGATCACATAAATGTCATACACTCCCTACACATAAAAACCCTGCACCCCAATCACATAAATTTCATTCACTGCACACCCCCTTAATAAAAAACAAAAACGTGCACAACCCCTCTTAATAACAAAAAACCTGCACACCCCCCTTATAAAAACCCTGCACACCCCCTTAACAAAAAAACAAAAATCTGCAGTGCACATCCTCCCTTAATAAATAGAATACTGCAACCCCCTTAATCAAAAAAACCCTGCACCCCCATTATTTAAACCTCCCCCTTTAATTCTTTAATCCACAGCCCCCTTTAATTAATCCACACACCCCTTAATTAATACACCCCCCTTAATTAATCCACACACCCCTTAATACACCCCCGTTAATTAATACACCCCCCTTAATTAATCCACCCCCCCTTAATTAATACACCCCCCTCAATTAATACACACACCCCTTGATTAATCCTCACTGCCCCTTAATTAATACACCCCCTTAATTAATACACCCCCCTTAATTAATACACCCCATTAATTAATACACCCCTTTAATTAATCCTCACTCCCCTTAATTAATACACCCCCTTAATTAATCCTCACTTTCCCTTAATTAATACACTCCCCTTAATTAATACACTCCCCTTAATTAATACACCCCCCTTAATTAATCCACTCCCCCCTTAATACACCCCCTTAATTAATCCTCACTGCCCCTTAATTAATCCACCCCCTTAATTAATCCTCACTCCCCCTTAATTAATACACCCCCTTTAATTAATCCACACCCCCCTTAATTAATACACCCCCTTAATTAATCCTCACACCCCCCTTAATTAATCCACACCCCCTTAATACACCCCCTTAATTAATACTCACCCCCATTAATTAATAGGCCCCCCTTAATTAATACACCCCCTTAATTAATCCTCACTCCCCTTAATTAATACACCCCCCTAAATTAATACACATCCCTTAATTAATCCTCACTCCCCCCTTAATGAATACAGCCCCCTTAATTAATCCACACACCCCTTAATTAATACAGCCCCCTTAATTAATCCACACCCCCCTTAATTAATACACCCCCTTAATTAATCCTCACACCCCCCTTAACTTAATTAATCTACACCCCCTTAATTAATACCCCCATTAATTAATACACCCCCCTTAATTAATCCTCACTCCCCCCTTAATTAATCCACACACACCCTTAATTAATACACCCCCTTAATTAATCCACACCCCCTTAATACACCCCCCTTAATTAATACTCACCCCCATTAATTAATACACCCCCCTTAATTAATCCTCACTCCCCCCTTAATTAATACAGCCCCCTTAATTAATACAGCCCCCTTAATTAATCCACACCCCCCTTAATTAATACACCCCCTTAATTAATCCTCACACCCCCCTTAATTAATCCACACCCCCTTAATACACCCCCTTAATTAATACTCACCCCAATTAATACACCCCCCTTAATTAATTAATACACCCCCCTTAATTAATCCACACCCCCTTAATTAATACACCCCCCTTAATTAATCCACACCCCCTTAATTAATACACCCCCCCTTAATTAATCCACACCCCCCTTAATTAATACACCCCCTTAATTAATCCTCACCCCCCCCTTAATTAATCCACACCCCCTTAATACACCCCCTTAATTAATACTCACCCCAATTAATACACCCCCCTTAATTAATTAATACACCCCCCTTAATTAATCCACACCCCCTTAATTAATACACCCCCCTTAATTAATCCACACCCCCTTAATTAATACACCCCCCTTAATTAATCCACACCCCCCTTAATTAATACACCCCCTTAATTAATTAATACACCCCCCTTAATTAATCCACCCCCCTTAATACACCCCCTTAATTAATACTCACCCCAATTAATACACCCCCCTTAATTAATTAATACACCCCCCTTAATTAATCCACACCCCCTTAATTAATACACCCCCCTTAATTAATACACACCCCCTTAATTAATACAAACCCCTTAATTAATCCACACCCCCCTTAATTAATACACTCCCTTAATTAATTAATACACCCCCTTAATTAATACTCACCCCATTAATTAATACACCCCCCTTAATTAATACACCCCCCTTAATTAATCCTCACCCCTTTAATTAAACCTCCCTCCCCTTCTTTAATTAATCCATTATCCACCCCTCCCCCCCCCCCACTTTAATTAATTTAGCCCCATCACATAAAATGACTACTCACATTTTGATGATGCCTTGACCGCCTGAATATCCGTGAAGGCGGGCTGACGGCGCTGCGCACGACGTCATCATGTTGCGCGACGTCGCGGCCCGCAACACTCCTCCCCCTTCTCCTTGAATTAAGTCCCGCCGGGCGCAAAGGTGCTGCGGCTGTGCGCAGCCGCCGCAGCGTAATGATGGGGGGTGACACATGACACTGGACGTCATGGCACCCCCCTAGTCAGTGGCACCCGGGGCGGGCCGCCCCCCCCGCCCCCCCCTTAGTACGCCACTGCTGGGAGTATTATTGCTGCGGAGCTCTGTTATACACTCAGAAACATTACTGGGAATATTATTGCTGTGGAGCTCTGTTATACACTCAGACATTACTGGGAGTATTATTGCTGTGGAACTCTGTTATACACTCAGATACATTACTGGGAGTATTATTACTGTGGAGCTCTTTGATACACTTAGATACATTACTGGGAGTATTATTGCTGTGGAGCTCTGTTATACACTCAGACACATTACTGGGAGTATTATTGCTGTGGAGCTCTGTTATACACTAAGACACGTTACTGGGAGTATTATTACTGTGGGGCTCTGTTATACACTCAGACACATTACTGGGAGTATTATTGCTGTGGAGCTCTGTTATACACTCAGAAACATTACTGGGAGTATTACTACTGTGGTGCTCTGTTAAACACTCAGATACATTACTGGGAGTATTATTGCTGTGGAGCTCTGTTATACACTCAGACACATTACTGGGAGTATTATTGCTGTGGAGCTCTGTTATACACTCAGACACATTACTGGGAGTATTATTGCTGTGGGGCTCTGTTATACACTCAGACACATTACTGGGAGTATTATTGCTGTGGGGCTCTGTTATTCACTCAGACACATTACTGGGAGTATTATTGCTGTGGGGCTCTGTTATACACTCAGACACATTACTGGGAGTATTATTGCTGTGGAGCTCTGTTATACACTCAGACACATTACTGGGAGTATTATTGCTGTGGAGCTCTGTTATTCACTCAGACACATTACTGGGAGTATTATTGCTGTGGAGCTCTGTTATACACTCAGACACATTACTGGGAGTATTATTGCTGTGGAGCTCTGTTATACACTCAGACACATTACTGGGAGTATTATTGCTGTGGAGCTCTGTTATACACTCAGACACATTACTGGGAGTATTATTGCTGTGGAGCTCTGTTATTCACTCAGACACATTACTGGGAGTATTATTGCTGTGGGGCTCTGTTATACACTCAGACACATTACTGGGAGTATTATTGCTGTGGAGCTCTGTTATACACTCACACATTACTGGGAGTATTATTGCTGTGGAGCTCTGTTATTCACTCAGACACATTACTAGGAGTATTATTGCTGTGGAGCTCTGTTATACACTCAGACACATTACTGGGAGTATTATTGCTGTGGTGCTCTGTTATACACTCAGATAAATCAACAATACGGAACTCCTAGAAAAGAGGGTCTTTGGGAAAGAAATTAGGGACAGTCCCTCCTAAATAGGGACATTTGGGAGGTATGATGCTATGTAGCTAGACATATATAAAGACAATTTATTTGCACAAATAATTACCACAGAGTACATTTTTGATACCTGTAAACAAAAACTGGCACTATAATCTCTTGGATTTTTGGGGTTTTTATAAGTGCTTCATTATTCCTCTTAGATCCATCTTTCCACATCACTTCGCCTGTTGTACGTAGCTGACCTGAATAAAGAGAATAAAGACTATTATCAAAACTTTTCAAAGTAAAATCGGACAACCCACAAATTCACAGAATGACAATTGAGTCTGTATGATGTCAAACCTTAAATGATCACTATAGTGTCAGGAAAACAAAGCGGTTTTCCTGACACTATGTCATCCTTGGGGGACCCCCGACGTCAGGGTCCCCCTCCCGTGGCGCTGAAGGGGTTAAAACCCCTTCAGCTACTTACTTTAATCCAGCGCCGGGCTCCCTCGGCGCTAGTGACCTCTCCTGCCCCGCCGACGTCAGCTCCCGAGTGGAGCCGAATGCGCATGTGCGGCAAGTGCCCCGCGCGCATTCAAACAGTCCATAGGAAAGCATTTCTTAATTGCTTTCCTATGGACGCTCTGCGCAATGAATGCGAAATTCGCATACAGCATCGTAGATGCGCCTCTAGCGGCTGTCAGGAAGACAGCCACTAAAGGGTTGGATTAACCCTGCATTGTAAACATAGCAGTTTCTCTGAAGGGTTACATCTGAAGGGTTAAAACCTGGGGGACCTAGCACCCAGTCCATTCAGCTAAAGTGGTCTGGGTGACTATAGTGTCCCTTTAAAGGAACTCTATAGGTAAGAAAAATGCATATCCTTTATACCTACTGTCACTAAATGCTTTTTTCTCTTAATAGTGTAAAAATGAGCTTAAGAAGTACCCCTTGTAATCTTTACTTTGATCAGATTTTCTGCTCCTCCTACTGATTTCTGCAGTATGCTGCAGTGATTCTCCATGAGGATCAGTAATGACACGCCCACAATGTCTGTCACCCTAACCCTAACCCTGACCCTATTCATAACCCTAACCCTAAACTTACCCCAAACCCTACCATAACCCTACTCCTAACCCTGCTCCTAACCCAACCCTACCCTAACCCTACCCCAACTGCTAAACTAACCCTCCCCTAACCTAACCCTACCCCTACCCTTAACCCTACCACTAACCCTACTCCTAAACCAACCCTAACCCTACCCTAACCCCACCCTACCCCTAACCGTATATCAACCCTAACCCTACCTCTACCTCTAACCCTAACCAACCTTAACCATACCCCTAACTTAACCCTAACCCTACCCTAACCCTACACTTACCCGAAGTTCCGAAGTGCCGAACCGACCGAAGTCCCGAATTTAAGAATGCCAAACCGAACCAAACATTTTTCCCATGCACATCCCTAATTTATACTGCAGTTGCTTTGTATCATTATATTTGTGCGTATATGAGCTATTATATTGTTTGTGGTATCGTGTATAAAACCTATGAATGTGGGCTGCTTGTGGAATTGTGTGTGGATGGATATGTCACATTGACTGTTTGCTAGTGTGTGTATGTGTGGGGCTGTTTGAGCTATTGCATGTGAGAGGCTGCATGTGGGGTTGTGTGCATGTATGTGGATTGTTAGCGGGTTACGTTTGTGCGGATTGTGTGTATGTTCGTATTATTTGTATGATGGGAGGGTTATTGTGCTTTTCTGTGTATATCTAGCA
Organism: Pelobates fuscus; assembly: GCF_036172605.1. Taxonomy (NCBI): domain Eukaryota; kingdom Metazoa; phylum Chordata; class Amphibia; order Anura; family Pelobatidae; genus Pelobates; species Pelobates fuscus. The sequence goes on along the minus strand of NC_086324.1, from coordinate 167,880,450 downwards.
GTGTGGTTGGCTTCCCTGGGTTCCAGTGGGTACCAGGCTGGCCAGTTACAGCTCAAGGACAGGAGCTGCAACAGCAGCTGTGGGCTGCTCTACTACAGTGTGGATTCCCATTCACAAGTGCTGGAATGAAGTGATCTGAGATCACTTCCTCTACGTGCTGCAATGCATAAATTGAGGATTGTCCTTCACCACCTTTTCGTATTAGCAGATATCTGAAGTTGAGTGCCGTGCAAAGACACCTTGAGTGCCGTGCATGGCACACGTGCCATAGGTTGCCTACCCTGCTTTATGAGAATCAGTAATGACACACCCACAATGTCTGTCCACCAATGGCCATGCTCCAGTGATTCCGTATAAGAATCCTTAATGACAAGCCCACAATGTCTGTCCACCAATGGCCATGCTCCAGTGATTCTCTATGAGAATCCGTAATGACACGCCTACAATGTCTGTCCACCAATGGCCATGCTCCAGTGATTGTCTAAGAGAATCCGTAATGACACGCCTACAATGTCTGTCCATCAATGGCAATGCTCCAATGATTCTCTATGAGACTCAGTAATGACACGCCCACAATGTCTGTTCACCAATGGCAATGCTCCAGTGATTCCGTATAAGAATCCTTAATGACAAGCCCACAATGTCTGTCCACCAATGGCCATGCTCCAGTGATTCTCTATGAGAATCCGTAATGACACGCCCACAATATCTGTTCACCCATGGCCATACTCCAATAATTCTCTATGAGAATCAGTAATGACACGCCCACAATATCTGTTCACCCATGGCCATACTCCAGTAATTCTCTATGAGAATCAGTAATGACACACATCACTGGGTGTGCCTAAGCTTCACTCAGCTCAACACATGCCCACAATGCCTTCCCAAGCCTCCTCACAGTCCTCAGCATTCAGACACTACAACAAACAAACCACATCACACACACACACACACACAAACATGTCCTTACCACATACAGGGTAATAGGTTTATTATAAATAAATATAGAGACAGACAAACTGATAAATAACTATAGAATTTTTTGTTATCTCTCTCTCTCTCTCTCTCTATATATATATATATATATATATGCTGTATATATTATCTATCTATCTTTACCTATATATCTCTTCTCTACATATCTGTCTATCTATATTTCTATTTATCTCTCTCTATCTCTATCTATATATCTATCTATATCTCTAGGGAGGTTGGCTGACAGGGACTGGCAGGGGAGGGGTTAACAGGGGTTACTGAGGTGGGCTAATAGGGACTGGCAAGGGAGGGGTTAACAGTGGGTAGTGAGATTCGCTGACAGGGACTGGAAGTGGAGGGGTTAACAGTGGGTAGTGAGTTTGACTGTCAGGTGAGGGGTTAAAAGTGGGTAGTGAGGCGGCTGACAGGGAAGTTGTTTACTGTGGGTAGGGAGGTTGGTTGACTGGGATTGGCAGGGAAGAGATTAACAGTAAGTAGTGAGGTTGGCTGAAGCGGTTAACAGTGGGTTGTGAGGTTGGCCGAAAGGGTTAACAGTGAGTAGTGTGGTTGGCTGACAGGTATTTCTCAGCCAATCCTGGACTAAAGTGATTGCTCCATATTATTTAATAAAATTTATAGTCCTGAACCAGACTGGGGAAGGTTTAGTTTGATACTTACAGAACTGAGCTGATATCTCAAATAATTCCTCTTCCGTTAGCTTAGTAATACCCCTGTTATCAGTCATGTAGACGGCATTATTTAATTTGAACTCATTTCTCATCATGGTGGTGGCTGTATTAGCTATGCTGGAATTAGCCACATTGCGATACTTAACGTCTTTGGCAACGCACAAACAAGAGTTAATAAGGGATGATTTGCCGTGTCCTGTCATCCCAAAGAGCTGCACACAAACTCGACTGTATCCATGTCCTTGGAGATTCTGGGTGGACCCCGGGGTGTACTCAGACAGCCTCTTCCTTATCTCGCTATCACCAACATAAAACAGCATGATTCAATGTGAGACGGGAAGAGACCTACAGATCTGACAAAACAAACACAAACAAAAATACATTAATAAGGCATGATATACGTATTGTATATATATTATATCTTCATCTTATTGTTGACAGACATCACATGCGCAATTTTAGCCATACTCCATATTAACGCTTAAAGCGCACTGTCACCATTGGGAGACTTTGCCGAATTCGCAAAGTCCACCAACAGTGACATAGCCGCTGGGGGTCCGGTGGACGGGGGATGGAGGGCAGGTATACGTTAAATTACCTGCACAAGCTTACAGCATTTAGGTTGCCAGTGCCGGCTGCAGGAATTGACATTGAGGTTGCCAGCGCTGGCTCCTCCTTGTGTCAGGAAAAGTCAAGCGGAGGAAATATACAGATACAAAGTAGTCCCTACTTTGTCTCTGTATATCTCTTGACTGGGTTGGAATTTCAATGAAATAATGTTCTTTATTAAATACTCTTTTTCATATGGAGTGACAGTGCAGCTTTAAACTAGCTATACAGCCCCTTCCTCCATATTATATCATTACCTAGCTATATACAGCCCCTTCCTCCATATTATATCATTACCTAGCTATATACAGCCCCTTCCTCCATATTATATCATTACCTAGCTATATACAGCCCCTTCCTCCATATTATATCATTACCTAGCTATATACAGCCCCTTCCTCCGTATTACAGCGTTAACTAGCTATATACAGCCCCTTCCTCCATATTACAGCATTAACTAGCTATATACAGCCCCTTCCCTCTGTATTACAGCATTAACTAGCTATATACAGCCCCTTCCCTCTGTATTACAGCATTAACTAGCTATATACAGCCCCTTCCTCCATATTATATCATTACCTAGCTATATACAGCCCCTTCCCTCTGTATTACAGCATTAACTAGCTATATACAGCCTCTTCCCTCCGTATTACAGCATTAACTAGCTACATACGGCCCCTCCCCTCCATATTACAGCATTAACTAGCTATATACGGCCCCTTCCCTCCTTATTACAGCATTAACTAGCTATATACGGCCCCTTCCCTCTGTATTACAGCATTAACTAGCTATATACTCCTCGTTCCTCCGTATTACAGCATTAACTAGCTATATACAGCCTCTTCCTCCGTATTACAGAATTAACTAGCTATATACAGCCCCTTCCCTCCGTATTACAGCAATAACTAGCTTTATACACCCCGTTCCTCCGTATTACAGCGTTAACTAGCTATATACAGCTCCTTCCCTCCATATTACAGCAGTAACTAGCTATATACAGCCCCTTTCCTCCGTATCACAGCATTAACTAGCTCTATACAGTCCCTTCCTCCATATTACAGCATTAACTAGTTATATACAGCCCCTTTCTTCCATATTACAGCATTAACTAGCTTTATACAGCCCATTCCCTCCATATTACAGCATTAACTAGCTATATACAGCCCCTTCCCTCCGTATTACAGCATTAACTAGCTATATACAGCCCCTTCCTCCATATTACAGCATTAACTAGCTATATACAGCCCCTTCCTCCATATTACAGCATTAACTAGCTATATACAGCCCCTTCCTCCATATTACAGCATTAACTAGCTATATTCAGCCCCTTCATCCATATTACAGCATTAACTAGCTATATACAGCCCCTTCCCTCCATATTACAGCATTAACTAGCTATATACAGCCCCTTCCTCCATATTACAGCATTAACTAGCTCTATACAGTCCCTTCCTCCATATTACAGCATTAACTAGTTATATACAGCCCCTTTCTTCCATATTACAGCATTAACTAGCTATATACAGCCCCTTCCTCCATATTACAGCATTAACTAGCTATATACAGCCCCTTCCCTCCATATTACAGCATTAACTAGCTATATACAGCCCCTTCCTCCATATTACAGCATTAACTAGCTATATAAAGCCCCTTCCCTCCATATTACAGCAGTAACTAGCTATATACAGCCCCTTCCCTCCATATTACAGCATTAACTAGCTATATACAGCCCCTTCCTCCATATTACAGCATTAACTAGCTATATACAGCCCCTTCCCTCCATATTACAGCATTAACTAGCTATATACGGCCCCTTCCCTCTGTATTACAGCATTAACTAGCTATATACAGCCCCTTCCTCCGTATTACAGCAATAACTAGCTATATACAGCCCCTTCCTCCGTATTACAGCATTAACTAGCTATATACAGCCCCTTCCTCCGTATTACAGCATTAACTAGCTATATACAGCCCCTTCCTCCATATTACAGCATTAACTAGCTATATACAGCCCCTTCCCTCTGTATTACAGCATTAATTAGCTATATACAGCCCCTTCCCTCCATATTACAGCATTAACTAGTTATATACAGCCCCTTCCCTCCGTATTACAGCATTAACTAGCTATATACAGCCCCTTCCTCCATATTACAGCAATAACTAGCTATATACAGCCCCTTCCTCCGTATTACAGCATTAACTAGCTATATACAGCCCCTTCCTCCATATTACAGCATTAACTAGCTATATACAGCCCCTTCCCTCTGTATTACAGCATTAATTAGCTATATACAGCCCCTTCCCTCCATATTACAGCATTAACTAGTTATATACAGCCCCCTCCCTCCGTATTACAGCATTAACTAGCTATATACAGCCCCTTCCTCCATATTACAGCATTAACTAGCTATATACAGCCCTTCCCTCTGTATTAAAGCATTAACTAGCTATATACAGCCCCCCTCCATATTACAGCATTAACTAGCTATATACAGTCCCTTCCTCCATATTACAGCATTAACTAGCTATATACAACCCCTTCCCTCCATATTACAGCATTAACTAGCTATATACAGCCCTTTCCCTCCGTATTACAGCATTAACTAGCTATATACAGCCCTTCCCTCTGTATTAAAGCATTAACTAGCTATATACAGTCCCTTCCTCCATATTACAGCATTAACTAGCTATATACAGCCCCTTCCTCCATATTACAGCATTAACTAGCTATATACAGCCCTTTCCCTCCGTATTACAGCATTAATTAGCTATATACAGCCCTTCCCTCCGTATTACAGCATTAACTAGCTATATACAGCCCCTTCCTCCGTATTACAGCATTAACTAGCTATATACAGCCCCTTCCTCCGTATTACAACATTAACTAGCTATATACAGCCCCTTCCTCCGTATTACAGCATTAACTAGCTATATACAGCCCCTTCCCTCTATATTACAGCATTAACTAGCTATATACAGCCCCTTTCCTCTATATTACAGCATTAACTAGCTATATACAACCCTTCCCTCCGTATTACAGCATTAACTAGCTATATACAGCCCCTTCCTCCGTATTACAACATTAACTAGCTATATACAGCCCCTTCCTCCGTATTACAGCATTAACTAGCTATATACAGCCCCTTCCTCCGTATTACAACATTAACTAGCTATATACAGCCCCTTCCTCCGTATTACAGCATTAACTAGCTATATACAGCCCCTTCCCTCTATATTACAGCATTAACTAGCTATATACAGCCCCTTTCCTCTATATTACAGCATTAACTAGCTATATACAACCCTTCCCTCCGTATTACAGCATTAACTAGCTATATACAGCCCTTCCCTCCGTATTACAGCATTAACTAGCTATATACAGCCCCTTCCTCCATATTACAGCTTTAACTAGCTATATACAACCCCTTCCTCCGTATTACAGCATTAACTAGCTATATACAGCCCCTTCCTCCGTATTACAACATTAACTAGCTATATACAGCCCCTTCCTCCGTATTACAGCATTAACTAGCTATATACAGCCCCTTCCCTCTATATTACAGCATTAACTAGCTATATACAGCCCCTTTCCTCTATATTACAGCATTAACTAGCTATATACAACCCTTCCCTCCATATTACAGCATTAACTAGCTATATACAGCCCTTCCCTCCGTATTACAGCATTAACTAGCTATATACAGCCCTTCCCTCTGTATTACAGCATTAACTAGCTATATACAGCCCCTTCCCTCCATATTACAGCATTAACTAGCTATATACAGCCCTTCCCTCCATATTACAGCATTAACTAGCTATATACAGCCCCTCCCTCCGTATTACAGCATTAACTAGCTATATACAGCCCCTTCCCTCCATATTACAACATTAACTAGCTATATACAGCCCCTTCCTCCGTATTACAGCATTAACTAGCTATATACAGTCCATTCCCTCCGTATAACAGCATTAACTAGCTATATACAGCCCCTTCCCTCCGTATTACAGCATTAACTAGCTATATACAGCCCCTTCCTCCGTATTACAGCATTAACTAGCTATATACAGTCCATTCCCTCCGTATTACAGCATTAACTAGCTATATACAGCCCCTTCCCTCCATATTACAGCATTAACTAGCTATATACAGCCCCTTCCCTCCATATTACAGCATTAACTAGCTATATACAGGCCGTTCCTCCATATTACAGCATTAACTAGCTATATACAGCCCCCTCCCTCAGTATTACAGCATTAACTAGCTATATACAGCCCTTCCCTCCGTATTACAGCATTAACTAGCTATATACAGCCCCCTCCCTCAGTATTACAGCATTAACTAGCTATATACGGCCCCCTCCCCTCCATATTACAGCAGAAAACTAAGTGCATGCACACCCTTCTCGACACAGAGATTGTTTGTGTGACATATTCCATTGGCGACTCCTCCAATTTCCCACTTTTCCTTAGAACACTTTGATAAATCTCCCCCATACAGTACAGGTATAAACAATCAATACATTACAGTTATAATAGCTACATACCATATAATTATACATTAATAATAGAAACCTATTCTGTGTTTGTCTCTCACTTACTGTCTGCCACCAGATCGGGGAAGAAATAGAAAATGCAGCTTACACTCAAAATGAAAGTAAAAGCAGAAAAAACTGTAACAGTTCATTGGGTGAAGAGATATTCCATTACAGGAGCAAATATTGAGGGCTGGTACACAGGAGTAGGTACAAACTAGGAGATAGTGATACAAAGGGGTAGGTACACAGGGGTAGATACAAACTAAGAGATAGTGATACAAAGTGGTAGGTACACAGGGGTAGATACATATTTTAAGAACACATCCAGGTTGTGTTGCAACAAAAAATATGCTAAGGACAAAAAACACATAAATTAGATGGGAAAAGGGGCGTGGTCTGACCGCCGACTTAAATGGCCAGCTGATCTAAGAGCTCCCGCTCAGTACACTTTCAATCAAGCACTTGCCTTTAGCATCGAACCTCACAAACAACCACAAACGCAGCAGAACATGTCCAGTACAGGACGGAAGGAACCCACTATCTCCTGTTTGCCACCTCACGCCCCACGAGGATGTCGCAAGATGGCCGCCGGGCTAGCCCATGAGGCTCCCTCTTGCAGGCCTTGACCACAGACAGGTAAACCCCAGAGGGCCAGCAGAGTGACACGCACCAAATACTGGCCAAGCTTGCGGAGGTCCTCAGCTACCTGGCCGGAGAAATAACCCAAAGCTCCAAGGAGGTAAAGTCCAAGATACAAGCCCTGGGATCCTGCACATAGGACCTGGAGACCAAGGTCGAGCGGACAGCTCGGGCCCACAGCGATGTAGCCATGCACTCAGGCACGATGGAACTGAAAGTAAATGACCTAGAGATGCTGGTGAAGGACTTAGTGAACAGATCCAGGCACAACAACCTCCGGGTGCGAGGCCTGCATGAAAACCAAAACGAAGGTCTTCTACTAGCTAAGATGGAGCACTACTTCAAAAACCTCCTGCCTGATATCACGAAGGACAAGTGGGTAATAGACAGAGGCCACAGGGCACTGCGCTCCCAAAGAGCAAGAGGCTCAGTACCCAGGGACATAATTATACGCTTTCACTTCTACTCAACCAAAGAAACAATATTAAAGTACAGCAGAGAGCACAAACTCAACTACCAAGATGCCACTATAACTTTATACCATGACCTTTCATTGATAACACTACAGCGACGACGAGAATGGAAACCCATGGCAGACCTCCTATGGAGACATGACGTGCGCTACACCTGGGGACACCCATTCAAATTAGTGGCATTCAAGGCGTGAAAGACCCATGCACTGCTCCCGGGGGGGTTTATTCCAGAAGGTGTGGGACCTCTGGGAGCAATACGACACTTAGCTCCCAACTGAGGAGTCAGATAAGATGGAGGGACCTTGGACCCACCTGAGGAAGCTGGCGACTCTCCCATCTGTGTCAAAGGGAGTTTCCTAAAGACCCTTAGGTTAATAACACGGGGATGCTCCACGGGCACTGAACCACTAGTCGTGAGAGATGACAAACACTTAGCTTGCAGCCAGCAGAATCAGAGGCAGCGACTGAGCAAGAATTGCATACATTGATACCGCTCACAGCAATCTATGACAAGGGGATAGAGCAGGGATATGATATAATATAATCTATTCTTAAGAATGTTACCCATTGCTATTATGTTAAGTTTAAATAAAAAGTTACTTTTTTGCAAATAAAAATATTAAAAAAAACATGACAGACTGCAAATAAATTAGACTTGGTTATCTATCAATGTGCATAACCTAACAATTACTTATTTCCTTTCTCTATCTACCGGTATATACCAACATTACCTGACCCTATTTAGGCTTTTACACAAGCCATGACATGTGCACAGTCGTTATTCGGCATGTGCTAAACCTTTACTAAAATAACACTCGGACACCAATTTATTCTGTTGTAGTATAAAGTCCACAGCTTTATTAATTACTAAATATTAAATTAACATTTTACGGTCATTGTCAACAGTAATAACTTTGTTCTGCTCTATCCCGCAAAATACCCCTGACAATGACCCTACCAAAGAACAATCTTAAAGATTGGCGTAGGAACCAAAAAAAATCTGGGGGGGATAGCATTTTTACTCGCCGGGTATATTCTTATTCCGTAAACTAGGAGTTGTTTATCCCATTGTACAGCGCTACGGAATTTGCAGTCGCTATATAAATGATTAAATAATAACATTAAAGGGTCACTACAGGGAAGGGGTTTTACTTACCCGGATACAGCGCCGGGATGCTCCTGATTAGAACCACCCCTACCCTTCCCATGAATATTAGAACCACCCCTACCCCTTCTATGCACAATAGAACCCCACCTACCCCTTCCATGCATATTTGTACCCTACTAACCACTTCCATGCATATTAGTACCCCTAACCCCTTCCATGCATATTAGAACCCACCCTACCCCTTCCATTCATATTAGTACCCCCCTAACCCCTTCCATGCATATTAGTACCCCCTAACCCCTTCCATGCATATTAGAACCCACCCTACCCCTTCCATCCATATTAGTAGCCCCCCAAACCCTTCCAAATTTTTTTCTACCTACCCCTCTCCCCCTATCCTTATTAGTAGCCCCCCTAACCCTTTCCAATGATTTTTCTGCCATTTTAACTAACGCCAGTGCTGGAGTGCCGCCGTGTTTACATTAAAAGGCCTGCAGGGACAGGCTATAGACACCAGAACCACTACATTAAGCTGCAGTGGTTCTGGGGACTATAGTGTTTCTTTAATGTGATTTAAATTAGAGATTGGTGCCACGAATAATATACTAGATTGCCTACTTACAACCAGATGAGGATGATGATGGGCTCTAGCTGCAGTCTGGCTCCACTGGTCTGTTGTAGAACAGGCTCTCTGGAGGCTGTTTGTAACTGTGGCCACAAAAATCAATGTTCTGGGAGAACGGGAAGCAGCTCCATTTTTTGGGGGCCCTTTACACAGCTCAAGGTCTGGGTCCCAGGGTCCACCTTCATGTTCCACCAATGAGTTTGTTCACAGGGGATGTCCTGATATGTGTGTAAGGAATGCATTGTGTGAATCTGTGTTTGTATGTGTAAGGGCTGCAAGGTGTGTTTCTGTGTATGTATGGGATGCAGTGTGTGCGTCTGTAAGGGGTGCATTGAGTGTGTGTACAGGGTGCATTGAGTGTGTGTAAGGAATGCATTGTGTGTTTCTGTGTGTGTAAGGGTTGCATGATTGTGTGATTGTGTGTGTGTGCGTGTGTGTGTGCGCACAGGGTGCATTGAGTGTGTGTAAGGAATGCATTGTGTGTTTCTGTGTGTGTAAGGGTTGCATGATTGTGTGATTGTGTGTGTGTGTGATGAATGTCAATCTCTCTCCCTCCCTTGTCACTCTCTTTCTCCCCTCCCTCCCTCCCTTGTCATTCTCTTTCTCCCCCTCCCTCCCTTGTCACTTTCTTTCTCCCCCTCCCTCCCTTGTCACTCTCTTTCTCCCCCTCCCTCCCTCCCTTGTCACTCTTTCTCCCCCTCCCTTGTCACTCTTTCTCCCCCTCCCTCCCTTGTCACTCTTTCTCCCCTCCCTCCCTTGTCACTCTCTTTCTCCCCCCCTTGTCACTTTCTTTCTCCCCCCATCCCTTGTCACTCTTTCTCCCCCTCCCGCCTTGTCACTCTTTCTCCCCCTCCCTCCCTTGTCACTTTCTTTCTCCCCCTCCCTCCCTTGTCACTCTCTTTCTCCCCCTCCGTCCCCCCTTGTCACTCTCTTTCTCACCCTCCCTCCCTTGTCACTCTCTTTCTCCCTCCCTTGTCACTCTCTTTCTCCCCCTCCCTCCCCACTCTCTTTCTCCCCCTCCCTCCCACCCTCCCTTGTCACTCTCTTTCTCCCCCTCCCTCCCTGCCTTGTCACTTTCTTTCTCCCCCTCCCTCCCTTGCCACTTTCTTTCTCCCCCTCCCTCCCTTGTCACTCTCTTTCTCCCCCTCCCTCCCTCTCTTGTCACTCTTTCTCCCCCTCCCTTGTCACTCTTTCTCCCCCTCCCTTGTCACTCTTTCTCCCCCTCCCTCCCTCCCTTGTCACTCTTTCTCCCCCTCCCTCCCTTGTCACTTTCTTTCTCCCCCTCCCTCCCTTGTCACTCTCTTTCTCCCCCTCCGTCCCCCCTGTCCCCCCCTTGTCACTCTCTTTCTCCCTCCCTTGTCACTCTCTTTCTCCCTCCCTTGTCACTCTCTTTCTCCCTCCCTTGTCACTCTCTTTCTCTGCCTCCCTCCCTCCATCCCCACTCTCTTTCTCCCCCTCCCTTGTCACTCTCTTTCTCCCCCTCCCTCCCTTGTCACTCTCTTTCTCCCCCTCCCCCCTCCCTTGTCACTCTCTTTCTCCCTCCCTTGTCACTCTCTTTCTCCCTCCCTTGTCACTCTCTTTCTCCCTCCCTTGTCACTCTCTTTCTCCGCCTCCCTCCATCCCCACTCTCTTTCTCCCCCTCCCTTGTCACTCTCTTTCTCCCCCTCCCTCCCTTGTCACTCTCTTTCTCCCCCTCCCCCCTCCCTTGTCACTCTCTTTCTCCCCCTCCCTTGTCACTCTCTTTCTCCCCCTCCCTCCCTCCCTCCCTCCCTTGTCACTCTTTCTCCCCCTCCCTCCCTCCCTTGTCACTCTCTTTTTTCTCCCCCTCCCTCCCTTGTCACTCTTTCTCCCCCTCCCTTGTCACTCTCTTTCTCTCCCTCCCTCCCTCCCTTGTCACTCTTTCTCCCCCTCCCTCCCTCCCTCCCTCCCTCCCTCCCTTGTCACTCTCTTTTTTCTCCCCCTCCCTCCCTTGTCACTCTTTCTCCCCCTCCCTTGTCACTCTCTGTCTCCCCCTCCCTCCCTCCCTTGTCACTCTTTCTCCCCCTCCCTCCCTCCCTTGTCACTCTCTTTTTTCTCCCCCTCCCTCCCTCCCTTGTCACTCTTTCTCCCCCTCCCTCCCTCCCTCCCTCCCTCCCTTGTCACTCTCTTTATTCTCCCCCTCCCTCCCTTGTCACTCTTTTTTTTCTCTCCCTCCCTCCCTTGTCACTCTCTTTCTCCCTCTCCCTTTCTCCCCCTCCCTCCCTTGTCACTCTCTTTCTCCCCCTCCCTCCCTCCCTTGTCACTCTCTTTCTCCCCCTCCCTCCCTTGTCACTCTCTTTTTTCTGCCCCTCCCTCCCTTGTCACTCTTTCTCCCCCTCCCTCCCTCCCTTGTCACTCTCTTTTTTTCCCCCTCCCTCCCTTGTCACTCTCTTTTTTTTCTCCCCCCCTCCCTTGTCACTCTCTTTTTTCTCCCCCCCTCCCTCCCTTGTCACTCTCTTTTTTCTCCCTCCCCCTCCCTCCCTCCCTACTCTCTTCCTCCCCCCTCCCCTACCTCTGTTGTAGCGTGGCCGAGCCCTGTATGGTCCGCGGGTACAGGGAGCTTTTGTTTCCTGTACCCGGCCGGACTAAAAGGAAGTGCATAATCAGTGTGCACTTCCTGTTAGTCCGGCCGGGTACAGGAGACAGATGCTCCCTGTACCCGCGGACCATACAGGGCTCGGCCACGCTGCCGCGGACCATACAGGGCTCGGCCACGCTGAGCGCTTCCCTCCTCTCAGCCCCTCTCCTCATGCTGCGCCCGGGCGGTGCGCCCTCATGGACGCACCAGCCCGGGCAAAGCTGCAGCCGCCTGAGGCTCTCTCCATAACCTGCCTCCCCCGCATGATTCGCCGGGGGGTGATGCGTCCACCCCCCCCCCCCCCCGGTTCCTACGCCCATGCTCTCTGGCCCTGTCAAGGCCCACTCCCCCCCTGCGTTGCTCCGTGGGCTTCATGATATTGTTAATGTACCACTGTTTTGTGTCATGGCAAAAATAAAGATCTTTAAAAAAAAAAAATAGATGAAAAACCGAATGCTGTAAGAATTGATTAGTAACAAATACAGATTCAGCTTAGTGTCACAAAAATGACAGAAGTGAAGTATAAACAATTCAAAATGAACTAAAACAACATAGAGGAGATCAAACAGAATGGAAACTGTATTTAATTGTTATAGCACTTTGTTCCGTGTCATCTAATAACATGTTTGATGTAAGATCTTTGTAGTTTTGATTTGCATATCAACCGCTATACATTCTTCTTTGCTATATATATGAAGTGGAAATCAATCAATAAATTGATTATTTTGTGTATCTGCCCCTGGCCAAATTAAAGAAACAGTGCGTGCACGCTCCCTGAAGTAATTCACACCGGACACAAGTTTCAGGTTAATGAAAAACTTGAGGAATGTTTATTAGAGGGGGTGGCATGCCCCTTATAAAGCACAATAACATCATAAGCGTTGTCAGAGATACATCAATAATTGGTTAGGGGTTAAGTGGTTGATTCGTTGCTCGTCCTACCGGGTGTGATGTCACTGGCATCTTGCGGGTCTCCCCCAGATTCCAGCGCCATCTTGTTAGTGAGGGTGTTATTCGATGACTAAGGGAAACTCCCTGGCCCTAGCGGCCATTTTAGGTAAATTAAGTAAATCATATTATGAAATTATAAATGCTGATTAAGAACTATATAAAGTAAATAGACATTTACTCCTGGAAACCTAGCAGTAGAAAATCTAAGCCCACTTCTGAGAGGTGAACCCCGTCCCGCCTGTAGTAGCCTGGAAGCATATCCTCCAACTCTCTGTGCCTAATCACAACCCCCCCCAAATGCTTCACATACGCCGCCATGATTTTGTTAACCTTACCCTTAATTTTCGCCACTGCGGAGGGGTTCCGCGCATGCCGCCAGTAAAACCTCGGAACCATTTCCGACCACACTACTATAACCCCTGGTACTAACTCCTTTAACTTGTCCACATCCCTCTTCATACTTTCAATCAACACCTTCTGCGGCAATGACCCCACGTCATTGCCTCCTGCATGCAGCACCACAATATCCGGAACCTGACCCAACAAATTTTTTTTAAATACTTCCCCACATATAGCATTCCAACACCAACCCCGGTATCCAAACCACCGGAGCTGCACCACGGAACTTGGAAAGCCCAGCTGTAGACCCAGATGTCGAACTGCAGCTCTCCGATGTGCCCAGTAAATATACGAGTGGCCGACCACCCATGCCGTCCAACTTATGTCCAACGTAAGACATAAAACACAATTCCAACCACGACACATTTACGTAACAATCCCCCTTTGAACCCCCACATAGGCCTCACACCAACTTGTCTGGCCTAACGTAAGACCTGAACCTCAGGGATTCCCACCTGCCGATCTTTTTCACCCGATCATCACCCAACCCCAGCCTCGCCGCTTCCGTAGCCGCGCCAACCCGAAAGGAATGGGTCCCAAACTGCCTTGGGTCCACTCCCAACTTGTCCAAAGCCTTCCGCAGAACCTTGAGGAACTGGAACTTCGACAGTGAAGAACCATCCTCGTGCCGAAAATATGAACCACCGGCCGGCGCCCGGACTACCTGGAAGGCCGTGGCGCACTTAACCGGGCACGTGCCCCCACCTGGGAGCTCCCCCAACGTAACCAAGGTCCCTTTGCCCATCGTGTCCGTTTTGGACCGCCTCAGATTGATCACCACCTTGCCACTCAACACCTCCACATCTGCTGCCTGAACCCCCCCCCCCCTGGCGGTTGCTGCTGACCAGCTCGCTGACCCGAAACGCCCCGAAAAAGGCGAAACTAAAGACCACGGAGAACAACTTAACTTTGTAACCCGAAAGACACACACCGGGCAAGACCCCCACTATCCGTTGTAGCAACTCAAAAGACACCGGCCTCCTGGAGTCCACTGACACTTTTCCCCTCCTTAGACCTTTTAGCGCCTGCCTCACCAGAAAGTGTTTAGTGGCGTCCTCCCAACCATTAAATTTGAACTAGAAAGTTAGCGCTGCCAGCTTTCGTCCTATCACCGCTGCTGAAGCCCCTGCAGTAACCGACCTACACACGAGCCACAACAGCGTGTCCAACCGGGCCTCCCGCGAGGGCTGGCCCCCGGATTGTTGCACTAGCTCTTCCCATTCCCCCCACACCTTACTGTAAGCCGTCCATGTAGCGGGTGCCAGGGAGTCCCTGATCAGTCCGCCAAGCATGATGTCCCGAGCCACCACATCTCTTCCCCTCCTCCTGCGCGCCAGGTGCCGCCTGCCGAAACCTCTCCCACTGTGAACGAGATAACGCATCGGCAATCACATTCAACAGTCCAGGCACGTGCCGGGCCCGAAAAACAATATTAAAACGCATACAAAACAATACAAAACGGCGGAGAAGCCGTACCACCGGGATAGAGGACGCTGACAGCCCATTCACTGCGTCAACTACTGCCATATTGTCCGAAAAGAATACGACCTTCTTGTCCCTCAACTGCGGACCCCACAGTGACAGTGCTACGACTAACGGGAATAACTCCAGGAACGCCAAGTTGCGGATCAGCGGGCTGACCCTCCACTCCTCAGGCCAGGTCCCCGCGCACCATTGCCCAGAGAAGTAGGCCCCGAACCCAACGCTACCGGAAGCGTCCGTGAAAAGCTCCAGCTCCTGTGACGAAGCCGCTGGCTCCCGGAAGAACACCTTCACATTAAACTCCCGTAAGAATTCCCCCCAGACCTCTAGATTAGCCTTCATAGCCGCCGAGACCCGAATAAGGTGGTGCGGGAACACCACCCCCCCTGTTGCCCGGGCTAGGAACCTGTTAAAGACCCTGCCGACTGGGATCACCCGACAGGCGAAGTTTAGCCGGCCCAGCAGTGACTGAAGCACCCGGAGCGTGACCTTCTTAGCTCCTTGTACCTCCGCCACTGCCTGCCGCAGCGCCACCAACTTATCCTGTGGCAGCCTACACTCCCCTCTAATCGAGTCAATCTCCAAGCCCAAGAAGCTCAAGCACGTCGTAGGACCCACCGTTTTGTCACCCGCCAGGGGGACTCCAATAACGTGCGCCACCCATTCCAAAGTCCTCAATCCCCTCCTGCACTCCTCCGATCCGGGAGGCCCGACGCATAGGAAGTCGTCCAGGTAATGGACTACCATCCTAGTGCCCGCTTCAAACTTCACCACCCATTCCAGGAACGTGCTAAACTTCTCAAAGTATGCGCACGATATCGAGCACCCCATGGGTAAACATAAGTCCACATAGTATGCCCCTTCAAAGTGACAACCCAGCAGGTGATGGCACTGCGGGTGGATTGGTAGAAGGCGAAAAGCCGCCTCAACGTCCGCCTTAGCCAACAATGCCCCCCGTCCCGCTCGGTGCACCAGACTCACCGCCTGGTCGAACGAAGCGTACGAGACCGAACAAAGGGCCTTGTCGATGTCGTTGTTAACCGACGACCCCTTGGGGTAGGACAGGTGATGTATCAGGTGGTACTTGCCGGGCTCCTTCTTAGGAACCACCCCCAACGGTGATACTCTAAGGTTAGGTAAGGGGGGCTCACTGAACGGCCCCGCCACCCTGCCCAACTGTACCTCCTTAAGCAACTTCTCCCTAACCACCCCTGGAAATTCCCCGGCCGACTTCAGGTTTGCGAAGCCGTTGCACCACATCCCGGTCCCTAAACGGTATTACAAACCCCTTGGAAAACACCTCTTCCAGCAACCCAGCAATTTCCCTGTTAGCGTATTGCTTTAGCCAGGGCAGCATCACGCTGACCTTCACTGTCGTTGCCCCCTGTGGCAGGGAACGTGGCCGAACCTCCGCCCGCTGCGGAGGCTGACTTTCCCTTCTTAAAGCACCTGTGGAGGCCGTGAGTGCCTCCACACCCTGAGCACTCGTGCTTAAAGCGACAGGTGGCCCCCCACTTGCACTGCCCCTCATTGTATGACCAACAGTAGCCCCGTTTCTGGTTGGCCGACACGGCGGTAGAAGCGCCCGTGCCGGCCCCCGACTGAAAGGGGGGCGCTTTTTGTGCCATCATCAGTTTGATCCAGAGCGATAGGTCCATCTGGTCCCACCGCATCCCCGGATTAGCGGCCAGTCGCTGACGAAATTGCTTGTCGTACCGCCACCATGCTAGGCCCCCGTACGTCCTATATGCTTACCAAACCCCGTCCAGGTAACAGAAGAGCTGCGAACAGCGCTCCGCCGCCTTCTCGCCAATCACGCTGGCCAAGATGCAAAAAGCCCTGAGCCAGTTCCCAAACGTTTTGGGGATCTTCCTGTACCGCCGTTTCTTTTCATCCTCCTCCTTTTTTGCGTCTTTTTTATCCTCCTCCTTGAGGTCAATGTATTCCTCAAGGGGGAGAAGCGAAAAGAGCTCCACGAACTCCCCTTTCCAGATCCTCTCCTTCACCTCGGACTTGAGGTGACAGCCTAAAGGTCCTGCAAACGAAAGGTGAACGTTTTGTCTCGCAGCCTCCGGGACCTCCCAGAGCAAATTTTTCCCCTCGGTCGCTACACCGGAAGTCTCCGCCGCGGGGGTCGCACCCCCGTCCCCGTCTACACCGCCCCCGGCCCCGGAAACCCCCACTGGACTAGACCCAATGACCTCCCTTGCAGAGCCCAAACCTGACTACAGTCCCCGTCCTTCCTTTTTCCCTCACCCCAGGAATCAATTAACCGTCTAATGCCCGCTAACAGCTACCCCGACTGCTGAAATGACAGTGCCTCACCTTCCGCACCCCCTGCCGCCGAAGGCCGTGGGGTTGCTGTCCGGCTGTGTACGTCCTGCCCCAAGCGTTCTGCTGCCCCGGGCCGTAGGCCTGTGGCGCTGGGTCTCACCCGGTCCGCGGGCGACCTTGACGACTCCTTTCCCGCAGCCTGGTCCGCCTCACCTGCCGGCGACCGTCTGGAAGACCTCGCTGCGTAGGGTCGCATCCCCTTGGCGGGTGACCGTCTGCGATACATGCAAGGAGAAGAAGACATCTTGGGTAGGCTGGCCGTGGAAACCCTGCCCTGCCCTTCCTCCTCCTGGGACCAGTCACTCAACTCCCCTCTATTCGTCTGCCCTCGAGGGGTAAGAGCCTGCGCCGCAGTCCGCAATCCCTCCGAGGAACTCACACTCATGGAACTATCGTCCCGCTGCATCCGTCCCCTATTCCTGACAGGGGGTACCCTACGCCGCCCCCGGATGTGGACCTCCCCGCAGGGGTCCCTGCCGTCTGCCTCCGTTCCCCTCCGGTGGCCGCTCCGAGACCTGTGTCTCCTAGCCCCTTGCGCTCCAGCCTTGCGCGCTAGCCCCTTGGCGGGCGCCGATCTCCAGCGCTGTCCCTCACTGGCGCTTCCCTCGGACATGTCCCCAACTTCCCGACCAGCCTGTCTACGCCCCCGGCCTAGTCGCATGGGAGACCCTGGCGAAGCGCTGCGCTCCCGCCCGCTGACTGGGGACCTTCTATGGCGTCTCGCAGTGCTGAATCCGTCCAATCCCCTCCGTGCCCTAGCAGTCCCCTGCCTACCACCTGCCACCCTGCCGTCACCAACCATGCCAGTACCGGGACCCACCCCTGGGGTAACCCGTGGGCTAGCAACTGAGGGGGCAGTAGCGTTGGAGGGCGACTCACCCGGGCGATGCGCAGCCGTGGCTCCTGTTCGTCCAACAGCACTTTCAGCGCTCCCAGAACCTGCTGCCAAGCCTGCCGTACCGCTCCTCTTCCGTCCGCCGGCCCATGCCTGCAATGGCCGCTTTCTCGAACTCCTGGCACCATCAGACACTTCTCCTTCCCTTCCTGTAAAAGAGGACACAAGAACCGAACGTTCGGCAGTTTTGCTGCCTCCATGTTCGGCAGCCAAACGGCCGGCAATAGAGCTACCTCCACGCTCAACTCCCGAACGTTCAGCAGTAGTCTTACCTCCCCATCCGGGAAACGAACGTTCGGCAGTAGTAGCACCTCTACATTCGTCTCCCGAACGTTCGGCAGTTTTCGCCCATTCGCCAGATCTCCTACCTCCACGTTCATCTCCCGAACGTTCGGCAGTTTCCGTCCGATCACCGATACTCCTACCTCCACGTTCGCTCTCTGAACGTTCGGCAGTCTCCGTTTCTGTTCCCGAACCCGCGGCCTGCAACTCCAGCCTCGCCTGACGGCCGGTTCGTGCGGCCACACTGCGACGACGCCCGTGGCCAATTCCACTTGCGGCCTTCCCGCCAACAGCCTCACTGCCGCCCCGACGACCTTTGGAGGGGCTCCTCGGACGCCGGGAAGCTGGAACCATGCTGGGGCTCAGTCTCTGCGGGGGCCTCGTCCTCCTAACCGGCCTCTGACCTTGGGAGCTTCCAGATCCGGATGGCAGAGCATCTCCAAGAAGGTCCCTCAGCCACTCGAGACCCCTCTCCTGCACAGCAGCCCTGACTCCTTCCAGCCAATCTTCCATCTTCCTGACAACCTGCAGAGGAGACAAAAGAAAACAAAGCCACACAAATCCTGCTACAACAAACAGGTAAGTGTAACTTTGGATTAAAAGTGCCGTTAGACTTAAAATGGCCGCTACTTATACTCCCTTAACCCCTTAAGGACACATGACATGTCAGACATGTCATGATTCCCTTTTATTCCAGAGGTTTGGTCCTTAAGGGGTTAATAACTCCTCCCCATTCCATATCCTTAATCCAACCCCCCAACCACTGACACTAGCTGCCTGTCTCCTGGCAATGTCAAGGCCCACTCCCCTTAGCAACGCTGCTCCATGGGCTACATTTCCCTCCTAGTTCGTGTTATAAGTTTCCCTGAAAACAAATACATTTTCCCAGTTCAGCAGCTACAATCTACCGAACACCACCTCCCTGGCTCATTAACTACAAACTAACCACATACGTAAGTGCTCTCTCTGTGTTCGTATAACAGAACAACATGTGCTGTGAAAAATGGCGGCCATCTTGTCACACAATTGCATGCAGCGGCACTTGGTCATCAAGCATTCGCATGTGAACCTCGGTGATCTTGCGTCAACGCCTGCTTCTATTCCCGACAAGACAGGAGAGCGCTGTTCAGTAGGATTGTTCACACAAACTAGGCGAACAATCGCTACCTATGAGCTAGAGGAACCGTTCGACATTTCATTTGTTTCTGAACTCCCGAAATTTAACGACCTTTTTTCTCTGGAACCATTTTGGGCAGAGGCCATGTGTGCAGTCAGTCAAACCTTTACAACGTTGGCAATTTGTCTGTGTTTGTGGGATCTGAGTGTTATTTAGTTATGTTGGGCGCTCAGATCCAGGCTATTCAGGGATTTAATGCTTGTGGGGGTTCATATATGTATTATGTGTGTTTTTTTTGTATAATATTTTGTACCTCTAGTACCGGGAGATAATTAGTTTAAGCAAAATGAGGCTCTCTTATCTCCCAGACACAGAGGCGCCTGGGCGGGCTTACTGTACAAGTGAATGGAGTCCCCATGCTGGGGGTCTGTGCATATAAGCTGGCCACTGGGCCATAATAAAACATTCTTCTTGTACCCTTCATCAAGTCTAGGCTGATGTTTGGGTATACCAGAGCTATAATCAATGTTAATTTCGGGAGTCTAAAACCGAACAAAATACCGAACGTATTCCATAGCTGTTATGTAGAGATTGTTCACCTAATCCATGCGAATGATTTCACCGAACAGTGCTCTTCTAAGATGTAAAGAAACTAATGCAGGCAATGATGGAAGTTCATCTGTGTTCGCAAGTTAGAGTGTCCGATTTTAATTCCACGCACTGCTGACCAAACACTGCCGCCTGCGTTCGTGCGAACAAGATGGCCGTCAACTCAGTTCCCACGTGTTCGTGCGTAAGAACGGCGGCCACCCAGCCGAACACTTAGAACACTGAGGTGTGAATCGGTTATGAAGGTGTCAATAGGGTGTCAATAGGGGTCCGCAGTTACGCAGTTCGTGGATTTGTTCGGTTCCCGAACAATACAGTGAAACCCCAGACCAAGTCTTTCAAAAGGTCTTTTACATTGGCCATAGTCCTTGGGCAGGGGCTCGTGGCAGAGGCATCTTTGCCACACAACGGATATACTCAGTCAGAGTATAGGGCAGGGATAAGCAACCTTTGGCACTCCAAATGTTATGGACTATATCCCCCATAATGCTCTTACACCCATAATGCTGGCAAAGCATCATGGGAGGTGTAGTCCAAAACATCTGGAGTGCCAAAGGTGCCTATGCCTGGTTTAGGGGATCCGTTACACAGCTCAATGAGAAGTCTTTTCAAGACTCTGGGCAATTACTGCCTCTTGAGTTTATCTCCACCAATGGGAAAAATAAAAATTAAGAAAAGGGCAGACCAGACCAGAAAGTTACAGGACCAGTCGTCTGATTGACAGCCAGGAGGAAGTAACAAGGTTAATTTTTGAAAGTGCTGATTTCTATTGAAATCTGCATTTTTTGTAAAATGAAAGATGAAAGAAGCCACACTCTTCACACTTAATGTTCTTCAGCAAGCTAAACTGCTTTAGGGTTCTGGAGTGTCTCTTGTTTTCTAGTTTAGCTCATCTAATTGCCTCTGATACATCTGGCTGAAACATTTTAAATGCCCTTTTCTTAATTTTTATTTTTCCCATTAGTTTTAAGTTGTTTCTTTGTTATTTATTGCTTAATGCTATTTGCAATGAAGTGTCCTTTTCTAATATTTCTTTAAAGATACTCCAGTTTTCCTCTGCGATTTTCTCAGATAGGATTTTTCTGTCAGTCAGTGATTTCTAAAGATACCCTAATTCTCTCAAAATTATTCCTTACTACCAGACGCAGGTAAACATCTTTTCTAGTTGGTGCAGGGCCGGATTAACATAGGGGCTGATGGAGCTGCAGCTCCAGGCCCAGGCCCATGGAATAGGCCCATTTAAAAAAAAAAAAAATTTTTTTTTTTTTTTTTTTTTTTACACACTACTCTTAGGTTTGCCATCTGACTGGTATTTTACTTGCACAGCCAGTATTTGAAGCTGCCTGGCTGTGCCGGTATTGCAGTAATACCGGTAATACAAATGCAGGTATTTTTCTCAAAATAAATGGAGATTACTCTGCAATACCAGCACCGGCCAGTAGGGGTCACTGTGTGTGGAGAGAGGCAGATATAGGAAGTTACAACATATCCCTGCCTCTCTCTACTACTCACTGATCTTTGGGGGAGCAGCTACACAGCACAGAGAGTCCAGACAGCAGCTCTACAGCTCAGGTAAGTGAGGGATGGGGGGAAAGGCAGCAGGGACACATGTGGACACTGAGACACTAGGGACACTGAGACACTAGGGACACATACACTAGGGACACTGATACACTAGGGACACAGACACTAGGGACACTGAGACACTAGGGGACACAGACACTAGGGGACACATGGGGACACAGACACTGGGAGACCTGGAAACAAACACTGAGACACTTGGGGACACTGGAAAACATGGGGACACTGAGACACTTGGGGACACTGGAAAACATGGGGACACTGAGACACTTGGGGACACTGGAAAACATGGGGACACTGAGACACTTGGGGACACTGGAAAACATGGGGACGCTGAGACACATGGGGATGCTGAGACACATGGGGATGCTGTGAGACATAGGGACATTGGGAGACACTGAGACACTATGTCCCAATTTCTCCCAGTGTTCCCATGTCCCCCATCCAGTGTCGCTAGTGTCTCAGTGTCCCCAAGTCTCCCAGTGTCTGTGTCCCATGTCTCTCAGTGTGCCTAGTGTCCCCATGTGTCCCAGTTTCCCTATATGTCCCAGTGTCCCCATGTCTATGTCCACAACTGTCCCCATGTCTCCCAGTGTCCCCAAGTGTCTTTCTCCCAGCCAGTGTCCCCTAGTCTCCCAGTGTCCCCTAGTCTCCCAGTATCTGTGTTCCCATGTCTGTGTCCCTAGTGTCTTAGTGTCCCCAAATGTTTCAGTGTCCCCATGTCTCCCAGTGTCTGTGTTCCTAGTGTCTCAGTGTGCCTAGTGTCCCTATATGTCCCAGTGTCCCCATGTCTATGTCCACAACTGTCTCCACATCTCCCAGTGTCCCCAAGTGTCTGTCTCCCAGCCAGTGTCCCCAGTGTCCCCTAGTCTCCCAGTGTCTGTGTACCCATGTCTCTGTGCCCCTAGTGTCTCAGTGTCCCTATTTCTCCCAGTTTCCCTAAATGTCTCAGTGTCCCCATGTCTCTGTGTCCCCAGTATCCTAGTGACATGGGGACACACTGAGACATTGGGACACTGGGAGAAATGGGGACACTGAGACACTGGGAGACTAGGGGACTGGGCGACATGGGGACACTGACACTGTGATACATAGGGACACTGAGACACTGGGTGACTTGCGAGACTGAGACACTGGGAGCAATCCATCTATACAGCAGAATCAAACTGTGAGTAGTTTGTTGGTGATTTTACAGAATTGTTTCTGATGTCACTCCTTGTGATTATACAAATGATTAAGGCTGGTATTTTTTTCCAAGAAAGGTGGCAACCCAAACACTCTTCACATACTCTTGCTTAAATGAGCACTATAGGGTCAGGAACACAATCATGTATTTCTGACCCTATTATGTTAAAACCACCACCCTGGCTCCTTCTTGCCTCCCTAAGTATAGTAAAATATAACTTGTATTCAAGTCTGCTGCTGGCTCTGCCTCTGAACTGACTGTCTGCTGACATCATCAGAAGTGGTGGTCTGAGCAAATTACAATACGTCCCCATAAGATTGTCTGAGACTGTCAACTAGGCAGGTCAGGGGCAGAGCCAGCACAAGTCCAACATAGCCCTGGCCAATCAGCATCTCCTCATAAAGATAAATTGAATCAATGCATCTCTATGAGGAAAGTTCAGTGTCTGCATGCAGAGGGTGGAGACACTAAATGGCAGTGCTGCACACTAGGCAGTGCTGCCCCAGGAAGCACCTCTAGCAGCCATCTAAGGAGTGGCCAGTGGAGTTATTTTTTTCAGAAAATACAGTGTTTACTGCAAAAGGCCTGAGAGGAATGATTCTACTTACCAGAACAAATACAATAAGCTGTAGTTGTTCTGGTGACTATAGTGTCCCTTTTAGGTTTGGAAGCTTAAGAGGGATGTATGGGAACACAACTTGGGTGGACTGGCTGACAATAAAATTAGTTTAGGTAATGCAGACGTTGGTCTTTCTAACACTGTGGCATGTCCCCTTTCTTCTACACTCACTACATACACCTTTTCTCTGTCTCAGACTATATACCAGGAACTTCTGCCTGCTAGTAAGAAGGTAAGGAGACAAGTGGACCAGCGAGTGCTAGGGGACAGTCCTTAGAAAGCAAGGAGTGAGCGCATCATTAGATGCATTTATGTCAAGCTCAGGGTGCTGCCTGCATAGTATGCCCTTAGTTGGACAGCCTGTAGGATTGGCGGGCAGCCTGACATGCATTCATGCCAGGCTGTCCTTCAAATTCTTTGGACAGACATGCCCCCTTTTTGGGCATGTTCTCCCCTTTCGGCAGGTCTGGTCACGTGATTCGCACCAGTGGCCCACCCTTTTACCCCGCCCATTGCTTCACTGGACACTGCTGTTAGGGGTTATGGATTTACTTGAAAGATGAAAGCATAAATTAGAGAGAGAGATTAGCATAGAGTGTTTTTTCTTATAGCTGCATCCAGCACCATCTCCATCAGATACATGACGCTTGGGAGGAATGACTGTTTTAGTGTTTTTGGTCGATTAGATTCCGTAATTAGGCCCATAATAATTGTCAGCACCAGGCCCAGTGTGCTCTTAATCCGGCCCTGAGTTGGTGCATCTACTAACTGAGAAATGAACGTGTCATTTAACAGGTTCAAAACCCTGTTTCCTCTGGTTCCTCTATCATAATCAAGGTCTAGGTAATTAGAATTTGATCTTCCACATCATTCTCAATATTTGGGAGTTTGTTGCATATTCCTATATGTAAGGTGTTGCTGCTTTTACACTTACAAAGGGATTTCTAAGCATAATGCCTCCATATTTTTACCGCATTGATATATGCCATATCATTAACTAATGGTGTAAATCCCTGCTGGACATATAAACTTACCCATCCCCTTTCTGATTTGTGTTCGTTCTTAAACAATCTATAGCTGTTTAAACTTAATGTCTAGTCTTGTAAGTAAGTTTAAGAGACACCAATTATGTAATATTGTTTATTATATGCCAATGGCTCATGCATTATGTGAGTCAGACTCCTTGCATTGGAAATAAACTATATTTTCTAATAATTAAAGGGACACTTAAAATTTGTGCTGCACGGAGGGGGGCTAACACGCTGCAATGCTTGCTGGCGACAGACACCGACTGTGCACAGAAACATTAGCCAGTACAGAACCCTTGTTACGGGCTGGCTAAGAATGCTCTAATGACACACTGGCGGAGGTTGCAAGTTTCTCTGTATGCTAGAAAATGTGTCTGAGTGAATGCACATAGAGATTCCAAGCCACATGACCACTTCAAACCAGTGACCAAAGAAGGCACATCACTGTAAGGTACCATAAAATGTTGGGGTGTAGGTAAGATGAAACACATGGCAGCCAGGTAGAAGTGTATTTATGCCTACCCCTGAATATACTCCCAGGAACACTAACCAGGAATCCAAAAGGTACAGGGGTAGCAAACCAAAGTGAACTAGCAAACATGAAATCTCCCAGGAAACTTGACACCAGGATGGGATTATCAGCTCAGGAGATCTAGAAATTAAATTCAGGACTTCTGCTTCCCGACTCCATTTCTGGCATTAGATGCGTCCAGGGCCAGACTGGGAATAAAATGCAACTGTGAAGACAATGTTTATACCAGCCCTATAAAGCATATCATCAGTATTGTTTGCAGATATACGTGTGGCAAGATACATTTGAATGTTTTTCCCCCCCCAATATTAAGGGCTGTACTCACAGGACTTTATTTTAAGTAGATCAGAATATACTCATTGTTTCAGCCTCATTACCTTGACACCTTGTGAAAAGCCTCAAATTTGGGACTCAAATGTTTACTGTAGGTTGTTTCACTGCTTAGAATAAAGTAGTTATTTTGTTTATTCTTAAACGGACACGCCAGATTCCTACGGCAATGGAGCTCACCGATTTAGGGGTTAGCTGCATGTCCCTCTTGTTACATACTTAGAAACAACTCACAGTAGTGACACCAACAGCTTCACCTATGTAGCAGACTTCATTCCCTTGTGTTTGGTTGTCTGTGCCCCCTTGCTTGTCTCCTGAATGACTGGTGTGTGATCCCCCTTTTTATACCTCAGCGAGCACCGACCTCCCCTGGCTGTTAACTACAAATTAACAACTTGACACATTAGCTTGAGTGCTTTCCCTGGGTGGGAGCAATTCGTATAACTGAATGCACGTGGTCCAGTGCATGGCCATTTTGTCGCCCGAACACAGGCAGCAGTACATGGTTGTCGAATACCTGGAACTATTTTCGGCCATGCGAGTCTGCAAACCAGGGTGGAGTTCGTACCACTGCCCGTTTAACGTCCTGACCACCTAGACGAACGATGTTTGGGAGATATGATCTACCGACTGGGGGGAGCATTCACTCCCTAAAAGCCAGTGGGAGCGTTTGTCGGTGTCGCACAGGACCCCCGAAAGCTGACTGGCCGTCCTGATCAATTATCTAGAACTGTTTTGGGCCAGCAATTTCCCTTACTTCCCTCAAGCTCCACCCCCTTCCCACCTCCCCTCCAGCTTCACCCCATGTCCTCCAGTGCCTTCTGTCCCCTTTAGCTCACTCTCTCCACTCTCCAGCTCCTTCTTCTATTGAATTGAGAGCTTTATCTCCCTCTCTCCTTCCAGCTTCGTCTTCCTTTCTCCTCAAAGCTTCATCTCCCTCGCTCCTCTCGCCCAGCTCCATATTCTTCTCTCTCCTACCACCTTGATATCTATCTCTTTCATCCAGCTCCCTCTCCCCAGCTCCATCTTTCAACCTTATTTCCCCTCCAGCTCAATCTCCCTTCCTTACTCCGCTCCAGCTCCTTCCCTCTCTCCCATCATCTCCACCCGCTACATCATCATCCCTCCAGCTCCATCCCCTACATCACCATCCCTCCAGTTCCATCCCCTAAATCACCTTCCCTCCAGCTCCATCCTTCTGTCCCATCTACCTCCATCCCCTACATCACAATCCCTCCCCTCCATCTCCCACATCACCATCCCTCCTCTCCAGCTCCATCCCCTGCATCACCATCCCTCCCCTCCATCCTTCTTTCCCATCTACCTCCATCCCCTACATCACCATCCCTCCCCTCCAGGTCCATCTCTCTCTCCACCCTCCAGTTAAGGCCAAGGTGCTATCACACTATCAGCTCTTGTCAATCTTGGTTGTCAAATGCCTTAGTTTTCTTTTTTATCCTGTCTTTTCCATTGCAGTCTTTTTCTCTCCTTTTTTCCTTTTTTCATCACCAATTATCCATGGGCATCCACGGGGGGGGGGGGGGGGGGGGGGGGGGGGGGGGGGGAGGGGGGCCCACCCGGATTTTTCAGCTTGTTCTGCTATTTTTCGTGTGAGATTTAAAATGAACTGCAATACCGGTGTCGGCCAGTAGGTGAAGCTGCATCTATCCCTGCTTCTCTCCGCTGATTGAAACTGCAGGGGAGCAACACATGCAGGCAACAGAAACAGCCTACAGATCAGGTAAGTGAGGGATGGGATGGGGGGGGTTAAAATAGCCTATAGATTAGGGGAGTGAGGGATGGGGGGGCAGCCTATATATTAGGGGAGTAAGGCATGGGGGGGCAGCCTATATATTAGGGGAGTAAGGCATGGGGGGCAGCCTATAGATTAGGGGAGTGAGGCATGGGGGGAGTAGCCTATAGATTAGGCAAGTGAGGCATGGGGGGGCAGCCTTAAGATTAGGCAAGTGAGGCATGGGGGGGCAGCCTATAGATTAGGCAAGTGAGGCATGGGGGGGCAGCCTATAGATTAGGCAAGTGAGGCATGGGGGGGCAGCCTATAGATTAGGCAAGTGAGGCATGGGGGGCAGCCTATAGATTAGGCAAGTGAGGCATGGGGGAGGGGGGGCTAAATGAAGATTCAGCAAGGAGCAGGGGCACCAAGGAGCAGGAAGGGTATGCAAGGAGCAAGAGGCAGGAAGGGTCTGCAAGGAGCAGAAAGGGACAGAAGGAGCACAAAGGTAAAGTAGCAGAAAGAATCAGAAGGAGCACAAAGGTAAAGTTGAATAAGGAGCAGAAAGGGACAGCAAGGAGCACAAAGCTAAAGTAGGAGAAGGAGCAGAAAGGGTCTGCAAGGAGCAGAAAGGAATCAAAATGAGAAAGGAGCAGAAAGGGTCTGCAAGGAGCAGAAAGGAATCAGAATGAGAAAGGAGCAGAAAGGGTCGGCAAGGAGCAGAAAGGAATCAGAATGAGAAAGGAGCAGTGTAACGGAATGCAGTATATTAGTCCACGATATCCGTTGGTATCCTCAGGAAATCCACAGTCAGAGCAGAAAGCACGGCAATATTCCCAATGCTCCCAATAACCGGACGAAACACAGTTTGGGAGTCAACTAACTTGCTTTATTCACAGACTTCCATATTTATGCAGTTCCCCTTGCAAGGGGTTTCCGTACAGATGTTACAGGGGATTTCTCCCATCAGGCATTGTAATTATCCCAACAGGCATTGCTGCACGAGAGGGATACTCCCACTAAAATGGACGATTAAGTGGATTATCCCCTCGTGGAGCAAAACCGACAATTTACACAGAAATCCATATTTTATAAATTTTTACTCGCTTTTAGACGAATGACCGTTCGGTAGATAGCTGGGGTCGGCGGGCACATTTAGTGAGAATACCGCTCCGATCCCAGCTAAACTAACCGAACGCCGCACAAAATACGTTAAAACATTGAATTCGGTTTAAAAGTACCGAACATCTATGGGGAACAGAATGTGCCGAACGCGGAACTCCCGAACGCTCTGGAAGTCCAGCGGTGTTCGGATCATTGAGTAGCCGTTTTCAGTTCCAGGCTCTCGACGACCGAACACCGCTGCAGAGACAAAGGATCCAAGATGGCCGACCGCCGCATGGTCGGTAGCCGAACGACGGCCACCTAGGAGAGCCCTTAATTACCGATTGCAACATTGTTGCAATCGGTTAATTGATGCCACACGACTGGTGAGTGGGTGGTCGACTTGGGGAGCCCGCATTCGTATGGCGAACGGCCTGGATAGCCGTGTTTCTTCAAACGAGAGGGATTTGTATGCTGGCAGCGTACGGCTGCCAGCATGCGAACGGCCATAATACGGTACATACACAGGTTAAAATATACAGTACATATTCAGCCTACAGACAACCTTTACTAACTACAGTCCAGAAGTGGCTAGGTTTGCCACAATGCTCGCCCAGAACCAAGCCGGCATACACAGTCTGATCCCAACGGATCGGCTTGGGGATGTCCGGGGGAGTACTCACAGATCACTTCTCGAGTTCAGTCTGTCTGGATAACCCGTCGGCGTTACCGTTTTGCTTTCCTGGGCGGTAATGGATGGTAAAGTCAAAGGGCTGCAGCGCCAAACTCCAGCGCAGCAGCCTGGCATTGTCCCCAGACACACGGTTCAACCACACCAACGGGTTGTGATCTGTGAGTAATGAAAAAGGTTGTCCATACAAATACGGCTGTAACTTTTTAAGGGCCCACACCACGGCCAGGCATTCTTTCTCAATGGCGGCGTAGCTCACTTCACGAGGCAACAGCTTTCGGCTTTAGTAGGCTACGGGATGTTCTCCGCCATCGGCTCCCACTTGGCTCAGCACTGCCCCCAATCCAAACATTGAAGCGTCTGTGTGAACAAGAAATCTTTTAGGTGGATCAGGAGCAGTTAACACAGGAGCATTAGTTAGAGCTGTCTTGAGTTGTTGGAATGCCTGTTCACACTCTGGGGCCCAGACAACCAGTCGGGGAAGGTTCTTTTTGGTCAGGTCCGTTAGAGGTTTGGCCAGGGTGCTGTAGTCGGGAACAAACTTCCTGTAATAGCCAGCCGTCCCTAGGAACGCCAGCACTTGAGTCTTAGTCCTGGGGGTAGGCCACTTGGCTACGGCCTCAATCTTGGCTGGCTCGGGTCTCTGCTGCCCACACCCTACTCGGTGTCCCAGATACTGCACCTCGGCCATACCTATGTGGCACTTACTAGGTTTTAACGTTAACCCAGCCTCCCCAATACGGTCTAAGATCGCCCCTATATGGCGTAGGTGATCTTCCCAGGTCTGGCTAAAGATGGCTATGTCATCTAAATAGGCACAGGCATACTCCTGAAAGCCGTCCAGTAGCCGATCTACCATCCGCTGAAAGGTAGCCGGAGCGTTTTTCATTCCGAAAGGCATGACTTTGAACTGGTACAAGCCAAACGGAGTGACAAACGCCGACTTGGGGATGGCGTCATCGGCTAGAGGAATTTGCCAGTATCCCTTACACAAGTCAATGGTAGTGAGATACTGACCCCGTGCCATCTTATCTAACAGCTCGTCTATCCGGGGCATCGGGTAGGCATCAGACACCGTTTTGTCATTTAGCCTCCGGTAGTCGACGCAGAATCGGGTGGTGCCATCCTTTTTAGGCACCAGGACTACCGGCGATGCCCAGGGGCTATCGGAGGGTTCGATAACCCCTAGCTGTAACATTTCGTCTAATTCGGCTTTCATATGGGTCCGGACTGATTCCGGAACCCTATATGGAGCCTGTCGCATAGGTAGCTGTCCCGGGGTTTCTACTCGGTGGGTGGCTAGCGGAGTGTACCCAGGTAAATTAGAGAAGGTAGCCCCTTTAGCTACAATCAGCGCTTGTACCTGGGCACGCTCATGGGCGCTTAGCCGCTCCCCCAGCTGAACTCCCCGGGAGGGCTCTATCGGTTCTTCTGGTTCTAGTAGGTCAGGTAGGGGCAGGTTCTCCTGATCTTCTAAGGAGGAGGCACAGATCGCCGTCACATCTTCTATTCTCTCATGGTAGGGTTTGAGCATGTTCACGTGGAGCATGCGTCTCTTCCCTACCCCTGAGCAGGGGCCAATCACATAGGTAGTGTCGCATCGCTGCTCCACTACCTGGTATGGGCCTTGCCAGATGGCCTGCAGCTTGTCTGTGCGGACGGGTTTTAAAATTAACACCTTCTGTCCCACCTGAAAGCTGCGGTCCCTGGCTCCTCTATCGTACCAGCGCCGCTGGCGTTGCTGAGCCGCCTGGAGGTTGGTGTGCACAGCCTGAGTCAGCGCCTCCAGACGGTCTCTGAACTCCAGTACGTAGGATACAATAGGGGTTTCGTTAGTAGTACTCTCTCCCTCCCAGTGTTCCCTAATCAAGTTCAAGGGTCCCCGCACCCTCCTCCCAAATAGTAACTCAAACGGGGAGAATCCTGTCGACTCCTGGGGAACCTCTCTATACGCAAAGAGTAGGTGAGGCAGGAACCTCTCCCAATCTTTGTGGGTCTCCCCGAACGTCCGAAGCATCTGCTTCAGCGTCCCGTTGAACCTCTCACATAGTCCATTGGACTGGGGGTGGTAGGCGGAATTAACTATTGGCTTAATGCCACATACCTTCCACATATGTTGGGTGACTTCGGCCGTAAATTGGGTGCCCCTGTCCGATATTATCTCTTGGGGAAACCCTACCCTGGAGAACACTTTTATTAAGGCTTCAGCTACGGTCTCAGCATGAATGTTAGTGAGGGCCACAGCCTCGGGGTACCTGGTGGCGTAGTCCACTACAGTTAAAATGTACTTTTTGCCAGAGGGACTGGGTTTTGGCAGGGGTCCTACTATGTCTACAGCTACCCTGCTGAAGGGCTCTGCGATAATGGGTAGGGGACATAGCTTGGCCTTGTGGCGATCCCCTCGTTTCCCTACTCGCTGGCAGACGTCGCAGGAGGTGCAATACTGCCGCACATCCTGAGAGATTCCGGGCCAGAAAAAGGCATGCGTTAAGCGGTATCGGGTACGGGTCATCCCTAGGTGTCCTGACAAGGGGATATCATGAGCGATTCTAAGTAGCTCCTGCCTATACTTCTGCGGTACCATTAACTGTTTGTTAGTCAAGGTGACAGCCCCCCCCACGTCTTTTGCCGTGACACGGTATAATAACCCTTTCTCCCACGTATACCGCTCCCCCTCTAGCCCTGCTTGGTCAGCTTGTGCCCGGTCCCTATATACTTGTAGGGTGGGGTCTGTCTGGACTTCGGTTGCAAAGGTAGTCGGGGTATCCCAGGACATGGAAGTCGGTTGGGGGTCATGGCCTCTTACCTGAGCCTCAGAGTGTATCGGTGTAGCCGTGGTGCGAGCCTGTTGTCGTGTGGTTACGGGATGGGCCTCCTGGTATGGAGCCTGGGGAATAAAAGCGGAAGTCATCTGGCCCAAGTCATTCCCCAGTACAACATCTGCGGGTAAATTTTGCATAAGCCCCACTTCCACAGTTCCCTCTCCCACACCCCAATCCAAATGTACCTTGGCAGTGGGTAGCCGGTATACTGCTCCCCCTGCCACCCGTACTGCCACTGATCCGCCAGTGTGGGTTGCGCCTGTTACCAAATGAGGTGCAACCAAAGTTAGAGTGGCTCCTGAATCCCGGAGCCCTTGTACCTCCTTCCCCTCCAGGGTCACTAGCTGCCGATGATGTTGTCGGTGGCTCGGACCGACATTACTTCGTGGAGCACCCCTAGAGGTTCCTCGATTTGAGCGCTCAGCATTTCCTGGGTGGCTGGTGCTACCTGGTAGTGATGCGCAGCAGCCCTTGGTGTCAAATTTTGTCGCACCTGGTTCCAAGCTTGTCGGCTCCGGTTCTGCGTACACTCACGAGAAATATGCCCCCACTGCTTGCAGGTGTGACACTGAATGTTAGCCCGGCCATTGTATCGGGAAGGGGGTGGTGGATTATTCAGTGCTGGCCTGGACAGGGGTACTGTGGGGCCGGTAGGAGAAAAAGTATTGGGTGGCCCGGTAATCCGAGGGAGAGTCTTATTTTGGAGTCCGTGATGCCTCCTGGCATCAAAATGCTGATCCGCCAATCTAGCGGCTTCTGGTAGGGTGAGTGGTTTACGATCCCTCACCCATTCTTGTGCTTCTGGGGACAAACCATTAAAGAACTGCTCCAGCAGCATTAACTGCCGCAACTCTTCCATGTTAGTAGCGTTGCTGGCTTGTATCCAGCCTTGCGATGCTTGATCCAGCTTGTGCGCCCACTCTGCATGAGAATCTTTCTCAGGTTTGCGCAAGCCCCTGAACTTGCGCCGGTACGCTTCTGGGGTAATGGCATACCTCTCCAAGATCGCCCTCTTTACTTTAGGGTAATCTTTGCTGTCCTCTCGGGGCACAGCGCGGTAGGCTTCAGCTGCCCTACCCGATAATTTGCCTGCCAGTAGGGGTACCCATACTGCGGGTTCCAAGTCGTGCAAATCGCACAGCCTCTCGAAATCCTGTAAATACCCGTCGATCTCGTCCTTTTCTTCGCAAAACGCTTTAAATGCGTGATGTGGGACTTTGGGTTTTACCGGTCCGTATATGGAGGCAGTAACAGACTCTGCCCTAGGCGGTGTCTCTGGTGTGCTGTTTGCCATCAGATAATCATGCACATCTGATATCAGCACGGTCAATATTTCCAAGGGTACTGGCTGTGGCAGAAACGCCAACCTGGTTCTTAGCTCTTTCTGGTATGGGGTCTCTTCCATGGCTGGTGGAGGTGTAGCGCTGTGTGCTCTGTCTCCTTCCATCAGTTCAGCGATCAGCACAGCTTTAGATTTGTTGCTGGCTATCTTACCCCTGGCTTCCAGTAGCTCTTTTAAAGTCTGCCGTTTCAGTATGGTGTAATCAATCTCCATACGAATTGCCCTTGCTTTCCTTGTTCGGTAGTTTCCAGTTTACACGAACACTGCTTTTTCGGCTGTAAGGTTCGGATCCCGTCGCTTGCCACCAATTGTAACGGAATGCAGTATATTAGTCCACGATATCCGTTGGTATCCTCAGGAAATCCACAGTCAGAGCAGAAAGCACGGCAATATTCCCAATCCTCCCAATAACCGGACGAAACACAGTTTGGGAGTCAACTAACTTGCTTTATTCACAGACTTCCATATTTATGCAGTTCCCCTTGCAAGGGGTTTCCGTACAGATGTTACAGGGGATTTCTCCCATCAGGCATTGTAATTATCCCAACAGGCATTGCTGCACGAGAGGGATACTCCCACTAAAATGGACGATTAAGTGGATTATCCCCTCGTGGAGCAAAACCGACAATTTACACAGAAATCCATATTTTATAAATTTTTACTCGCTTTTAGACGAATGACCGTTCGGTAGATAGCTGGGGTCGGCGGGCACATTTAGTGAGAATACCGCTCCGATCCCAGCTAAACTAACCGAACGCCGCACAAAATACGTTAAAACATTGAATTCGGTTTAAAAGTACCGAACATCTATGGGGAACAGAATGTGCCGAACGCGGAACTCCCGAACGCTCTGGAAGTCCAGCGGTGTTCGGATCATTGAGTAGCCGTTTACAGTTCCAGGCTCTCGACGACCGAACACCGCTGCAGAGACAAAGGATCCAAGATGGCCGACCGCCGCATGGTCGGTAGCCGAACGACGGCCACCTAGGAGAGCCCTTAATTACCGATTGCAACATTGTTGCAATCGGTTAATTGATGCCACACGACTGGTGAGTGGGTGGTCGACCTGGGGAGCCCTCATTCGTATGGTGAACGGCCTGGATAGACGTGTTTCGTCAAACGAGAGGGATTTGTATGCTGGCAGCGTACGGCTGCCAGCATGCGAACGGCCATAATACGGTACATACACAGGTTAAAATATACAGTACATATTCAGCCTACAGACAACCTTTACTAACTACAGTCCAGAAGTGTCTAGGTTTGCCACAAGCAGAAGGGCGCAAAATAAGCAGAAAGGAGCAGAAAGGTAAAGGAGCAGAAGGAGCCAAATATAGAAGACAGTGTCAGAAGAAAAAGAAGACTGTCAAATGAAGGAGAAGAAAAGGAGATTGGAGCAGGAAGGACAAATGAAGTGAACCCTCCACTTTATTCTGGACACCACATCATAAGGCTTTGGTACCTGGGCCTGGCAGGGAAACTCTGGACCTTCTCATCTCCCTAGGTAAAAAAAAAATATCAGTGTTGTGTTCACTTTTATTTACTGAGTGTCAGGAAGCACAGAGTGCCGCTGGGTAGGGGTGTTGCTGATTGGCTAGAGCGGTCAGCTGGCACTCTAAGCCAATCAGTAGCTCCCCATTCATAAAAAAGTAAAAAAAAAAATGATGAACCGGGAACTAGCGATTGGCTTATAGCATCAACTGTCAACTCTAGCCAATCAGCAGCACCCATGCCTGACGTCAATCTGCACTTCCTGACACTCCGTTTCAGATGCCGAATACCAATGAGGGACCTGGAGCTGGAGGAAGCCTTTGGGGTTAAACCATTTGAGAGCGTTTTAACCCCTTAAAGGAAAGAGCACCCAGGGGCCTCCTGGCATCTTAGCATTTTCATTTAGATGAAGTTGTTATGGTGACCAGAATGTTCCTTTAATTTGCTTAAAGGAACACTATAGTGTCAGGAATACAAACATGTATTCCTGACACCATAGTTGTGAAAACGCTATTCACCCTGGCTTTATGTGATAATCACTATGCTCCTCCCCTTCATGACACTGTCAAAAAGGGGCCAAGCATAGATGTCATTACAATTATGCCCCCCCCCTTGGAAAAATTCCTGCGGACGCCCATGCAATTATCCTTAATTCCTCCCCCTCCAGGCCACTAGACCCCTTCCCAAACCAAACACTTACTAACCTGCAACTTTAACTTTTAAAGAAATTACTTCTTTTTTCTTCTTATATTTTTCTTATATCTTTAAAAGTATCAATACATTTTTTATAATAAATTACATATGTACTAAAAAGACAAGTAACAACCAATCCATAAAATACGGTACTCCTGTCAGTCAGACATCGACTTTGAGAACCACAGTTTTAACAAAATGAGAAGAAAATAACAGAGTATACGAATTTCAATTTTATAGAGTAAAACTTACTGGAAAAGTAAAATTGTGGAACTACATTAAAGTAATACATATACACGTATTTTACTATATAGCTTACAATGAAAATATTCTCTTTTTAGCAGTTTAAGTAAGATTTTTTTTTCTTTCTTAAACACACACAAATTTATACTGTAAAGCATGACAGTTATATTGATATATTGTTTATTAACTTCACTGTGCAAAGAAACTTTGTGAGATAGAGTATAAAATAGTCCACCCTATCATTGACCCTATTAGAAACCTAACCCATATTTTTTCCAGTCTTGTCAGCCCACCAAGTGAAACTACAAAACATTCTAACATAATCTTACCATCTGCCAGGTCAATGTACATATCCATTTATCTGCCAGGTTTTTTTTTTGTCAATAATTATTTAAAGTAACAAAAAGAGGACACATTCTTCAGCGAGCTGAAGTGCTTTATGTGTTTGAAATGTTCTCTTTAATATAATTGTATTAAATGATTATGCAGCTGCTTTGATTACTACTCTCTTCCTCTTGTAGTTGCTTTAGCTTCCTTTCCTTTGCCTCTGTTATCAACGTATTCAGCCTCACGATCTTGTACAACAATTCTTGATGGTATTTTTTCTCCAATTTCAGATTGATTCCTTGATCTGCCTCATCCAAACAGAGGTTCAGGAATTTCAGGATGTTTGTGTCTATCTCTGGGTTGCGTTGGTTGTTCGTAGTGGTGTAATTCTCGATACGAACTACGTGGTTTACTCCAAGTTGCCTAAACTTGTATTCTAGTTCTTCGGTATTAATTTGTTTGCATTTAGTGAGAACAATAATGGGAAAGAGATCTGTTGGAAAATATACAATAAAAATATATATTAATATTCTTTTTGGAAAAACAGAGATTTTTACAAACTTGGTATTTGGCAGAAAATGTTTAAAGTAATCTTGAGGTAGGTGTAGCTCAAGATTAATTTACACTGCACTGATGAAATTGCCAGGAAATATTTATAAAAGGTGTCTTCCAAACCCGATGTGGCATCCTGGGCACGTGGGATTAGCTGCCACATAACGTGAGTGACATCCCACAATTCTAAGCATCTGTGCGCAACGCTTGGAGTTCTGGGATGCCACTGTGTCACTTACGGGGCAAGTTCTGTAGATGATATGTCTATCAATTACCCAGGAAGCTAAAAATAAAAAATGTGAAATAACTCTTTAACTGTACATACGGTGGCAATGTGACCATCACAAGCTACAGATTAGATTTTTTTTATATTTTCTATTATATAACTATATTTTCTGCCTTTTCAAGTGATAGCAAGTTATGTTCACTACAGTAGTAGCAGCAAGTGCACGTTCACTTCAAAGGTCTCCCAACCACATCAGTTTTGACAGGACAGTTCTGATTTCCACCTGACTTTGTTCCCTGGTGTCCAGCCTTTCGGTAAACTATCCCCAGAAAGACTAGCACGAGCGCATTCTCCCTGTATGATCTACCCTTGGTGGGTCAGGCTGTTTGATTGGAAGGCAGTTTGACATGTATTCATGCCAGGCTGACCTGCAAGTTCTTTTGACAGACCTTCCCCTTTTATGGGTGGTTCTACCTCTTTGGGGAATGCCAATGATATGATTTTGATTTACTAGATGTGAAGAAATCCCTCAAGTGTTTTGTTTATTTTATTTTATTCCATTCGGTTGTTGTAAATACCGAACGGAGACCACCCCCTGGCTCATTGACTTCAAAGCATAACATTGTTTAAACCTTCTCCCTGTACGAACAAAGGCAGAGGGACTTGGTCGTCGAGTGTCTGGAACTAAAATCGGACACTCGACTTCCCGAACACCGGTACCAACGTACGAACGCTGGATCTTCGTTTCCCGAACCACTATGAGAGCGCTGTTCGGTACTTTTGTTCATTCGAATGAGGGGAACAATCACTGCTAGGAGCCAGGGGAAACCGTTCGTGGATTTATTCATTTTTTGTGACTTTACGAACTGGACCTGCAAAACCGCCAAAACTTGTGGAACTGTTTTGGGCAGGAGCCTCGTGGATAGCTGGTCACCTAAGACTTCCATAAAATTTAAAAACCCCTGAACTGATCTGGATGATTTTTGGATATGTTGGTCACCCAGATCAGGGATATCAGAGGATGTGGGGATGTGGGGATGTGGGGATACCTTATGTTTTAAGGGGTGTTCTAAAAGTTGTGTAAAATTGTGATTTTTCTGCCTGGAGATAATGAAGTTACTACTTTATCAGCCTTAATTATCTCCAGGTTGAGGGAATTATATGTTTGTACTTGCAATATGATAGAACATTTGTATTAAAACCCTTTAAACACCATAGCCACTATAGTGCACTTCCAGCTCTCCTGGAGGAGATGAACAACACACAGAAGATCCAAGGTAAGTGATCAAACTGTTTGTCAAGCATGCCATAGTGGTTATGGGGATTCAAGTGTTTCCTTAATATCAGATGTCCAATTCCAAATTTTCCCTCTCAGGGGAACATTCCAGCATTGAATCTGTTAATACAATACATTTAATGGAAAATGGAATGTGGAAGGTCTGCTCTAACGTCATTTTGTTTATTTACTGTATTGGATCAATAATTCGTTTTGTCAAGTACTTTGATATAAATTGCCACAACATAGCTTACCATTGGCATTGCCCATTATTTTTGCTTTTATTACTCTACCCTCTTTGAGAGACTATCCTACATTCAGTATAGAGACTGTCCCTAGTGCCAACATTCCCTCCCTAGAACACGAATCTCTGGGAACTATCATCAGAAAGCATGGTGTGAATGCATCCAAAGACGAGCTTGCGCTACGTTAATATCACTAGGACCATGTAGAGAGCGATGTAACGGAGCTCTGTGCATAGTCCTTCCTTAATAAAGTTGGCCAATGTGATTGGCAGCCAGCCTGGCGTGCATTCACCAACGCCATCACTTTGGGTGGCAGAAGTAAAGCAGATCACATCACTGGACTGGCTGTTTGAGTCCTTTAGGTCTGAACACACTGACCATACACTCTTATGTTGGAGGTATGAAAGCAACGTTAAAGTAAAATGTAGTGATATGTTTGTTTCTTAACAGAAGCTGCTATGATTCAATTATAGATAGGAATTCAGAGGACCCTCCATGATTTTGTTTATTTACTGTATTGGATCAATAATTCGTTTTGTCAAGTACTTTGATATAAATTGTCACAACATAGCTTACCATTGGCATTGCCCATTATTTTTGCTTTTATTACTCTACCCTCTTTGAGAGACTATCCTACATTCAGTATAGAGACTGTCCCTAGTGCCAACATTCCCTCCCTAGAACACGAATCTCTGGGAACTATCATCAGAAAGCATGGTGTGAATGCATCCAAAGACGAGCTTGCGCTACGTTAATATCACTAGGACCATGTAGAGAGCGATGTAACGGAGCTCTGTGCATAGTCCTTCCTTAATAAAGTTGGCCAATGTGATTGGCAGCCAGCCTGGCGTGCATTCACCAACGCCATCACTTTGGGTGGCAGAAGTAAAGCAGATCACATCACTGGACTGGCTGTTTGAGTCCTTTAGGTCTGAACACACTGACCATACACTCTTATGTTGGAGGTATGAAAGCAACGTTAAAGTAAAATGTAGTGATATGTTTGTTTCTTAACAGAAGCTGCTATGATTCAATTATAGATAGGAATTCAGAGGACCCTCCATGATTCATTGATAATTGTCTCGTTGCTATGCAATGCTTTCTACATACGTCTGGAGATCACTTTTCATGGCCTGTCTGACTGAAGATTGATATGCAAGCAGCAATTCTGGACTCCTCGACAGATAATTTAAAATATTATAATTCCAATTTAATTTATCATATCTTTCACAGTGCAAGTTATGCAGTCTCTGGATACCTGTCATATTGTAGGCCTCTCTAAAAAATGGGTCTAGTTGTTCAATTGTCTGTGTAAGGGGGCATCCAGCACTGTAAGAAGAAAAACAAAGAAACATTAAAAGGTATACTATAGTTCTAGGAATAGAAAGCTGCATTCCATGCATTCAACTTCCTGCTGGCTCCCCATCCCTCACACCCCCTGCACGCTAAGGGTCAATAAACCCTTACTGTATTTACCTGATTCGGCACTCTGCCTCGTCCATTATCACCCAAAAAGGGTTGGGGGGGCACTAATGCGCAGGCATGGCAAGTGCTGTGAGCACATTCAGCCCTCAAACGGTTGCTGGATGTCCTCAGAGCGTCAAGGCGCCCAGAGTCAGTTAGGCACCTAGCAAGCAAGAAGGGCCTCTAGATTGACAGTGACAGCCGCTAGATTAACTATGTAGATTGACAGCCACTAGAGCCAGTCTTTTTCCTGCAAGGTAATTATTGCAGTATCTCAGAAACTGCTATAATTAACATAGCAGGGTTAAGGGGACAGGGACACTGCACCCAGACCACTTTAATGAGCTGACTTAGTCTGCCTGCCTACAGTGTTGAATACATTATTTTACCCACACACACACACACAGACCGACACACACATACACACAAACAGACAGGCACACATACAGACAGAATTAAAGTCCACCCAGCCTCCCTACCTGGAGAGCTGGCATGGACCTGTCCCCGGGGTCCAGTGGGGCTTCAGTGCGGCAGGCGGCTGAGTTCCTGTCAGACGCTGCGAGGGAGCTGTGTTTTCAGGGACAACATATTCCGACTTCTGGCATCAGCAAACGGTGCGTGAGGGAGCAGAGCAGAGAGAACACAGTTACCTCGCTGTGTCTGACAGCAACTCTGCCGCCCACTGGGGGGGTCCATTAGGTGGCCAGAGGGCCACCTCTTGGGCCCCCTATGACAGGGGGAACAAAGAGGGGGCGGCATCTAGGCGGCCCATGGTTGCAGGGGTCGTGGCTGCAGCCGGGCTCCCTGCAGTGAGTGGGTACGCCACGGTTGTGTATGTGTGTATGGATGTCAGTGTCTGTATGTATGTATGTATGTATGTCACTATGAATGTATGTCTGTGTGTATGTATGTCAGTGTCAGTATGTATGTATGCATGTGTCTGTAGGTCCTTATGTGTGTGTGTGTCTGTCACTATGTATGCCTGTGTGTCTGTATGTCTCAGTATGTGTGTGTCAGTACGTATGCCTATATGGGTCCATGTCTGTTTCAGTATGTGTGTCTGTTAGTATGTATCTTTCTGTGTGTGTATCTGTGTCCTTTTGTATCAGTGGGTGTGTTTGTGTCTGTGTATTCCTGTGGGCGGGATTTGGAGGCGGTCCCCGTGGGTGGGCTTGGAGGCAGACCCCTGGGGGTCCAGACCCTGAGTTGAGTTAGGGCCCCAAAATTTCTGATGGCGGCCCTGTGTACATATATATATTCAAAGTATGGTAATATGACTGAAAGTCCCTCCACTCCCTCCCCATGCTCCATTTCCCCATTTCCCCATTTCCCCATTTCCCCATTTTTATTATTTTATCCCCGTTTGTTAAATACTTTTTATTCAACTTTTTCCCATTTTCAGAGTTTCACTATTGCTTTACTGTTTTACAGAAATTCCCATAGACATTAAAGTAGATCCATTATTTTGAAAACATTTCTAACAATATTGAATCATTTGGAAAGTTTATTAACCCCTTAAGGACACATGACATGTTATGATTCCCTTTTATTCCAGAAGTTTGGTCCTTAACCCCTTCCCGACCGCGGACGTATCAGGTACGTCTGGCAGAAAACAGTCCATAATGACCTTGGACGTACCTGGTACGTCTGCACCTATTTTGAGCTCTGGAAGCTCTGATAGTATAGCAGTGATGTACTGCATGTGATGAGTGCCTTGAGGGGTCCTGGCACTCCGTGCATATAAAATAATATATATAAAAAAATAAATATAAAATAAAGAAAATGATCAATATTAACTCCCCCCCCCTTTTTTTTTCGAAAGGCAGTGAATCATGGGGCTTCTGGGGGCGTCCCTAGCATGCCGCATCATAAGGGGCAGGCTGGAGTCATACAATCACAGCTTGCCCCATTAGCAATTTCATCCCAAGTGTGTTCCCCATTTCTCTGATTAGTGTGGATCTGCCTCCCTCTCTTCACTTGTGTTTTAGTGTGAGAGAGAGAGAGAGAGATCTGTGGTTTAGCTAGAGAGATTTAGGTATTTATAGGTAGGGATTTGTAAAATCTTGAGACCCAAAGGCTCTTTTCAGAGCCATTAACCCCTGTCTTGCCAGTGATCACTATAATCACTGGCTCTTGCACAGCAGATCTTTTCTGCTGTTTGTGCCTTTTTTTTAGGGGTTCATTTTTTTGTGATCTTTTTTGAGACCCAAAAGCTCTTTTCAGAACGATTAACCCCTGCCCTGCCAGTGATCACTATACAGATCACAGGCTCTTGCACAGCATCACTTATTTTGCTGTCTGTTCATTTTTTCAGGGGTTATTTTTTTTTTTTTTTTTGTGACAGGTCACTAAGTAAAGCAATTGTGATCATGGCACACGGGTCACGGAAGACAACCCGCGCTGAGCAGTCATATGCCACCCTTGCGCTAGAGTCTGACGCGTCTATGTCAGACTCTGACCCTGATTTTGACCCTGCCAGGTGCTCAGATACATCATCACTCGATACAGTGTCTACTGCTAGTGATGTATCTGGTGATGTTGTATCTGTGCCTGCTAGTCCCCCTGCCAGAAGGAGACGTGCTGCTCCAGCTGGCAGAACTGCTGAGGAGTGGGTAGTGCCTCATAACCAGAGGCCAGACATCCCATCCTTTACTGCAAATCCTGGCATTAATTTGGATGTCACAGGATTTAGCCCTCAGCAGTTTATGGAGGTGTTTCTGGGCGATGATGTATTGGGGAACATTGTCGCCCAAACTAATTTATATGCCCATCAATTCCGAGCTAAAAAACCGGACTCTTTTTTGGCAAAGCAGCAATGGGCCCCCATCGATGTGCCAGAATTTAAAAGATTCTGGGCATTGACTATGCTGATGGGCATCATAAAGAAGCCCTCCATCCGCTCCTACTGGAGCAGTAGCCCCATCTGCTCTACCCCCATTTACTCCCAATGTATGTCGAGGAAGAGGTATGAAATGATTCTGCATTTCATGCACTTCAGCGACAACAGCCTGTGTCCCCCTAGGGAGCATCCCCAGTTTGACAGGCTGTATAAAATCCGCCCCCTGATTACCCACTTTGCTGCCAGGTTTGCAGAGGCTTATACACCTGGAAGGAATATATGCGTGGATGAATCCCTGATGAAGTATAAGGGAAGGCTGGGATTCAAGCAGTATGTTCCTTCCAAGCGCTCTAGGTATGGTGTAAAGATGTATAAGCTCTGTGATAGCGAGACTGGGTATACTCAGGCCTTCCGGGTGTACGAGGGAAAGGATAGCCACCTTGACCCTCCAGGTTGCCCAGAACATATGGGAACCAGTGGCAAGATTGTCTGGGACCTGATATTCCCCCTGATGAACAAAGGGTACCACTTGTATACTGACAATTTTTATACAAGTGTCCCTTTGTTCAAGCTACTGTACTGTTTTGATACAGTAGCTTGCGGCACAATTAAAAAGAACAGCACAGGTTTCCCAGGACAACTTGCACGCACCCGGCTACGGAGGGGGGAGACCTCAGCTCTGCGCCAAGAGGAGCTGTTGGCAGTTAAGTACAGAGACAAGAAGGATGTGTACCTTCTTACCACCATCCACACTGAGAGGACTGTGGAGGTCCCTGTACGTGGCAGAGCTGAGAGAACGAGGAAGCCAGTGTGCATCAAGGCCTATAACCGTCATATGGGTGGGGTTGATCTGGCAGATCAGCTGCTGCAGCCCTACCTAGTTATACGAAAGACAAGGGCCTGGTACAAAAAGGTTGCAATCTACCTAATGCAGATTGCAACCCACAACGCTTTCTTGTTGTTCAAAAAAGCAAACCCCGGGACGCAACTGAGATTTTTACAGTTTCAGCTCCAGATCATTTCGGGGATTTTGTACCGTGATGCACCTGCTCCCCGGGCGGTGATGGGAGAGAGCAGAGTTGGGGCTACACATTTTATTTTTAAAATCCCCCCTACTGCGGCAAAACAGAGTCCCCAAAAAAGATGCAGGGTCTGTTCTAAGAGGGGGCAGAGAAAAGACAGTGTATATTACTGTCCTGATTGCCCTGGGCAGCCTGGACTCTGCATTGGAGACTGTTTCAAACGATACCACACGCTGGCCCATTTTTAATTTATTTTTTGCCGTTCAGTTATTTTTTTTTGGTGTCTTTTTCTTTGGGGGGGTTGTTACATTTACCCCGTGCATGGGGGGCATGGGTGTCCTTAGGAGGCCTCGCAGAAAACAACCCTGTAAGGGGTCCGCGGGCGGCTAGTAGGGGAGGCTGCTCGCAACTCGCAGCACTCACCCTCAGTCCATCGCCGCCCGCGGTCTCCCCTCCTCCTACCTGTCGGCGAGCGGCGTCTCCTCTCCGCCGCTCGCATCCGTCACGCCTCCCAGCGGCAGCATGTATAACGCTGCACGCTGAAAGGTCGTTGATTTATGCAAACGCCGGGGTCACGTGAGTGACCCGGCGTTAAAGCAACAGTACCACAATCACAGTGGGAGGCTTAGATATCTCCCACATGTGATTGTTAATTCTGATTGGAAGTTATCCAATCAGAATTTAACCTAGGGTATTTATACTCACCTTTCCTGTTCCTCCCTGCCCTGTTGTGGTCTTTGCTGTATAGTATTGATTCTGAACTTGTGATTTGTGGTTACGTACTCTCTGGCTTGTTAAGCTGACTTTGTGACTTTCTCCTACCCTTTGACCTCGGCTTGTTTCTCGTTATTCTGTTTTCTGGTTCCCCTGACTATTCTGTGTGTGCTTAGCCCGGCCACTCTAAGGTCCGGTACGGCACCTTTTCTGTGTGTGTGTGTGTGTGTGTCTGTTAGCGTGTTAGGTTCCCGGAATCGTGATAAACCCGGGGTGTGTTCCACAGTCAAAAAGCGGTGTGCGTGTCTACGTTTCAAGTATGTACCCTTTTGTGGCGATATATAAAACTGGGGTATGTGTTAAGCCCCAAGCTAAAGATAGGCCTATCAGAAGACATACTCTCAATTTCAACTCAAATGGCAAGTCATTCAGTTGTTACCGTACCTTCCCCAAATCCTGGCAGACCTATGCATGGGGGGGGGCATGGGTGTCCTTAGGAGGCCTCGCAGAAAACAACCCGGGGTGTGTTCTTGCAATAACCAACAGCGGGCTCTCCTAAATCACAGTCAAATAGCGGTGTGCGTGTGTAAAATTGA
Source organism: Pelobates fuscus (assembly GCF_036172605.1). Taxonomy (NCBI): domain Eukaryota; kingdom Metazoa; phylum Chordata; class Amphibia; order Anura; family Pelobatidae; genus Pelobates; species Pelobates fuscus. Next base: position 167,835,480 of record NC_086324.1, on the reverse strand, counting down.
GGATTGAACAGTTACCTCCACACACGTTCTTCAACTTGTTTTATCTTTTTTCTGGCTAAAAAAAAGTTGCATCAAAGCACTCCACATACATGCAATACCTCGGGGTGTCTACGTTTCAAGTATGTACCCTTTTGTGGCGATATATAAAACTGGGGTATGTGTAAAGCCCCAAGCTAAAGATAGGCCTATCAGAAGACATACTCTCAATTTCAACTCAAATGGCAAGTCATTCAATTGTTACCGTACCTTCCCCAAATCCTGGCAGACCTATGCATGGGGGGGGCATGGGTGTCCTTAGGAGGCCTCGCAGAAAACAACCCGGGGTGTGTTCTTGCAATAACCAACAGCGGGCTCTCCTAAATCACAGTCAAATAGCGGTGTGCGTGTGTAAAATTGAGGATTGAACAGTTACCACCACACACGTTCTTCAACTTGTTTTATCTTTTTTCTGGCTAAAAAAAAGTTGCATCAAAGCACTCCACATACATGCAATACCTCGGGGTGTCTACGTTTCAAGTATGTACCCTTTTGTGGCGATATATAAAACTGGGGTATGTGTTAAGCCCCAAGCTAAAGATAGGCCTATCAGAAGACATACTCTCAATTTCAACTCAAATGGCAAGTCATTCAGTTGTTACCGTACCTTCCCCAAATCCTGGCAGACCTATGCATGGGGGGGGCATGGGTGTCCTTAGGAGGCCTCGCAGAAAACAACCCGGGGTGTGTTCTTGCAATAACCAACAGAGGGCTCTCCTAAATCACAGTCAAATAGCGGTGTGCGTGTGTAAAATTGAGGATTGAACAGTTACCTCCACACACGTTCTTCAACTTGTTTTATCTTTTTTCTGGCTAAAAAAAAGTTGCATCAAAGCACTCCACATACATGCAATACCTCGGGGTGTCTACGTTTCAAGTATGTACCCTTTTGTGGCGATATATAAAACTGGGGTATGTGTTAAGCCCCAAGCTAAAGATAGGCCTATCAGAAGACATACTCTCAATTTCAACTCAAATGGCAAGTCATTCAGTTGTTACCGTACCTTCCCCAAATCCTGGCAGACCTATGCATGGGGGGGGGCATGGGTGTCCTTAGGAGGCCTCGCAGAAAACAACCCGGGGTGTGTTCTTGCAATAACCAACAGCGGGCTCTCCTAAATCACAGTCAAATAGCGGTGTGCGTGTGTAAAATTGAGGATTGAACAGTTACCTCCACACACATTCTTCAACTTGTTTTATCTTTTTTCTGGCTAAAAAAAAGTTGCATCAAAGCACTCCACATACATGCAATACCTCGGGGTGTCTACGTTTCAAGTATGTACCCTTTTGTGGCGATATATAAAACTGGGGTATGTGTTAAGCCCCAAGCTAAAGATAGGCCTATCAGAAGACATACTCTCAATTTCAACTCAAATGGCAAGTCATTCAGTTGTTACCGTACCTTCCCCAAATCCTGGCAGACCTATGCATGGGGGGGGCATGGGTGTCCTTAGGAGGCCTCGCAGAAAACAACCCGGGGTGTGTTCTTGCAATAACCAACAGCGGGCTCTCCTAAATCACAGTCAAATAGCGGTGTGCGTGTGTAAAATTGAGGATTGAACAGTTACCTCCACACACGTTCTTCAACTTGTTTTATCTTTTTTCTGGCTAAAAAAAAGTTGCATCAAAGCACTCCACATACATGCAATACCTCGGGGTGTCTACGTTTCAAGTATGTACCCTTTTGTGGCGATATATAAAACTGGGGTATGTGTAAAGCCCCAAGCTAAAGATAGGCCTATCAGAAGACATACTCTCAATTTCAACTCAAATGGCAAGTCATTCAGTTGTTACCGTACCTTCCCCAAATCCTGGCAGACCTATGCATGGGGGGGGGGGCGTGGGTGTCCTTAGGAGGCCTCGCAGAAAACAACCCGGGGTGTGTTCTTGCAATAACCAACAGCGGGCTCTCCTAAATCACAGTCAAATAGCGGTGTGCGTGTGTAAAATTGAGGATTGAACAGTTACCTCCACACACGTTCTTCAACTACTGTGGGGTGTAAACTTTTCAAATATATGCACGCTCATGGCAAGAAAATACATTGGGATATCTGATAAGGCCCTCAAAACAAGATAGGCAAACAAGATATATAAAATTTGAAAAACGCATATCAGACATTTTGCTTTGCACCCCCCCAGTGAACCCGACAAACGTATGCATGAGTGTTATCGCTGTACTCGGGAGATGATGCCAAGTACATATTGTGGTGTCCTTTGGCAGTAACACCTAACAGGAGCTTAGAATCTATGCACAAAGTAGAATGTGTGAGTGAAAAATAACACCACAAAAACGTTTGACAGAGACTGGTGGTAGAATTAGTGCATGTAAAGTGTTCAAATGCCACCATGTGAAATGCCCTAGGGTGTGTACTTTTCAAAAACATACAGTTTGACTGAGGTGAATTACATTGGTCGGCTTCAGACATGTTCCAACTGGGACATGGGTGCATGATGGCCAGCTGTGTTTTTTTTTGTTTGTTTTTTTTATCATATTTTACTTTTTTTATTCTAGTACATTATATGATATGATGAAAATGATGGTATCTTTAGAATGAACATTTAATAGCGAGAAAAATGGTATATAATATGTATGGGTACAGTAAATGTGTAAGAGGCAAATTACATCTAAACACAACCACTGCAGAAATGTAAAAAGAGCCCTGGTCCTTAACGGTAATACAATTGAAAAATGGCCTGGTCACTAAGGGGTTACGGGGTTAAATTAAGACTTAAATTAAAAATACAAATCTAGTACCACATACCTTCAAACATTTCAAATGGACAAAGGAAACTTTTATTTTACGAGTGTGAGTGGGAGTGTGGCGGAGGCCGGGCTGTTCTGAGAAGTTACTTACTAATAACAATTTATTCAACTAAAATGCAATTTAGAACAATAACAATGTATCCTATTTACACAGACTGATTTCTAAACACATTTATTGTAGTTTAAAGACACATTGCTGGGAGTATTATTACTGCGGAGCTCTGTTATACACTCAGACACATTACTGGGAGTATTATTGCTGTGGAGCTGTTATACACTCAGACACATTACTGGGAGTATTATTACTGTGGAGCTCTGTTATACAGTCAGACACATTACTGGGAGTATTATTACTGTGGAGCTCTGTTATACACTCAGACACATTACTGGGAGTATTATTACTGTGGAGCTCTGTTATACACTCAGACACATTACTGGGAGTATTATTGCTGTGGAGCTCTGTTATACACTCAGACACATTACTGGGAGGATTATTGCTGTGGAGCTCTGTTATACACTCAGACACATTACTGGGAGTATTATTGCTGTGGAGCTCTGTTATACACTCAGACACATTACTGGGAGTATTATTGCTGTGGAGCTCTGTTATACACTCAGACACATTACTGGGAGTATTATTGCTGTGGAGCTCTGTTATACAATCAGACACATTACTGGGAGTATTATTGCTGTGGAGCTCTGTTATACACTCAGACACATTACTGGGAGTATTATTGCTGTGGAGCTCTGTTATACACTCAGACACATTACTGGGAGTATTATTGCTGTGGAGCTCTGTTATACACTCAGACACATTACTGGGAGGATTATTGCTGTGGAGCTCTGTTATACACTCAGACACATTACTGGGAGGATTATTGCTGTGGAGCTCTGTTATACACTCAGACACATTACTGGGAGTATTATTGCTGTGGAGCTCTGTTATACACTCAGACACATTACTGGGAGTATTATTGCTGTGGAGCTCTGTTATACACTCAGACACATTACTGGGAGGATTATTGCTGTGGAGCTCTGTTATACACTCAGACACATTACTGGGAGGATTATTGCTGTGGAGCTCTGTTATACACTCAGACACATTACTGGGAGGATTATTGCTGTGGAGCTCTGTTATACACTCAGACACATTACTGGGAGTATTATTGCTGTGGAGCTCTGTTATACAATCAGTCACATTACTGGGAGTATTATTGCTGTGAAGCTCTGTTATACACTCAGACACATTACTGGGAGTATTATTCCTGTGGAGCTCTGTTATACACTCAGACACATTACTGGGAGTATTATTGCTGTGGAGCTCTGTTATACACTCAGACACATTACTGGGAGTATTATTGCTGTGGAGCTCTGTTATACACTCAGACACATTACTGGGAGTATTATTGCTGTGGAGCTCTGTTATACACTCAGACACATTACTGGCAGTATTATTGCTTTGGAGCTCTGTTATACACTCAGACACATTACTGGGAGTATTATTCCTGTGGGGCTCTGTGATACACCCAGACACATTACTGGGAGTATTATTGCTGTGGAGCTCTGTTATACACTCAGACACATTACTGGGAGTATTATTGCTGTGGAGCTCTGTTATACACTCAGACACATTACTGGGAGTATTATTGCTGTGGAGCTCTGTTATACACTCAGACACATTACTGGGAGTATTATTTATGTGGAGCTCTGTTATACACTCAGACACATTACTGGGAGTATTATTGATGTGGAGCTCTGTTATACACCCAGACACATTACTGGGAGTAGTATTGCTGTGGAGCTCTGTTATACACTCAGACACATTACTGGGAGTATTATTACTGTGGAGCTCTGTTATTCACTCAGACACACCAACAATATGGAGCTACTAGAAAAGAGGTACAATAGGATAGTAAAAAAGGGACAGAGGGACATGGGCTTAAAATAGGGACTATCCTTCCTAAATAGGGACACTTGGGAGGTATGATGCTATGTAGATAGACATATATAAAGACAAATTATTTGCACACATATATAACATACTGTAGTACATTTTATGATACCTGTAAACAAAAACTGGCACTATAATCTCTGGTTGGATTTGTAGGATTTTTCTAAGTACTTCATTATTTATCCGATATCTATCATCCCAATTCACTTCGCCCGTTGTACGTAGCTGACCTGAGTTAAGAGAATAAAGACTATTATTAAAACTATTCAACGTAACATGGGACAACCCACAAATTCACAAAAAGACCAAACTTTAAATAGTAACATTTTACAAGATCTTATTTAACTCTCCGACAGTGATGCGGTATGAAAGCATTTTGCAGTTTCCCCACCATTCACGCATAACTCATTCGGGTTTTTTGGAAATGGTTTTTATTTTTGTTGTTAAAGGGACACTCCAGGCACCCAGACCACTTCTGCCCATTGGAGTGGTCTGGGTGCCAACTCCCACTACCCTTAACCCTGCAAGTGTAATTATTGCAGTTTTTTTAATAAAATGCAATAATTACCTTGCAGGGTTAACTCCTCCTCTATTGGCTGTCTAGACAGCCACTAGAGGGTACTTCCTTCATCATAGCACAGAAAACCTGTGCTAGAGCGTCGCTGGACGTCCTCACACTATGTCGTCGCTCAATTCCCCATAGGAAAGCATTGAAAAGCATTTTGAATGCTTTCCTATGAGGAGCTCTAATGCGCATGAGCGGCATTGGCACGCATGTGCATTAGGTCTCCCCGGCTGGTGGGGGGGATCAGTCTCGCCCATCGGCCGACGTAATACAGAGGGAGGAGCGTCGGCGGAGGAAAAGCAGCGACGTGGGACATGTCGCTGCCTCTGGTAAGTGACTGAAGGGGTTTTTACCCCTTCAGCAACCGGAAACTGGAGTTTCCCTTTAATAGGAACACCGGGTATTAATGGAGAGGCTTGGGCTTTTGAGGAGCTGAAGAAAATCAAGAAAAAAAGTCGTCTGATGGTTTGTATAATTTTCCTTTACAGGTACTAGACTATATTTGGTGTCCCCTCACTTTTATTAGGGTGAAGTGGAAGGCATGAATTTTGTATTGTGGGGGAGGGTATACTAAGGAATTTGAGATATCTAGCCACCCTAAGTGGTTGCAGGGGAGGTCAATGGCCTAAAAATAGTTTGGGGCATGGATAATTGTATGTCTACCTCAGTTCTATATTTTATTAGTAACATCTACATGCCTCCCATGGGAAAGGGCTGGACATTACATTCCCCCTATTTAATATTAATTTTAATAGCTACCTCCCATTGATTGGGGCTTGTGGGGACATTAGGTACCACCCCGGTTGTTAAATGAACAGACCTCACCCACCGCTTATAGATGGGGGATGAGGGGACACTAGTTTTCTTCATTTATTTTTTATAAATAGTCCCCACTCACAGATGATGGTTGGAGGTAGAGAGGGACACTAAGATGTGCACCCCACACCCATGTTTTTTTGTTTTTTTTCTTAAAGCGAGTCAGGGATCTGTTTCCCCCCATTATTTACTGTAATGACCCCACTTCATGCCCTCAGGTGGGGGGTCAGGGACATGTGTTGTATTTTTATTAAAGGCATGGGATGAGGCGGCCCAGTTGCTAGTTTATAGCGATGTTTAATGGATATGCCCAACCCACAGCATGGCAGGTGAAGGCATAACGGATGCTTAGATCTCCTTTACACTGATATGGGGATCATATTGACTTCCAAAAGGCTTTTGTATTTAGTTGCTCTATCGAGCACTGCCAAGTGGTTAATAGTTAGTTTTTTAAAACCAGACCTGTATTTTAAGCATCTGGGCCCGGATTTTAACAAAACGGTCTAGATTTCTGCGGTCCCACAGCTTTAGATCCTCCTGAAATCTGGGACAAATTCAGGCACATTCGGAGCCTGCTCTCAGAATGTGAACATTATTAAATAGTGAGTACAATGTCTGGATTTTGCAGTCCAAATGGCCCCGTACAGCATCACATGGTCTTGCCCCATTCGGTACGAGACTATTCGGACTTCAGTGAATAACCCTTACACAATCTGTTTCCAGTGATATGGTACCAATGGCAACAACTGTGTTATGAATGTTGTGATCGGTGTCATCTTCAAACTCCTCCAGGGACACCGTACATACTCAGTCCAGAATTAGAGAGCACTGAGAGCACAGGCCACCAGCCCATGCACAAACACACACAGAGCTGGGCTAGCAAAGGCCCTATATAATTCCTGCCAGCTGCCTCAATCCTGTAGTATTGTGCAAACTGACTGTAACGGAGCTCTCTGTACCCCGCCCGACTGGGTACCTCCACCAAGAACCACTTCCTAGCTGGAACAGAGGACAAACCGCAGAACTTCTGCCCACAGTCGCCGTGGCGTGACTGGGGCCCTGGAACCGCTCCCTCCTGGAGCCGAATGGGGAATACGCTCTAGACACCCCAGGCACTGGACGACACTCAGTCCTGGGAGCTCTAGTCCTTACAATGACTTTCCCCGTTGAATCTCCTGCAAGCTGGAACAGCAGACACAGGAGTAAATCTTCTTTCCCTCCAATAACAGGACGACACACAGTGTTGGAGTGTAAGCTAGAATAGATTTTAATGGAGGCATACTGGCCTTTTATGCAAGTCCCCAAGCAAGGTGTACGCCCACATGGACCTTGTTGGGGACAGGGACACAAATTTACAAACCAATAATAACAGATTTACAATGTAAGGCACTCCACACATGACGCACAATCCCTCCCCTGTGGTCGGGAGATAATTGGATCACTAACTGTACGAATCCTAAACCAATTATCTCCAAGCACAGAATAAACATACATTTCTAAAAAGTCCCAAAAGCACCCCAAAACAAATGACATCCCCCGATAGCCCATAGTCTGTGGGCAGGAGGCTGGCAAGCAGGCTCCTTCAGGAGCTCGTGGCAAACTCACTTGGAGAGGGGAGTTTGTCACACTGACATTCCAGAACACCTCCAAGTGCTCTTAATTTTCAAAAGAATGGTTTAAGGCTGTAGCCGATGATATTCTTGCAAGCCTTCCTAGGCTTCTAATCCAGGAGACAATTGCTCTCCTGCCAACCCCCACCAAAAACTCTATGTTAATGATATTGAATGTGAGCTGGTGTAACATGGAATAACATGGTCTTTGGAAATTTAACTGTACTTTAATATGGTATCAGGAAATCGTGCTGTAAATGGTACATACCTCCTGGTGGCATGACATAAGTCATTGAAATCTGCTTCAGAGCTACAGATTTCTATTTATATGGCTCTCTATACATCTACAAATTCAACAGGACTTTGTAGAGGACTTTTAGATAATGTAACATTCGCATTGTGAACACAGAGGTCACTCTGTTCCAGAAGATACAGATCTTATCACTTCTTCAAATGTGGTCACATTGTTCTTTTACAGTGAGAACTCAATAGTTAGTGGATCTGGGATAATATGTGGACAAAAATTAACTAGAATTGTTACTTTTTTGGAACTGTAAAAATACAATTATAAATGAACAATTACTGGATTTCTCAGCCAATCCTGGACTACAGCGATTGCTCCATATTATTTAATGAAATGTATAGTCCTTAAACCTGACTGGGGAATGTTTGGTGAGATACTTACAGAACTGAGCCGAAATCTCAAATAATTCCTCTTCTGTTAGCTTACTGATTCCCCGGTTATCATAAATATACACAGCATTATTTATTTTGAACTCATTTCTCATCATTGTGATGGGTTTATTAGACATGCCGGAATTAGCCACATTGCGATACTCAATGTCTTTGGCCACGCACAAACAAGAGTTAATAAGGGATGATTTGCCGTGTCCTGTCATCCCAAAGAGCTGCACACAAACTCGACTGTATTCATGTCCTTGGAGTTTCCGGGTGGACCCCGGTGTGTACTCAGACAGCCTCTTCCATCTCTCATTATCACCAGCACAACACAACATGTTTCGTGAGACAGGAAGAAACCTACAGAATTGACAAAACAAACACACATACATTAAAGGATCACTAGAGTGTCAGGAAGACAAACATGTTATAGTTCTAAAACCGGTGTTTTTTAAATTTTCTATTTAGTTTTAGTCATAGTCTTTTGACTAAATAGCCATTTAAGTTTTAGTCATATTTTAGTCATCTGAATAGTTTTAGTTTAGTTTTAGTCGACTAAATCTCATGATTTTAGACAACTAAAATTTAACTCAAATTGTTAGTCGACAAAATTAAAGGACCACTATAGGCACCCAGACCACTTCAGCTTAATGAAGTGGTCTGGGTGCCAGGTGCAGCTAGGTTTAACCCTTTTTTCTATAAACATAGCAGTTTCAGAGAAACTGCTATGTTTATAATAGGGTTAATCCAGCCTCTAGTGGCTGTCTCATTGACAGCCGCTAGAGGCGCTTGCGTGCTTCTCACTGTGAAAATCAAAACAAAAATTGTAAATGCTTTCCTATGAGACTGGCTGAATGCGCGCGCGGCTCCTGCCGCATTCAGCCGAGGAGGAGAGGAGGCGGAGAGGAGGAGGAGAGCTCTCCGCCCGGCGCTGGAGAAAGAGGCGGGAGGGGGACCCTGAGGGTGGGGGCACCCTCAGGGCACTATAGTGCCAGGAAAACGAGTATGTGGTCCTTTAACACTTGTTTCCAGCCCTCTTTACTTCATATTACAGCATTAACTAGCTATATACAGCCCCTCCCTCCGTATTACAGCATTAACTAGCTATATACAGCCCCTTCCTCCATATTACAGCATTAACTAGCTATATACAGCCCCTCCCTCCGTATTACAGCATTAACTAGCTATATACAGCCCCTTCCCCCATATAACAGCATTAACTAGCTATATATACCTCCTTCCTCCGTATTACAGCATTAACTAGCTATATACAGCCACTTACCTCCATATTAAAGCATTAACTAGCTATATACAGCCCCTTCCTCCATATTACAGCATTAACTAGCTATATACAGCCCCTCCCTCCGTATTACAGCATTAACTAGCTATATACAGCCCCTTCCCTCTATATTACAGCATTAACTAGCTATATACAGCCCCTTCCCCCATATAAAAGCATTAACTAGCTATATATACCTCCTTCCTCCGTATTACAGCATTAACTAGCTATATACAGCCACTTACCTTCATATTAAAGCATTAACTAACTATATACAGCCCCTCCCTCCATATTACAGCATTAACTAGCTATATACAGCCCTCCCTCCGTATTACAGCATTAACTAGCTATAAACAGCCCCTTCCCTCTGTAATACAGCATTAACTAGCTATATACAGCCCCTTCCCTCCGTATTACAGCATTAACAAGCTATAAACAGCCCCTTCCCTCCATAATACAGCATTAACTAGCTATTTACAGCCCCTTCCTCTGTATTACAGCATTAACTAGCTATATACCGCCCCTTACTCCGTATTACAGCATTAACTAGCTATATACAGACCCTTCCCTCCGTATTACAGCATTAACTAGCTATATACAGCCCCTTCCTCTGTATTACAGCATTAACTAGCTATATACAGCCCCTTCCTCTGTATTACAGCATTAACTAGCTATATACAGCCCCTTCACTCTGTATTACAGCATTAACTAGCTATATACAGCCCCTTCCTCCATATTACAGCATTAACTAGCTATATACAGCCCCTTCTCTCCATATTACAGCATTAACTAGCTATATGCAGTCCCTTCCTCCATATTACAGCATTAACTAGCTATATACAGCCCCTTCTCTCCGTATTAGAGCATTAACTAGCTATATACAGCCCCTTCTCTCCGTATTACAGCATTAACTAGCTATATACAGCCCCTTCCTCCATATTACAGCATTAACTAGCTATATACAGCCCCTTCCCTCCGTATTACAGCATTAACTAGCTATATACAGCCCCTTCCCCCATATTACAGCATTAACTAGCTATATACAGCCCCTTCCCTCCGTATTACAGCATTAACTAGCTATATACAGCCCCTTCCCCCATATTACAGCATTAACTAGCTATATACAGCCCCTTCCCCCTGTATTACAGCATTAACTAGCTATATACAGCCCCTTCCCTCCGTATTACAGCATTAACTAGCTATATACAGCCCCTTCCCTCCGTTTTACAGCATTAACTAGCTATATACAGCCCCTTCCCCCTGTATTACAGCATTAACTAGCTATATACAGCCCCTTCCCCCTGTATTACAGCATTAACTAGCTATATACAGCCCCTTCCCTCCGTTTTACAGCATTAGCTAGCTATATACAGCCCCTTCCTCCGTATTACAGTATTAACAAGCTATATACAGCCCCTTCCCTCCGTTTTACAGCATTAACTAGCTATATACAGCCCCTTCCTCCATATTACAGCATTAACTAGCTATATACAGCTCCTTCCCTCCGTTTTACAGCATTAACTAGCTATATACAGCCCCTTCCTCCATATTACAGCATTAACTAGCTATATACAGCCCCTTCCCTCCGTATTACAGCATTAACTAGCTATATACAGCCCCTTCCCTCCGTATTACAGCATTAACTAGCTATATACAGCCCCATCCCCCATATTACAGCATTAACTAGCTATATACAGCCCCTTCCCCCTGTATTACAGCATTAACTAGCTATATACAGCCCCTTCCCCCTGTATTACAGCATTAACTAGCTATATACAGCCCCTTCCCCCTGTATTACAGCATTACTAGCTATATACAGCCCCTTCCCTCCGTTTTACAGCATTAACTAGCTATATACAGCCCCTTCCCCCTGTATTACAGCATTAACTAGCTATATACAGCCCCTTCCCCCTGTATTACAGCATTAACTAGCTATATACAGCCCCTTCCCTCCGTTTTACAGCATTAACTAGCTATATACAGCCTCTTCCTCCGTATTACAGCATTAACTAGCTATATACAGCCCCTTCCTCCGTATTACAGCATTAACTAGCTATATACAGCCCCTTCCCTCCATTTTACAGCATTAACTAGCTATATACAGCCCCTTCCCTCCATATTACAGCATTAACTAGCTATATACAGCCCCTTCCCTCCATATTACAGCATTAACTAGCTATATACAACCCCTTCCTCAGTATTACAGCATTAACTAGCTATATACAGCCCCTTCCTCCGTATTACAGCAGTAACTAGCTATATACAGCCCCTTCCTCCATATTACAGCATTAACTAGCTATATACAGCCCCTTCCCTCCATATTACAGCATTAACTAGCTATATACAGCCCATTCCCTCCATATTACAGCATTAACTAGCTATATACAGTCCCTTCCCTCCATATTACAGCATTAACTAGCTATATACAGCCCCTTCCCTCCATATTACAGCATTAACTAGCTATATACAGCCCCTTCCCTCCGTATTACAGCATTAACTAGCTATATACAGCCCCTTCCTCCGTATTACAGCAGTAACTAGCTATATACAGCCCCTTCCCTCCGTATTACAGCATTAACTAGCTATATACAGCCCCTTCCCTCCGTTTTACAGCATTAACTAGCTATATACAGCCCCTTCCCCCTGTATTACAGCATTAACTAGCTATATACAGCCCCTTCCCTCCGTTTTACAGCATTAACTAGCTATATACAGCCTCTTCCTCCGTATTACAGCATTAACTAGCTATATACAGCCCCTTCCTCCGTATTACAGCATTAACTAGCTATATACAGCCCCTTCCCTCCATTTTACAGCATTAACTAGCTATATACAGCCCCTTCCCTCCATATTACAGCATTAACTAGCTATATACAGCCCCTTCCCTCCATATTACAGCATTAACTAGCTATATACAACCCCTTCCTCAGTATTACAGCATTAACTAGCTATATACAGCCCCTTCCTCCGTATTACAGCAGTAACTAGCTATATACAGCCCCTTCCTCCATATTACAGCATTAACTAGCTATATACAGCCCATTCCCTCCACATTACAGCATTAACTAGCTATATACAGTCCCTTCCCTCCATATTACAGCATTAACTAGCTATATACAGCCCCTTCCCTCCATATTACAGCATTAACTAGCTATATACAGCCCCTTCCCTCCGTATTACAGCATTAACTAGCTATATACAGCCCCTTCCTCCGTATTACAGCAGTAACTAGCTATATACAGCCCCTTCCCTCCATATTACAGCATTAATTAGCTATATACAGCCCCTTCCCTCCATATTACAGCATCAACTAGCTATATACAGCCCCTTCCCTCCGTATTACAGCATTAACTAGCTATATACAGCCCCTTCCTCCGTATTACAGCATTAACTAGCTATATACAGCCCCTTCCTCCGTATTACAGCATTAAATAGCTATATACAGCCCATTGCCTCCGTATTACAGCATTAACTAGCTATATACGGCCCCTTCCCTCCTTATTACAGCATTAACTAGCTATATACAGCCCCTTCCTCCATATTACAGCATTAACTAGCTATATACGGCCCCTTCCCTCCTTATTACAGCATTAACTAGCTATATACAGCCCATTCCCTCCATATTACAGCAGTAACTAGCTATATACAGCCCCTTCCCTCCGTATTACAGCATTAACTAGCTATATACAGCCCCTTCCCTCCGTATTACAGCATTAACGAGCTATATACAGTCCCTTCCTCCGTATTACAGCATTAACTAGCTATATACAGCCCTTCCCTCCGTATTACAGCATTAACTAGCTATATAAAGCCCATTGCCTCCGTATTACAGCATTAACTAGCTATATACGGCCCCTTCCCTCCTTATTACAGCATTAACTAGCTATATACAGCCCCTTCCTCCATATTACAGCATTAACTAGCTATATACTGCCCCTTCCCTCCTTATTACAGCATTAACTAGCTATATACAGCCCATTCCCTCCATATTACAGCAGTAACTAGCTATATACAGCCCCTTCCCTCCGTATTACAGCATTAACTAGCTATATACAGCCCCTTCCCTCTGTATTACAGCATTAACGAGCTATATACAGTCCCTTCCTCCGTATTACAACATTAACTAGCTATATACAGCCCTTCCCTCCGTATTACAGCATTAACTAGCTATATACAGCCCATTGCCTCCGTATTACAGCATTAACTAGCTATATACGGCCCCTTCCCTCCTTATTACAGCATTAACTAGCTATATACAGCCCCTTCCTCCATATTACAGCATTAACTAGCTATATACTGCCCCTTCCCTCCTTATTACAGCATTAACTAGCTATATACAGCCCATTCCCTCCATATTACAGCAGTAACTAGCTATATACAGCCCCTTCCCTCCGTATTACAGCATTAACTAGCTATATACAGCCCCTTCCCTCCGTATTACAGCATTAACGAGCTATATACAGTCCCTTCCTCCGTATTACAGCATTAACTAGCTATATACAGCCCTTCCCTCCGTATTACAGCATTAACTAGCTATATACAGCCCCCTCCCTCCGTATTACAGCATTAACTAGCTATATACAGCCCCCTCCCTCCGTATTACAGCATTAACTAGTTATATACAGCCCCCTCCCTCCATATTACAGCAGAAAACTAAGTGCATGCACACCCTTCTCGACACAGAGATTGTTTGTGTGACACATTCCATTGGGGACTCCTCCAATTTCCCACTTTTCCTTAGAACACTTTGATAAATCTCCCCCATACAGTACAGGTATAAACAAATACAATCAATACATTACAGTTATAATAGCTACATACCATATAATTATACATTAATAATAGAAACCTATTCTGTGTTTGTCTCTTACTTACTGTCTGCCACCAGATCGGGGAAGAAATAGAAACTGCAGCTTACACTCAAAATGAAAGTAAAAGTAGAAAAAACTGTAACAGTTCATTGGGTGAAGAGATATTCCATTACAGGAGCAAATATTGAGGGCTGGTACACAGGAGTAGATACAAACTAGGAGATAGTGATACAAAGGGGTAGGTACACAGGAGTAGGTACAAACTAGGAGATAGTGATACACAGGGGTAGGTACACAGGAGTAGGTACAAACTAGGAGATAGTGATACACGGGTAGGTACACAGGAGTAGGTACAAACTAGGAGATAGTGATACACAGGGGTAGGTACACAGGAGTAGGTACAAACTAGGAGATAGTGATACACAGGGGTAGGTACACAGGAGTAGATACAAACTAGGAGATAGTGATACACAGGGGTAGGTACACAGGGGTAGATACAAACTAGGAGATAGTGATACACAGGGGTAGGTACACAGGAGTAGATACAAACTAGGAGATAGTGATACACAGGGGTAGGTACACAGGAGTAGGTACAAACTAGGAGATAGTGATACACAGGGGTAGGTACACAGGAGTAGGTACAAACTAGGAGATAGTGATACAAAGGGGTAGGTACACAGGAGTAGGTACAAACTAGGAGATAGTGATACACAGGGGTAGGTACACAGGAGTAGGTACAAACTAGGAGATAGTGATACACAGGGGTAGGTACACAGGAGTAGATACAAACTAGGAGATAGCGATACACAGGGGTAGGTACACAGGAGTAGATACAAACTAGGAGATAGCGATACACAGGGGTAGGTACACAGGAGTAGATACAAACTAGGAGATAGTGATACAAAGGGGTAGGTACACAGGAGTAGGTACAAACTAGGAGATAGTGATACACAGGGGTAGGTACACAGGAGTAGGTACATACTAGGAGATAGTGATACACAGGGGTAGATACAAACTAGGAGATAGCGATACACAGGGGTAGGTACACAGGAGAAGATACAAACTAGGAGATAGTGATACACAGGGGTAGGTACACAGGAGTAGGTACAAACTAGGAGATAGTGATACAAAGGGGTAGGTACACAGGAGTAGGTACAAACTAGGAGATAGTGATACACAGGGGTAGGTACACAGGAGTAGATACAAACTAGGAGATAGCGATACACAGGGGTAGGTACACAGGAGTAGATACAAACTAGGAGATAGTGATACACAGGGGTAGGTACACAGGAGTAGGTACAAACTAGGAGATAGTGATACACAGGGGTAGGTACACAGGAGTAGGTACAAACTAGGAGATAGTGATACACAGGGGTAGATACAAACTAGGAGATAGTGATACACAGGGGTAGGTACACAGGAGTAAGTACAAACTAGGAGATAGTGATACACAGGGGCAGGTACACAGGGGTAAGGCACTCCAGTTCTTGTTGCAACAAAGAAATGTGCTGAGGACAATACAAGAGAAAACAATAAACTAAGGTGCTTTAAGAATTGATTAGTAACAAATACAGATTTAGCTTAGTGTTGCAAAAATGAAGTGAGTGAAATATAAACAATTAAATGAAAGGGATACTCTAAGCATCAAAACAACTTCAACTTAATGAAGCAGTATTGGTGTATATATTATGCCCCTGCAGTCTTACTGCTCAATTCTCTGCAGTCTAGGAGTTAAATCACTTTATGACGCCCTAGACACTCCTCCCTTCATGTGACTTACACAGCCTTCCTAAATAGTTAATTGAAAGAGAGATCTAATGTTTACAGTTCATTTATTGCACAGTCTGTTTAATATCGAATTTCTTATCTCCTGCTTTGCTGATAGATTGCTAGACCCTGCAGAAGCCTCCTGTGCTGATTAAAGTTCAATTTACATAGCATGAAAGAAAAACGTCTAACGTGAGTTAATATCTACTTCATATTTTTTCACGTGATTGTGTGAGTCACAGCCAGAGGAGGTGTGGCTAGGGCTGCATAAACAGTAGCAAAATTAATTCAACGGTGTGGCGTGGCCGAACTGACGAGGAAAGCGGACGCAGGAACCTAAAGCTCCGTGCATTAAACGTCGAAAAAGCTGATTAAATTACCAATAAGACTTTTTTATTTGGCCTTTTTGGGGACTGAAAAAAAGAAGATTTTAGAAGAAAGAAAACATCAAATGGTAAGTTTTATTTTTTTTACAGGTACCTAGTTAAAGGTCCCTCCTCATTATTTTTAAGGTGAGGGGGGTAGGTAGGTGTTAATTTTTTTTGGGGGGGGGGTGACTAGGGATTTGAGGACCCCTAGTCACCTGGGGGGGTAACATTTTTATTTAGGGCCCCACCCACCGCTCAGGGGTGGGGGCCGGGAGGGAGGACATTAGGTCCCCCCCTTATTAGTATTTAGGGCCCCCACCCACCGCTCATGGGTGGGGGCCAGGGGGGAGGACATTAGGGCCCCCCTTATTAGTATTTAGGGCCCCCACTTGCAATTCACATTCGGACCGAAACAAATTGCACATGTCTAATTTAGATCAAGGTCAGTGCAAGAACTTTTAAAGCCCTGGGCTACCTTTTTAATTCTCTCTCCTCACTCTTTTATGTTTAGTGTCTCCCATGAATATATTTCCATCTCCTCTTGTTTTTCCTCGCTCTGTTAATTGTGTTTCTGCGTTTTTCACATGTTATTTAGTAACATGTGAATTGTTAAATGTGATATTAATCATTTAAAATTCAAATCAAAGAGCTGACTTGGAGAACATTTTCAATGTTGTCTAATATTTGAAATATGTATGGAAAAAGATCAGAAGAAACCCCTCCCCAAATAAATCATCATCACCTACCACAAGGAAATGGCATGGAGAATAAATATAAGTATGTAAAAAAGGACCCTGCTCCTTCTTTCCGCCCCCCCCCCCCCCTCCCCCTCCCCCTTTTTTTTTGGAGCCCGGCAACTCCAACCGGTTTCGGAGGAGACTGGGAAAGAGAAGTTGGGAACCAGAAGAAGGGGAGTTAGAGCAGGAAAACCCTATGGTAGACAGAAAGAAAGGGAAATCACACCAATAGGAATTTTTAACCTACCCGATACAATTCTTACCAATGAACATATACAAGTCTTGAATAAGGGATTAAAATTCGCCCCTATGTGTTTTAATCAACCTTTTAAAACTTTTATAGATTTACATAAATTTACTAGAAGTCTGTGTCTTAAAAAAATCTTCTCAAAAAGTCTGCCCTCTAAAGAATCAGTTGAAAATACAACTTTTATACATATGGAATTGAAAGAAAAATCTGTGTTTTTTCCAAGACAATGCAAAAGTGGAGCTATGCAAGTGTTTGAGACACTTGTAATGAATGAGGTTAAAAATATCTCAAATACAAAAAGTAGATTGAATAATAACTTTTACTTAATTTTTTTTTTTTTTTTTTATTCTTTATTTGTGTTGTGCAATATAGTATCACAATCCGACATATGAAAAAACACATTTTAGGTATTTCAGTACAGCACCGGGATGTCCCCGTGGTAGCGTATTACACATTTTCAACGAAAAGAAGTAGCTTTGTTAACAACAACATTTTGACATGAACCTATGTGTCACAATCTCTTGTTTAAACTTTCTGGCTAAATCATAGAGTATGCTACCTCCTAATGCAAATGCAAGGTTCGCTGTGCTTTGAGAATTATCAGCCCCACTCCTTATAGGAGAAGGTTCGTGGTGCCGATAGGAGAAGAGTGTATACGGAAAGAACAGAGAACAAAAGTATAAAGAAGAGGCAAGATGGGGCATGGAAGCGCGAGGAAGGCAGTCGCGGAGAAGGGGGGGGGAAAGGGAGGGGGGAGGAGGAGGGGAGGAGGGAAGAGGGACCCGTTTTACTTAAATTTTAAACAAAGAAAAGCACTTCAAGAACTTAGTAATATTCCTAATTTAATAATAAAACCAGCTGATAAGGGCGGAGGTATCGTCCTACAAAATAAAGAAGATTATGAGAAAGAAATTTACAGACAACTTAATGACACAATTACTTATAGAAAATTGTCAGGTGACCCCACAAATGAAATTGGAAAATTATACCATAATTTATTAGAGAGAGGAAAAACCACAGGGATCCTCAACACCAAGGAGTATCAATACTTAAATGTCCAGACCTGAAAAATTCCAGTGCTTTACACTATCCCAAAAATTCATAAAAATCCTATGAATCCACCAGGCAGACCCATTGTGTCTGGGGTGGGCTCCTTATTGAGCAAATATAGCCGGATGAGTATACACTTTTTAGACTTAGAAATTTATATTGAAAATTAGATTTTAAATAATAGGAATTGTTTTTAAAAAGTTGACGTCAATGGATATATAGACCTAACCAGCTGTCATTACCCTCCATGGCTTCAAAACATTCCAAAAGGACCATACATTAGAATGTTTAGAAACTGTAATAACCCTAAACAGTTTGAAACCCAAACTAACATTTTAACACATTTTGAACTAAAATCACTAGAAAAAAAAATATGGCAGTACAATCATTAAATAGGGAAGACCTTCTGATATATAATAAGGATACAACTAAAAATGTGAGACAGGAAGTCAACTCTAGGGGGATACCAATAATTTTGGATTATAATGGAAATTCAAGACAAATCAAACATATTATCAAAAAATATTGGCATATCCTTAAGATAAAGAGTTGAGAGAAATTTGGGGGGAGAAACCACATATAGTCTTCCGAGGAGCCAAAAATATTAAAAATAAGTTAGTTAAAAGTTTTATAAAAGATCCACCAATAAGAAATATGTTTAATTTGCAGAACGGATTCTACCCATGCAGTGGCGTACTAAGGGGGCCACTGGGTGGAGGGTGTCATGGCCCTGGTCTGAGGGCTGGAGGGGGCTGTGTGAGCTGTGGCCGCACAATACCCCCCCCCCCCCCATGTAAGTTAGGGTGCCGGGCGGCCAGAACAGCTCACACAAGCAAAGAGCTGCTGAACTGGCCGCATGGAGGAAAAGTGGGGACGGAGCTAACACAAATCAGGGGCGGAGCCAAACCAGCAGCGGGGGTGGGGCTTAATACGGCCCTTACCGGTTACTGCTGTACATGGAGGTGCAGTAAGATGGAATGTCTGCTTCTCCACAGGCTTCAGGGAAGGACTTCAGGGAATCCACTCCTCCTCCAGCCCACTGTCTGTAAGTAAGTGTGTGTCTCTGTGTGTGTGTGTGTGTGTGTGTCTGTGTGTGTGTGTGTGTGTCTATGTGTGTGTGTCTCTGTGTATGTGTGTGTCTATGTGTGTGTGTGTCTCTGTGTGTGTATCTGTTTGTGTCTCTGTGTGTGTCTGTGTGTGTGTGTGTGTGTGTGTCTCTGTGTGTTTGTGTCTGTGTGTGTGTGTTTGTGTGTGTGTGACTGTGTGTGTGTGGGCCAGTGTTTGTGTGTGTTTGTGTGTGACTGTGTGTGTAAAACTGTCTGCCTGTAACTGTGTGTATCTGTGTGTGACTGCATGCCTGTAACTTTGTGTGTGTGTGACTGTAAGTGTGTGTGACTCTCTGCCTGTGACTGTGTGTGTGTGTGACTGTCTGCCTGTAACTGTGTGCGTGACTGTGTGACTACCTGTAACTGACTGTGTGTGTGTAACTGTCTGCCTAGAACTGTGTGTGACTGCATGTGACTATGTATGTGTGACTGTCTGCCTGTGACTGTTTGATGTTGCCTGTAACCGTGTGTGTGTCTATCTGCATAGGCATGTGCACGGGGTGTGCCAGGTGTGCCTGGGCACACCCTAATCCCTGCGGCACGCGCTATGTGCCTCCCTCCATGGGCCGGTGAGGGAGATCAAAGATCTACCTCACCGGCCCACAGCATCATGGAGGGAGGCAGGATAGGACCCAGGGAGCTCTAGCCAGCAGCTCCGCCAGGTTTTTCTCGCAAGATCAGAGCGTTGCCACGGCAATGCTCAGATCTCGCGAGAGTGAACTCTAGACCCACAAGCTGTGGGGCTAAAGTTCACTCACCACTGGACCACCAGGGATGGCAGCAGCACGGTCCCCCCTCCCTACATAAGGTAAGAAGGGAGGGGGGATATTACCTAAATGGCCCACCCACCTCCACACAATACAGACAAACAGCACCCACACACATCACCCACACATTAACAGCATCCACACACACACACACACACGCTAACAGCACCCTTACACACACAGCACCCTCACACATACACTAACAGCACCCTCACACACTCAGCACCCTTACACATACACACACACACACACACACTAACAGCGCCCTCACACACACACAGTGCCCTCACACACACAGCACCCTTACACACACACACCACCCTCACAAACAAACACACACAGCACCCTTACACACACACTGCTTGCACACACACAGTGCCTACACACACACACAACGTGCCTTCACACACAACGCCCACACACACAGTGCCTTCACAAACACAGCGCCCACACACACACACACACACACACACAGTAGTGTGTGTGTGTGTGTGTGTATGTATAGGTATGTGTATGTATGTATGTATATATATATATATATATATATATATATTAAGCAGCGTGTGTTTGTGCTTCAGGGTGCACACTCTTATGCAATGGGCTGCGAACGCCTATGACTATCTGTCTGTGACTGTGAGCATGTGACTGTCTGCTGCTGCCTTTAACTGTGTGTGTATGTGTGACTGTCTGCATGTGACTGTGTGCGTGTGACTGTCTGCCTGTAACTGTGTGTGACTGTATGCCTGTAACTGTGTGTGTGCCTGCCTGCCTGTAAATGTGTGTGTGGAGCTGCAGGGATTTTGTAGAAGGGACAGGGGTTTTGTACTGGGACAGGAGTGTTTATAAGGGGGGATAAGCAGGGGATTTGTAGAAGGGGGTTGCAGGGGTTTTGTAGACGGGGGCAGTACAGGATTTGTAGAAGGGGCTGGGCAGGGGTTTTGTAGGAGGGGGCAGGGCAGGACAAGGGTTTTGTAGGAGGGGCTGACAGTTTACAAATTGTTAAAAAAAAGAAAAGAAAACATTTGTAAAAAATTACAGGTTCTTTGGGGGGGGGGGGGGTTGGGAAGTGCCAAGCAATGGATCTGCCCCGGGTGCCAAATGCTCTAGGTACGCCCCTGTACCCATGTAAAATGTGTACAGCCTGCAAAAGAACCAACTTTAATAAATCTAAGAGGATAGGTTTTGAGTGAAATGTTTCTAAAAGGAAATACAAAATTAAGGATATTCTTACTTGCAACTCTACTAATGTGGTGTACCTCCTCTGGTGCCCCTGTGGTTTGCAGTATGTTGGTATGACAACTAGAAAACTGAAAACACGCATACTGGAACACATATGGAATATCCAGAGGGGGTACACTCAGGGGGGGGCTGGCAGCCTTAGGCCTGGGGGGCAAATCCAGTCAAGTGGCCCATTGCACCAAAAGGAGAGTTAAAAACACCTTTCCCATGTGATTGAAAAGGGGGGCGGGGAGGAGCAGTCACCTAAACAGACACTCAATGACAGGCACACATACACACTTGCTGATTTGGCACACACTAAAAAACACACACTCACTGACAGGCACACAGACTCAAACAGAAAGACACACTGTTACAGAAATACCGACTCAGATAGACAGACATACTGACACACACACACAGGCATACTGGCTGACACACACACACACAGAGACATACTTGCACACACACAGACAGACATACTGGCACACACATAGACAGACATACTGGCGCACACACACAGACATACTGACACACACAGACATACTCATACACCCAAACTTTACACTTTTAAAACCAGTAGACAGGGGCTGAGTAAGGGGACAGGGCTGTAGTGGGGGGACAGGGTCTGTAGTGGAGGGTATAAGCTGTAATTGGGGGTTTAGGAAATGTAGGGGGGATAGGGGCTGAAGCAGGTTAATGGCTACAATTTTGGAAAGGGGCTGTGGTGTTGGTGATATGAGCTGCAATTGGGGGAGAGGAGCTGTAGTGGGATGTTATGGGGCTGAGGAAGGGGGCAGGAGATGAGAGAGGGGAAAGGAGCAGGGAAAGGGTGGGACAGTGGCTGAAAGGGTGGGACAGGTGCTGAAAGGGTGGGACAGGGGCTGAGGAAGAGGACAGGGGCTGAGGAAAGGTACAGGGGCTGGGCAAAAGAGGACAGGGGTTGAGGAAGGAGGACAGGGGTTAAGGAAGGAGATAGGGGCTGAGGAAAGGGACAGGGGCTGGGCAAAAGAGGACAGGGGTTGAGGAAGGAGGACAGGGGTTGAGGAAGGGGGACAGAGACGAAGAAAGGGAAAGGGAAAGGGGCTGAGTAAGGGGACAGGGGCTGAGAAAGGGGACATGGGCTGAGCAAGGGGACAGGGGCTGAGCAAGGGGACAGAGGATGAGCAAGGGGACAAGGGCTGAGGAGGGGAAAGGGGCTGACTAAGGCTGAGGAGGGGGGACAGAGGCTGAGCAAGGGGACAAGGGCTGAACAAGGGGACAATGGCTGAGCAGGGGACAGGGGCTGAGGAGGGGACAGGGGCTGACTAAGGGGACAGGGGCTGACTAAGGGGACAGGGCTGAGGAGGGGGGACAGAGGCTGACTAAGGGGACAGGGCTGAGGAGGGGGACAGGGGCTGACTAAGGGAACAGGGCTGAGGAGGGAAATAACAAAAAAAAAAACTAAAGTGTATTTCCCCCCTCCCTGAGTCTTACCTTAGGTCAGGGAGGGGTGGGCAGCAGCCAGCAGGAGCAGCAACCAGCATACAGTAGCAGCCAGTGAAGTCAGCCTCTCCTGATGATGTCAGGAGGAGGGGGCGTGACTTCCTCTGCTCTTCTCCCAGACTCCCCAGCGGTCCTGTGAGAAATCAGTGAAAGTCACGCCCCTCCTCCTGACATCATCATGAGAGGCCAGCCGACTCCACTGGCTGCAGGGAGAGTGAGGTAAGTTGAAAAATCTGATTCCTCAGCCAGAGGCTTCAGATTTTTTCCTTTTTTTGCTGGGTGTGGGCGGCCCTGGGTTTAGGGCGGCCTGGGGGGCAATTGCCTCCCTGCCCCCCTTCCCAGCCCGCCCCTGGGTACACTAAACATAGTGTATCTACTCACTTTACAGAAATGCATAATAAAGATTAATCTGTTATGAGCTTTATGGCTATCTGCCAAAAAAAACAACATCATTGGAGGGGGAGGACAATTTTAGAGAGCTCAGTAAGGTGGAAAGCAAATGGATTTTTGAACTAGATTCTCTTCATCCGAATGGTTTGAATTTGGATTTTGAATTTGCTCATTTTTTATAACTAATTTTAAATTATTTTTTGTATTTTTTAAATTTTCTAATTATTTTTATTCTCTGACGCAACTTTCTTACGGTACTTAGAGGAACCGCGCCAGATTCAAAGTGCTTAGTTATTTTGAAGCTTCCTGATCATCAGACCGGCTACAAACAATCTCTCGCTAGGCTGCTTTTTACATGTACCGAATCTGGACTGTTGAACCCGTTGATCTCTATTCTCCTTTCCATTGACTTCGGATTACCTTTGGAATACTCCCGGCTTCTTAAAGCTCACCAAACAAACGCAAGTTATCTTATTTGGATAATTCCTTTCTACTGGCACTTCAATTTCACTACGTGCCTTCTTAGTTCTATTAATTGGAATCTATCATTGTATTTTCATACATGAACTTATTCACACGGAGTAGTCTTATACAACATTCCATATCAAGACAAAATTCCGTATCAAGACAAAAAGTTTATTTCTACTCACGTTCCTTAAAGCTACAGGAACTCTCTCATCAAACTATCTCCATATTGTATTCCTTATAGCTACAGGAACTCTCTCATCAAACTATCTCCATATTGTATTCCTTATAGCTACAGGAACTCTCTCATCAAACTATCTCCATATTGTATTCCTTATAGCTACAGGAACTCTCTCATCAAACTATCTTCATATGGTGTTCCTTATAGCTACAGGAACTATCTCACCAAACTATCTTCATATTGTATTCCTTATAACTACAGGAACTCGCTCATCAAACTATCTCCATATTGTGTTCCTTAAAGCTGCAGGAACTCTCTCATCAAACTATCTTCATATGGTGTTCCTTATAGCTACAGGAACTATCTCACCAAACTATCTTCATATTGTATTCTTTAAAGCTACAGGAACTATCTCATCAAACTATCTTCATATTGTGTTCCTTAAAACTACAGGAACTCATCTCATCAAAGTATCTTCATATTGTGTTCCTTAAAGCTACAGGAACTCATCTCATCAAACTATCTTCATATTGTATTCCTTAAAGCTACAGGATCTCGCTCATCAAACTATCTTCATATTGTGTTCCTTAAAGCTACAGGAACTCTCTCATCAAACTATCTTCATATTGTGTTCCTTAAAGCTACAGGAACTATCTCATCAAACTATCTTTCTTTTGTGTTCCTTAAAGCTACAGGAACTATCTCATCAAACTATCTTCATATTGTGTTCCTTAAAGCTACAGGAACTATCTCATCAAACTATCTTCATATTGTATTCCTTAAAGCTACAGGAACTATCTCATCAAACTATCTCCATATTGTATTCCTTAAAACTACAGGAACTATCTCACCAAACTATCTTCATATTGTATTCCTTAAAGCTACAGGAACTCTCTCATCAAACTATCTCCATATTGTATTCCTTATAGCTACAGGAACTCTCTCACCAAACTATCTTCATATTGTATTCCTTAAAGCTACAGGAACTCTCTCATCAAACTATCTTCATATTGTATTCCTTAAAGCTACAGGAACTCTCCTCATCAAACTATCTTCATATTGTATTCCTTAAAGCTACAGGAACTCTCCTCATCAAACTATCTCCATATTGTATTCCTTATAGCTACAGGAACTCTCTCATCAAACTATCTTCATATGGTATTCCTTATAGCTACAGGGACTATCTCACCAAACTATCTTCATATTGTGTTCCTTAAAGCTACAGGAACTCTCTCATCAAACTATCTTCATATTGTGTTCCTTAAAGCTACAGGAACTATCTCATCAAACTATCTTCATATTGTGTTCCTTAAAGCTACAGGAACTATCTCATCAAACTATCTTAATATTGTTCCTTAAAGCTACAGGAACTCTCTCATCAAACTATCTTCCTTTTGTGTTCCTTAAAGCTACAGGAACTATCTCATCAAACTATCTTCATATTGTGTTCCTTAAAGCTACAGGAACTCTCTCATCAAACTATCTCCATATTGTATTCCTTAAAGATACGGGAACTCTCTCATCAAACTATCTCCATATTGTATTCCTTAAAACTACAGGAACTATTTCACCAAACTATCTTCATATTGTATTCCTTAACGTTACAGGAACTCTCTCATCAAACTATCTTCATACTGTATTCCTTAAAGCTACAGGAACTCTCTCATCAAACTATCTTCATACTGTATTCCTTAAAGCTACAGGAACTCTCTCATCAAACTATCTTCATATTGTGTTCCTTAAAGCTACAGGAACTATCTCATCAAACTATCTTCATATTGTGTTCCATAAAGCTACAGGAACTATCTCATCAAACTATCTTCCTGTTGTGTTCCTTAAAGCTACAGGAACTATCTCATCAAACTATCTTCATATTGTGTTCCTTAAAGCTACAGGAACTATCTCATCAAACTATCTTCATATTGTGTTCCTTAAAGCTACAGGAACTATCTCATCAAACTATCTTCATATTGTATTCCTTAAAGCTACAGGAACTCTCTCATCAAGCTATCTCCATATTGTATTCCTTAAAACTACAGGAACTCTCTCATCAAACTATCTTCATATTGTATTCCTTAAAGCTACAGGAACTATCTCACCAAACTATCTTCATATTGTATTCTTTAAAGCTACAGGAACTATCTCATCAAACTATCTTCATATTGTGTTCCTTAAAGCTACAGGAACTCATCTCATCAAAGTATCTTCATATTGTGTTCCTTAAAGCTACAGGAACTCATCTCATCAAACTATCTTCATATTGTATTCCTTAAAGCTACAGGAACTCGCTCATCAAACTATCTTCATATTGTGTTCCTTAAAGCTACAGGAACTCTCTCATCAAACTATCTTCATATTGTGTTCCTTAAAGCTACAGGAACTATCTCATCAAACTATCTTAATATTGTGTTCCTTAAAACTACAGGAACTCTCTCATCAAACTATCTTTCTTTTGTGTTCCTTAAAGCTACAGGAACTATCTCATCAAACTATCTTCATATTGTGTTCCTTAAAGCTACAGGAACTCTCTCATCAAACTATCTCCATATTGTATTCCTTAAAGCTACAGGAACTCTCTCATCAAACTATCTCCATATTGTATTCCTTAAAGCTACAGGAACTCTCTCATCAAACTATCTTCATATGGTGTTCCTTATAGCTACAGGAACTATCTCACCAAACTATCTTCATATTGTGTTCCTTAAAGCTACAGGAACTCTCTCATCAAACTCTCTTCATATTGTATTCCTTAAAGCTACAGGAACTCTCTCATCAAACTATCTTCATATTGTGTTCCTTAAAGCTACAGGAACTATCTCATCAAACTATCTTCATATTGTGTTCCTTAAAGCTACAGGAACTATCTCATCAAACTATCTTAATATTGTTCCTTAAAGCTACAGGAACTCTCTCATCAAACTATCTTCCTTTTGTGTTCCTTAAAACTACAGGAACTATTTCACCAAACTATCTTCATATTGTATTCCTTAACGCTACAGGAACTCTCTCATCAAACTATCTTCATACGGTATTCCTTAAAGCTACAGGAACTCTCATCAAACTATCTTCATACTGTATTCCTTAAAGCTACAGGAACTCTCTCATCAAACTATCTTCATATTGTGTTCCTTAAAGCTACAGGAACTATCTCATCAAACTATCTTCCGGTTGTGTTCCTTAAAGCTACAGGAACTATCTCATCAAACTATCTTCATATTGTGTTCCTTAAAGCTACAGGAACTATCTCATCAAACTATCTTCATATTGTGTTCCTTAAAGCTACAGGAACTATCTCATCAAACTATCTTCATATTGTATTCCTTAAAGCTACAGGAACTCTCTCATCAAGCTATCTTCATATTGTATTCCTTAAAGCTACAGGAACTATCTCACCAAACTATCTTCATATTGTATTCTTTAAAGCTACAGGAACTATCTCATCAAACTATCTTCATACAGTGTTCCTTAAAGCTACATGAACTCTTTTATCAAACTATCTTCATACTGTATACCTTAAAGCTACATGAACTCACTCATCAAACTATCTTCATACTGTGTTACTTAAAGCTACATGAACTCTCTCATCAAACTATCTTCATATTGTATTCCTTAAAGCTACAGGAACTCTCTCATCAAACTATCTTCATATTGTATTCATTAAAGCTACATGAACTCTCTCATCAAACTATCTTCATATTGTGTTCCTTAAAGCTACAGGAACTATCTCATCAAACTATCTTCATATTGTATTCCTTAAAGCTACATGAACTCTCTCATCAAACTATCTTCATATTGTATTCCTTAAACCTACAGAAGCTATCTCATCAAACTATCTCATATTGTATTCCTTAAAGCTACATGAACTCTCTCATCAAACTATCTTCATATTGTATTCCTTAAAGCTACATGAACTCTCTTATCAAACTATCTTCATATTGTATTCCTTAAAACTACAGGAACTCTCTCATCAAACTATCTTTCTTTTGTGTTCCTTAAAGCTACAGGAACTATCTCATCAAACTATCTTCATATTGTGTTCCTTAAAGCTACAGGAACTCTCTCATCAAACTATCTCCATATTGTATTCCTTAAAGCTACAGGAACTCTCTCATCAAACTATCTCCATATTGTATTCCTTAAAGCTACAGGAACTCTCTCATCAAACTATCTTCATATGGTGTTCCTTATAGCTACAGGAACTATCTCACCAAACTATCTTCATATTGTGTTCCTTAAAGCTACAGGAACTCTCTCATCAAACTCTCTTCATATTGTATTCCTTAAAGCTACAGGAACTCTCTCATCAAACTATCTTCATATTGTGTTCCTTAAAGCTACAGGAACTATCTCATCAAACTATCTTCATATTGTGTTCCTTAAAGCTACAGGAACTATCTCATCAAACTATCTTAATATTGTTCCTTAAAGCTACAGGAACTCTCTCATCAAACTATCTTCCTTTTGTGTTCCTTAAAACTACAGGAACTATTTCACCAAACTATCTTCATATTGTATTCCTTAACGCTACAGGAACTCTCTCATCAAACTATCTTCATACGGTATTCCTTAAAGCTACAGGAACTCTCTCATCAAACTATCTTCATACTGTATTCCTTAAAGCTACAGGAACTCTCTCATCAAACTATCTTCATATTGTGTTCCTTAAAGCTACAGGAACTATCTCATCAAACTATCTTCCGGTTGTGTTCCTTAAAGCTACAGGAACTATCTCATCAAACTATCTTCATATTGTGTTCCTTAAAGCTACAGGAACTATCTCATCAAACTATCTTCATATTGTGTTCCTTAAAGCTACAGGAACTATCTCATCAAACTATCTTCATATTGTATTCCTTAAAGCTACAGGAACTCTCTCATCAAGCTATCTTCATATTGTATTCCTTAAAGCTACAGGAACTATCTCACCAAACTATCTTCATATTGTATTCTTTAAAGCTACAGGAACTATCTCATCAAACTATCTTCATACAGTGTTCCTTAAAGCTACATGAACTCTTTTATCAAACTATCTTCATACTGTATACCTTAAAGCTACATGAACTCACTCATCAAACTATCTTCATACTGTGTTACTTAAAGCTACATGAACTCTCTCATCAAACTATCTTCATATTGTATTCCTTAAAGCTACAGGAACTCTCTCATCAAACTATCTTCATATTGTATTCATTAAAGCTACATGAACTCTCTCATCAAACTATCTTCATATCGTGTTCCTTAAAGCTACAGGAACTATCTCATCAAACTATCTTCATATTGTATTCCTTAAAGCTACATGAACTCTCTCATCAAACTATCTTCATATTGTATTCCTTAAACCTACAGAAGCTATCTCATCAAACTATCTCATATTGTATTCCTTAAAGCTACATGAACTCTCTCATCAAACTATCTTCATATTGTATTCCTTAAAGCTACATGAACTCTCTTATCAAACTATCTTCATATTGTATTCCTTAAAGCTACAGGAACTATCTCATCAAACTATCTTCATATTGTGTTCCTTAAAGGTACAGGAACTCTCTCATCAAACTATCTTCATATTGTATTCCTTAAAGCTACAGGAAATCTCTCATCAAACTATCTTCATATTGTGTTCCTTAAAGCTACAGGAACTATCTCATCAATCTATCTTCATATTGTGTTCCTTAAAGCTACAGGAACTCTCTCATCAAACTATCTTCATAGTGTATTCCTTAAAGCTACAGGAGCTCTCTCATCAAACTATCTTTATAATGTATTCCTTAAAGCTACAGGAACTATCTCATCAAACTATCTTCATATTGTGTTCCTTAAAGCTACAGGAACTATCTCATCAAACTATCTTCATATTGTGTTCCTTAAAGCTACAGGAACTCTCCCATCAAACTATCTCCATATTGTATTCCTTAAAGCTACAGGAACTATCTCACCAAACTATCTTCATATTGTATTCTTTAAAGCTACAGGAACTATCTCATCAAACTATCTTCATATTGTGTTCCTTAAAACTACAGGAACTCATCTCATCAAAGTATCTTCATATTGTGTTCCTTAAAGCTACAGGAACTCATCTCATCAAACTATCTTCATATTGTATTCCTTAAAGCTACAGGATCTCGCTCATCAAACTATCTTCATATTGTGTTCCTTAAAGCTACAGGAACTCTCTCATCAAACTATCTTCATATTGTGTTCCTTAAAGCTACAGGAACTATCTCATCAAACTATCTTTCTTTTGTGTTCCTTAAAGCTACAGGAACTATCTCATCAAACTATCTTCATATTGTGTTCCTTAAAGCTACAGGAACTATCTCATCAAACTATCTTCATATTGTATTCCTTAAAGCTACAGGAACTATCTCATCAAACTATCTCCATATTGTATTCCTTAAAACTACAGGAACTATCTCACCAAACTATCTTCATATTGTATTCCTTAAAGCTACAGGAACTCTCTCATCAAACTATCTCCATATTGTATTCCTTATAGCTACAGGAACTCTCTCACCAAACTATCTTCATATTGTATTCCTTAAAGCTACAGGAACTCTCTCATCAAACTATCTTCATATTGTATTCCTTAAAGCTACAGGAACTCTCCTCATCAAACTATCTTCATATTGTATTCCTTAAAGCTACAGGAACTCTCCTCATCAAACTATCTCCATATTGTATTCCTTATAGCTACAGGAACTCTCTCATCAAACTATCTTCATATGGTGTTCCTTATAGCTACAGGGACTATCTCACCAAACTATCTTCATATTGTGTTCCTTAAAGCTACAGGAACTCTCTCATCAAACTATCTTCATATTGTGTTCCTTAAAGCTACAGGAACTATCTCATCAAACTATCTTCATATTGTGTTCCTTAAAGCTACAGGAACTATCTCATCAAACTATCTTAATATTGTTCCTTAAAGCTACAGGAACTCTCTCATCAAACTATCTTCCTTTTGTGTTCCTTAAAGCTACAGGAACTATCTCATCAAACTATCTTCATATTGTGTTCCTTAAAGCTACAGGAACTCTCTCATCAAACTATCTCCATATTGTATTCCTTAAAGATACGGGAACTCTCTCATCAAACTATCTCCATATTGTATTCCTTAAAACTACAGGAACTATTTCACCAAACTATCTTCATATTGTATTCCTTAACGTTACAGGAACTCTCTCATCAAACTATCTTCATACTGTATTCCTTAAAGCTACAGGAACTCTCTCATCAAACTATCTTCATACTGTATTCCTTAAAGCTACAGGAACTCTCTCATCAAACTATCTTCATATTGTGTTCCTTAAAGCTACAGGAACTATCTCATCAAACTATCTTCATATTGTGTTCCATAAAGCTACAGGAACTATCTCATCAAACTATCTTCCTGTTGTGTTCCTTAAAGCTACAGGAACTATCTCATCAAACTATCTTCATATTGTGTTCCTTAAAGCTACAGGAACTATCTCATCAAACTATCTTCATATTGTGTTCCTTAAAGCTACAGGAACTATCTCATCAAACTATCTTCATATTGTATTCCTTAAAGCTACAGGAACTCTCTCATCAAGCTATCTCCATATTGTATTCCTTAAAACTACAGGAACTCTCTCATCAAACTATCTTCATATTGTATTCCTTAAAGCTACAGGAACTATCTCACCAAACTATCTTCATATTGTATTCTTTAAAGCTACAGGAACTATCTCATCAAACTATCTTCATATTGTGTTCCTTAAAGCTACAGGAACTCATCTCATCAAAGTATCTTCATATTGTGTTCCTTAAAGCTACAGGAACTCATCTCATCAAACTATCTTCATATTGTATTCCTTAAAGCTACAGGAACTCGCTCATCAAACTATCTTCATATTGTGTTCCTTAAAGCTACAGGAACTCTCTCATCAAACTATCTTCATATTGTGTTCCTTAAAGCTACAGGAACTATCTCATCAAACTATCTTAATATTGTGTTCCTTAAAACTACAGGAACTCTCTCATCAAACTATCTTTCTTTTGTGTTCCTTAAAGCTACAGGAACTATCTCATCAAACTATCTTCATATTGTGTTCCTTAAAGCTACAGGAACTCTCTCATCAAACTATCTCCATATTGTATTCCTTAAAGCTACAGGAACTCTCTCATCAAACTATCTCCATATTGTATTCCTTAAAGCTACAGGAACTCTCTCATCAAACTATCTTCATATGGTGTTCCTTATAGCTACAGGAACTATCTCACCAAACTATCTTCATATTGTGTTCCTTAAAGCTACAGGAACTCTCTCATCAAACTCTCTTCATATTGTATTCCTTAAAGCTACAGGAACTCTCTCATCAAACTATCTTCATATTGTGTTCCTTAAAGCTACAGGAACTATCTCATCAAACTATCTTCATATTGTGTTCCTTAAAGCTACAGGAACTATCTCATCAAACTATCTTAATATTGTTCCTTAAAGCTACAGGAACTCTCTCATCAAACTATCTTCCTTTTGTGTTCCTTAAAACTACAGGAACTATTTCACCAAACTATCTTCATATTGTATTCCTTAACGCTACAGGAACTCTCTCATCAAACTATCTTCATACGGTATTCCTTAAAGCTACAGGAACTCTCTCATCAAACTATCTTCATACTGTATTCCTTAAAGCTACAGGAACTCTCTCATCAAACTATCTTCATATTGTGTTCCTTAAAGCTACAGGAACTATCTCATCAAACTATCTTCCGGTTGTGTTCCTTAAAGCTACAGGAACTATCTCATCAAACTATCTTCATATTGTGTTCCTTAAAGCTACAGGAACTATCTCATCAAACTATCTTCATATTGTGTTCCTTAAAGCTACAGGAACTATCTCATCAAACTATCTTCATATTGTATTCCTTAAAGCTACAGGAACTCTCTCATCAAGCTATCTTCATATTGTATTCCTTAAAGCTACAGGAACTATCTCACCAAACTATCTTCATATTGTATTCTTTAAAGCTACAGGAACTATCTCATCAAACTATCTTCATACAGTGTTCCTTAAAGCTACATGAACTCTTTTATCAAACTATCTTCATACTGTATACCTTAAAGCTACATGAACTCACTCATCAAACTATCTTCATACTGTGTTACTTAAAGCTACATGAACTCTCTCATCAAACTATCTTCATATTGTATTCCTTAAAGCTACAGGAACTCTCTCATCAAACTATCTTCATATTGTATTCATTAAAGCTACATGAACTCTCTCATCAAACTATCTTCATATTGTGTTCCTTAAAGCTACAGGAACTATCTCATCAAACTATCTTCATATTGTATTCCTTAAAGCTACATGAACTCTCTCATCAAACTATCTTCATATTGTATTCCTTAAACCTACAGAAGCTATCTCATCAAACTATCTCATATTGTATTCCTTAAAGCTACATGAACTCTCTCATCAAACTATCTTCATATTGTATTCCTTACAGCTACATGAACTCTCTTATCAAACTATCTTCATATTGTATTCCTTAAAACTACAGGAACTCTCTCATCAAACTATCTTTCTTTTGTGTTCCTTAAAGCTACAGGAACTATCTCATCAAACTATCTTCATATTGTGTTCCTTAAAGCTACAGGAACTCTCTCATCAAACTATCTCCATATTGTATTCCTTAAAGCTACAGGAACTCTCTCATCAAACTATCTCCATATTGTATTCCTTAAAGCTACAGGAACTCTCTCATCAAACTATCTTCATATGGTGTTCCTTATAGCTACAGGAACTATCTCACCAAACTATCTTCATATTGTGTTCCTTAAAGCTACAGGAACTCTCTCATCAAACTCTCTTCATATTGTATTCCTTAAAGCTACAGGAACTCTCTCATCAAACTATCTTCATATTGTGTTCCTTAAAGCTACAGGAACTATCTCATCAAACTATCTTCATATTGTGTTCCTTAAAGCTACAGGAACTATCTCATCAAACTATCTTAATATTGTTCCTTAAAGCTACAGGAACTCTCTCATCAAACTATCTTCCTTTTGTGTTCCTTAAAACTACAGGAACTATTTCACCAAACTATCTTCATATTGTATTCCTTAACGCTACAGGAACTCTCTCATCAAACTATCTTCATACGGTATTCCTTAAAGCTACAGGAACTCTCTCATCAAACTATCTTCATACTGTATTCCTTAAAGCTACAGGAACTCTCTCATCAAACTATCTTCATATTGTGTTCCTTAAAGCTACAGGAACTATCTCATCAAACTATCTTCCGGTTGTGTTCCTTAAAGCTACAGGAACTATCTCATCAAACTATCTTCATATTGTGTTCCTTAAAGCTACAGGAACTATCTCATCAAACTATCTTCATATTGTGTTCCTTAAAGCTACAGGAACTATCTCATCAAACTATCTTCATATTGTATTCCTTAAAGCTACAGGAACTCTCTCATCAAGCTATCTTCATATTGTATTCCTTAAAGCTACAGGAACTATCTCACCAAACTATCTTCATATTGTATTCTTTAAAGCTACAGGAACTATCTCATCAAACTATCTTCATACAGTGTTCCTTAAAGCTACATGAACTCTTTTATCAAACTATCTTCATACTGTATACCTTAAAGCTACATGAACTCACTCATCAAACTATCTTCATACTGTGTTACTTAAAGCTACATGAACTCTCTCATCAAACTATCTTCATATTGTATTCCTTAAAGCTACAGGAACTCTCTCATCAAACTATCTTCATATTGTATTCATTAAAGCTACATGAACTCTCTCATCAAACTATCTTCATATCGTGTTCCTTAAAGCTACAGGAACTATCTCATCAAACTATCTTCATATTGTATTCCTTAAAGCTACATGAACTCTCTCATCAAACTATCTTCATATTGTATTCCTTAAACCTACAGAAGCTATCTCATCAAACTATCTCATATTGTATTCCTTAAAGCTACATGAACTCTCTCATCAAACTATCTTCATATTGTATTCCTTAAAGCTACATGAACTCTCTTATCAAACTATCTTCATATTGTATTCCTTAAAGCTACAGGAACTATCTCATCAAACTATCTTCATATTGTGTTCCTTAAAGGTACAGGAACTCTCTCATCAAACTATCTTCATATTGTATTCCTTAAAGCTACAGGAACTCTCTCATCAAACTATCTTCATATTGTGTTCCTTAAAGCTACAGGAACTATCTCATCAATCTATCTTCATATTGTGTTCCTTAAAGCTACAGGAACTCTCTCATCAAACTATCTTCATAGTGTATTCCTTAAAGCTACAGGAGCTCTCTCATCAAACTATCTTTATAATGTATTCCTTAAAGCTACAGGAACTATCTCATCAAACTATCTTCATATTGTGTTCCTTAAAGCTACAGGAACTATCTCATCAAACTATCTTCATATTGTGTTCCTTAAAGCTACAGGAACTCTCCCATCAAACTATCTCCATATTGTATTCCTTAAAGCTACAGGAACTATCTCATCAAACTATCTTCATATTGTGTTCCTTAAAGCTACAGGAACTCTCTCATCAAACTATCTTCATATTGTATTCCTTAAAGCTACAGGAACTCTCCCAGCAAACTATCTTCATATTGTATTCCTTAAAGCTACATGAACTCTCTCATCAAACTATCTCCATATTGTATTCCTTATAGCTACAGGAACTCTCTCATCAAACTATCTCCATATTGTATTCCTTAAAGCTACAGGAACTATCTCATCAAACTATCTTCATATTGTATTCCTTAAAGCTACAGGAACTCTCTCATCAAACTATCTTCATATTGTATTCCTTAAAGCTACATGAACTCTCTCATCAAACTATCTTCATATTGTATTCCTTAAAGCTACAGGAACTCATCGCATTCTTACATCTGCATGTCTCGTTCCTTAAAGCTACAGGAACTCTTCTCATCAAACTACATCTATATTGTATTCCTTAAAGCTACAGGAACTCTTCTCATCAAACTATCCTTATATTGTTCCCTTAAAGCTACAGGAACTATTCTCTTCAAAGTTTCTACATATCGTGTTCCTTAAAGCTACAGGAACCCTTCGAATTGAACTCAAATTATCTTCATATTGTGTTCTTCTAATTACTGAGACTGTTCTCATCAATCCACTACCAAATAAACCTTATTTAAGAATTATTCAATCTATCCTAATTATACTATTTAAACCTAAGGGTTCTCCTAATTATAATTCTGCAGTTGAGTTCCACTCCAAATCCATAGGAAGTATCACAGGTAAAATAGATTATAATTTGTATGTATATATAACATTATGTGTGTACCCACAATGTGTGAAATTGTTTGTAAGTATTGATTACAAATTTGATTAAGACTTTAGACGTAATATGATAAGCCTGGCACTGCTGGCCATCTTCAACATGGACGTTTCTTCACTTCCGGTACAATACAAGGAGAGAAACTCAACAGGAAATTACTTCATGTGTGCGTCGTAATGACGCACACATGTGTCCGGAAATCAACGCCGAGGAGTATGTGACCAGGAAGTAGGTTGATTTTGCCGGGGAAAAACAAAGCTTCAATTGAAAATAGAAGACATAAAAGACAACAGGGATCCCTACTAAATACATCTTGCACTGAGGAAGAGTGGATCCAGTCGAAACGCGTTTGCACTTTATTCTTTTACCTAAGGAATTGTATTGTACTGCGGTAGTGTAAGTCTGTATTTTTCTGCACACTGCATATATATGTCCGGCTTTTATTACATATTTTTACCTAAAAAAACGGTTTTTGGAAATTGTTCTGAGTTCTGCTTCAGAGACATCATTGTAGCCAGAAATTGGCACCCTAATGCTGTTTACATAGAGCCTGGCACGGCTCAATATTTGTGAGTGGAACTTTTATTACATTTCCTAACTGTTGTAATTATACAGGTTACACTATGTATGGTTATATTTGTGTATTGTAGCTCCCATGAGAGGTATCCCTGCTTACCCACAGTGAACAATTATTGGGAAGTGTATATATAGCTGTGTGGAGTATGGATCATTATTTAATGTGCAGTTTGCAATATATATGTATATATATACTAATGTACAATAGGTGTATGAAATATTGCAGGCCCTTTTGCTTAGATTTGAAAACGTTACACTTTCAATGACATTTCCACAAGGTTAAAGTTAAATTAGAACAAACACATGTGCTGTCAGTCAAATGTATACAAAACTCGTTGTAAGCTAATTACAGGCAAGAGCCTTCTAGAGAATATTCCAAAAACACATGTGCTGTCAGTTAAATGTATACAAAAACACTTCGTAAGCTAATTACAAGCTCGAGCCATTTAGGGAATATCCCAAACTTAGATATGCAATACATTACATCATGTAACAAGTTAGAAAACCTTTTTGGGAAAATCACACAGGTGGGGGCTGCTTTATGGAGAACAAAATGGCTATTTAACTGAAGGAGAAAGGATAGGACGTTGTCATTCTTTAACATTCATTCACTCAGGCATACATTCAACTTCTCACTTGCACGCAGAGCATCATACACAAGGACATATGCTGTCACTAATACTTTGGTAAGATTAATTATTTACTGACTATTTTTGCATTCTGTTACATTCATCCAATACACTTTTATCTTATATTTATTTGAGTCATTGTTTCATTTATTACAATATTATTACAGTGCCTTTTCGGGTCTTCAGACACTGAATTATTCTAGTGGTAATTATCATCTAGAATGGTTAAAGAAAACAGTATTTATAAGTAATTTGGGAACGGAAGGGTCTACTCCGTATATAGCTATAGATTGCATAAAGACACGCTAAGCTTAGAATGACCCGGAGTGACCTTTTGTCGGTAAAGGTCCACATCATACCTGAAGCGAGCCATAACTATCAAAATTGAAGTATCACCGAAACCGACATTCTGGGGGCCTCGTCCTTGGGAGGTTTAGTCGTGTCTTTTGCAGTGGAGAACACGGTGTACTCAGTTGTCGGGAGGATTCTCGTTTTGTAAGTATGTCTTTCTTTAAGTTTCCAAATAGGATAGGTAATCTTGAAACTAGTTCAAGTGACCCTATTGATTTAAATACTGAACAGAGATCCGTTGATTCCCCTGTTTTGTTTTCTTTCCCTTCTGTGTTTCAAGAATTTATAAAATGTTGGATTAAAAAATATGGAGGTCCATTTAAGTTGGGCGAAAATATAAGTGATGCACTGTTTCTAGAGGACATTTTTCAAGTATTACCCTCAATAATGCAGCTTAAAGATGGCAACGTAAAAAAGGGTAGGAGTTTGCAAGCTTTACTAGATATGCTATTAATGTCCCTTCAAATGATTGAACAGTTGCAAGTTAGTTTTAATCTGCAAGCTTCTCTTATTAATACGCTGCATGTACAAATAGAAGATTACCGCACCCAGGCACAAAATGCAGCTCACACTGCTGGATTCTTACAAGATAAAGTTCATAAGTTAGAATCCAAAAATATAATTCTTGATCAAGCTGTAGACACCTTACAATGCCTGCGTACAAAGCACTCTCCTTCTTTAAAACTAGGAGGTAAAGCACGGGGAAGTGCTATATTTAAAAAATCCCCTGTTGCTCATGAAAACAAATGGTATCAGATTGCAACCTTGTCAGTCGATCTTCCTTCTGCTTTAATTAATGAAGACGACAATGCAATATGGATGGAGCATAAAAATGAAAATATTGAGTTTCCTTCACAAGTAACTTCTGTCCCCACTGCTCCTCCCACGTATACACATTTGTATCCAGAATTGCCAATTGAACATTCTAAAACTGATCTTGTTCCTTGTAATCCTATAACACGTGGTCCTCAATTAGAGGCTAACGAAGTGTTATCAGATGACAAATTGAAGGAAATTTCTGCACATCATGCTAGAATAGAAAAAGAATATAATGATATGGAAATGACTTTACATAATGTAAAACAATCGTTTTCGCAAGAAAACCAGCAGAGACGAAACTTAGAAGCAGAGTTGTCTGAGGCTGCACGACTATTAACTGAGACTAAAACTAACCTTGAACGTTTTAGGCTTGACAATGACGAGTTACAACGTGTAAATGACAAACTTAAGGCTACTACTAGAAAACAGGAAAAAACTGCTAGCATATTGCATGATACTACGCAAGACCTTAAGTCTACTAACAAACAGCTGCAAAGTGACCTTAACGAGGCTAAATCTAAACGACATGTTGTGATTTCTGATCCCGTTAACGTACACATGTCAGCCCCTACTTCGTCTATTAAAGCTACGGAAGCCAGAGCTGTTTTATCTGAGATCGGTCAGGCTCCAGTGAATAAGGGTACTGTTGAGGATTTCAATAGATTCACACATTGGATCGGAAAACTCCTTCGCTGGGGTTCTTCGGATTCACAATTAATAGAGATTTTTCTAAAAGGTCTGGGATCCTGTTCAGCTGTTATAGAAGGTTTTGCACAAACTTTTCCTCAGCTGTTAGAACGGTGTTGCCATAAGCTATTTCATTTGTCTAGTCCTTTCCAGATTAACAAAGCTTTTATCTCACTTCCTAATGAGTCTATCACAGAAACTGCTAACAGAGTAATTGTTTTCCTTGCTGCTCTTACTAATGGGGCTACTTCTTCAGAAAAACGTTCTGAAATACAAGCTGACCTTAAATTGGATCCAGCAGTGCGGGAGTTAATTTTCACTCTTGTACCAAGTAACATTTCTCATGTTATGACCATCTGTTACGGTGACATGAGGAATGTGGACTTTAATTCATGGCTTGACCGTTTGCAAATTGAAATGGATAGATATTTTAAACCCTCTCCGATTTCTGAAATAACATATCAGGCTCAAAGATCTTGGAGAGATGGACAGCAATTAAATAATGCCTCTAATACTTGGCAGACTGAAGGTCCACAGTACCGTGGACGGGGTGGTTTTAGAGGTAGATTTAATACTACAAGACGTGGCATAGGAAAAGATGGTGAGTGGATTCCCTTGAGGGATATTATTGCCTCTCAGAAAGCGTTACAACATTCTGTTGAGCTACTTAGAAAACAAGTAGAGCAAGCTAATTTAACGCCTGTTGCAGCTCTAACACCTTCCCTTCCCCCCCTGTCCTCCTGCTAGGGATGTGTTTTCTCCTCTCCTCTTTGTCTCGACTGGCCTCTGAATCTAGATAAATGGGGACGACCAATGTGTACTATGTTGGTAGATGGGGAGAAAATTAACACTCTAATCGATACAGGGGCAGCTGCTACACTAATATCTGGTACACCTAAAACTGACAAATTTACTACTGCTTGCATTGTGGGGGTTACTGGAATGCCAAAAACAGTGTATGTTGAACCTAGGACATTGGCGATTGGCTCTAAGACTATACGTTCTGATGTGTTTTTGGGAAAAGATGCGTTATCTCTGTTGGGAGCTCCGGATATTGTAAAGTTTGGGTTTATCATTGATTTAATAAATCACATGCTTTGGAATATTGTGGAGAGTCCTAGCCCTTCTGAGAATACTCTGATCGGTTTCGACTCCGATTTGCCTCCTGTGCATGTTGTCTATCCACATGAGGATGTTGGGGCCGTAAAGGGTATTAAAATCAAACACCCTCCTGCTCCTCCTGTGGATACAGTATCTTGGTGGCATGAATATGCCGATGTATGGGCTAAAGATAGTCTAGATTGTGGTAAATCACAATTAATGGTTTCTTTGGATGGTTCACACCACCCATATGTTAAACAGTATCCAATTCCACGTGAGGCAGAAAAAGATTTAGAGGTTATCATTGACCAATTGCTACAGAGAGGGTTAATTCGACCATGCCAAACTGCAGGATCGAGTCCTGTGTGGCCTATTCGTAAAAAAGACAACACTTGGCGTTTAACCATTGACTACAGACGACTAAATTAGACAGTTTTTAGAACAGCACCTGTTGTGGCCTCTTACCCTGAACTGATTGCTAAATTAACTCCTGAAATGCAGTATTATACCGTGTTAGATCTTGCAAATGGGTTTTATAGTGTACAAGTCACTCCTGAAACTCAGTATCGTACTGCATTTTCTTTTCAATCTAAACAGTATTGCTGGACAGTGCTTCCTCAGGGTTACTGTGATAGCCCTGCAATTTTTCACAGCATGTTAGCACAAGCTCTAAAGTCTCATAATTTGCATAACAAAGTTGTTCAGTATGTTGATGACTTGTTAATCGCAAATGATTCCCGAGAAAGCAACATTCATCTGTTAAAA
The DNA here is from genome assembly GCF_036172605.1 of Pelobates fuscus. Classification (NCBI taxonomy): domain Eukaryota; kingdom Metazoa; phylum Chordata; class Amphibia; order Anura; family Pelobatidae; genus Pelobates; species Pelobates fuscus. The sequence goes on along the minus strand of NC_086324.1, from coordinate 167,793,953 downwards.
AAGGTTTTGGACTGCCTTAGAAAGCATGGCTTGAAACTTAACCCTGACAAGTGTCAGCTGGTCCAACAGAAGGTTAATTACCTTGGATTGGAACTTAGTCCAACAGGCAGAAGTATTCTTGAGGATAGGGTTAAACATATTCTCTCCCTACCAAGACCAGTAGATGTGAAATCTTTACAGCAGTTTCTTGGGCTTACCGAATTCTGCAGAGAATTTGTTGCTAATTATGCTTTGCTTGCAGAACCATTATATGACCTACTGAAACAAAACAAATTTGAATGGAATGATTCTCACACACAGACATTTTCGTCTCTCAAATCTGCATTAGCTAGTGCACCCGTTTTGGGCACTCCAGCATCAGACAAACCATTTTATTTATACTCTAGTGTGTCTGATACAACACTTGGTGCAGTAGTGGCCCAATACCATGGTGATATACTAGCCCCTATTGCATACTTGAGTCGCAAAATGACACCACCTGAATTGAAATTTGGTCCTTGTGAAAAAATTGCCCTAGCTACATACTGGACCATACAAAGACTGAGATATCTTCTCAGTGGTCAGCACATTGTGATTCGTTCACATCATAATCCCCTGCTTTTGCTGAAAAAACATAATTTGGCTTTAAGTGACATTCGGAATGAACGTGTGGTGAGATGGATGACTACGCTGCTCACTGAACACATTACAGTGGAACCATTAAAGGAACCTTCTGTACATGTGTTGGGTGTTCTTATTCAAGGTCAGGATCATGTATGTCATCCTATGCTTGCTCCTAAAGCACATTCTGTTTTTAAAGAAGGCAGCCCTGCTGATGTGGGAAATAACCCTGTTTGGTACATTGATGCTAGTTCATCAGTCATCGATGGTAAGCGCATGACAGGTTTTGCAGGTGTACTTCTTGAAGGTAGAACAATTCTTGATATGTTTCAGTATGCTTGTAAAAGGGCAGGAGCACAGTTTGCTGAATTAGCTGCACTACTGACTTTGATCAGAGACAAAATTGGGAAAGGTGGTACACACTTTGTAGTCACTGACTCTATGTATGTTTTCAGAGGAGCTTTGATTCTTCTTACATTTTGGGTCAACAATAAATGGCAGTCCACTGATGGCAGTATAGTACAGCACAAAGGCTTATGGGAACGCATACAGGATTTGTCTAAAGATCATATAGGCTTTATCAAACTCATCAAGGTAAAGGCACATAGATCTAAGGGCCCATTGGCATACGGGAATAGTCTTGCAGATAAATTTGCAAAAGAGGCTGCATGTCTTCCTGATATTCCACTATGGGAAGAGGAAGATGCATTGTATCATACACCACTTGCACCAGTACAGTTGTATGCCCCTGACGATGATAGCACACAATGGTCTGTACTTCGAGAACATCAAGAGTACGATTTGGTACTCGCTCCTCTTTTTGATGACCCTGCACCTAAGTTAGGTAAAGAAAAATTGTACATTCTGCATGACATTTTAGTCAAAGACACTGAACATGGTCCTGTCTGGGTTATTCCCTCTCATTTGGTAAAATGTTTGCTAGCATGGGTACATGGTTCCATTGCAGGGGGACATCCCAAATTACAAGAATGTATGGATAGGATGTCTAAACTGGGATGGTGGCCTACTATGAGAAGAGATATTCAAGATCACATTGACAGATGTATTGTTTGTGCACACCAAGACCCAGCAAGACAACTAACACGTGGAGCACTAATGCGACATGCTCCTACTGGACCTTGGGACAGACTGCAGGTTGACTATGTAGGTAAACTGCCATTGACAGCCCGTAAAAATCGCTACATATTGGTTGTCATTGACTCGTTTAGTCGATGGATTGAAGCTTTTGCTACCCCTAACAAAACAGCTGGCACAACTGCCAAAATCCTAGTGCAAAATGTTTTCTGTCACTTTGGGATTCCAAAACAAATGGATTCAGATAATGGCGGTGAATTTGTCAATACTATCCTGAAAGAGATCACAAGTTGGTTAGATCTCCCTTGGGATTTCCATATTGCTTATCACCCTCAAAGCGGAGGCATGGTTGAAAGGATGAATGGCCAGATAAAAAAGGAACTTAGTAAAATCTGTAATGCCAATGGTAAAAATTGGGATATTTTACTGCCTTTTGTCCTTGCTCGGATGAGATCTAGAGTTAACAGGCATATCCAGATGTCTCCTTATGAAGTTCTTTTTGGACGCAGTATGCCTTCCTGGGAACGCCTTTTGCTTCCTATGGATTTATCTACCTCGGTAGCATTATGCAATGAAGAATGGGCCAAAGAACATTCTCTATGGCTCACCACTGTACAAGGACAGGCTCTGCACACAGATGCGGTGTCCGCCTTAAAAAGTAAAAGTGATTTTGATAAAAAATCTGACCTCACTGAATACCAAGTGGGAGATTCTGTGTGCATGCTTAAACAAGGTCCATATCTTATTGTGGACAAAGTGGGACCCTCAGTTTATCTTATTCAAAAATCAGATGGTTTAAATGTCTACAAGCATGCAATGCAGCTTAAATTGTTTAAGGGCTCTTAAAGCCCTGTGTTTGTTATTCTATATTTACTTTGTTTTTCAGAAAGTGTACAAAGGGACTGAGACTCTAGAACGGCTGTTCCAGACTCTACTGTTCATTATGAATGATCGGCGCCTTTACATCTAATCTTCATATGGACAAAGAAAAATAAAAACAGTCCTACCGGATGTACACAACTAGCTTTGGCTAGACTACTTTCTGCACGTGTTGCATGTTAGCCTAGTGTGATACTTTTATGTATTTACTAATATTAAATAGTAACGTTGTGTAATAATCTCCTTATCCACATTTTTCATGTTATATTTGAAGTTTGGTGTCCGTAACTTACAGTTTGATCATAAATAATTATTTTATTGGTTTTCATAACCTACAAATTAGACTATGGCATCTTGGACATGTTGCTTGATGGGATGCGTTACAGTGATGTGTTTGCTCTATACCTTTACTAACATTTGGCATCCAGATAATCATAATCTGCAGAAGCGTCTTGTCACTTCTTCTGAAGTGCTTGCTCCTTTTAAACCTATATATTTAGTCTCACACCCTACTACCAGCATTGACCTTATCTTTTCCTTATTGTCTAACTTTCAGCGTAATAGTGTTAAAACTAACCGTCCCATATATCATATTTCTCATAGTTCTGCATCCCCACAATTTGTTGCACTTTTTATTGCTAGTGTTCCAAAATTTGACTATGCTCAGCTATGGTTTATTAATAAAACCCATCTTCTGATTCCAGAATATGGTGCACTTCCGCATCTTGATAAAAATATTTGTTTGATATGCAGTATTGATTTGCAATCTACTACTTCTGGCATTTTTCATAATTCTAACCGCCGCCCTATGGCTAACATGGATAATCTTAATACCTGTGGAAGTCCAGAAGTCCAGGACTCTACTTCGGTTGCAATGCCTGCGACTATTTTGGTTGATACTTCCAACCCCTCTGATTCTGTAGGTGAATGGCAATGTACAGACAATGGTATTCCACAGTTTATAGTTAGAATTGATGAAATAGCTCAACCTTCTACTCCTATAGCTTTTGTTTCTCCCTCTACTCCTATACCAGAATCTACCACACCTCCATTTAAGGAAGGTGACCCTATTCAAGTTCGTTTAGACTCTGCTACACAAGTAGCATATGATGTTTCATATCGTTTGGTTACCTGGCACTTACAATTAAATAAATGGTTGGTTTCCACACAATATTCCAATTGTACGCCATTCGTATCAGTACAGGAAAGAGCTTTTCAGTGGTGGTTTCATGAAAGCATGTTATATAATGTATCACTTCGATCACACCATCGCCCTAGACGAGATATTTTAGCTACTGGGTTAGGTACATATGGTAGTGTCATGGGATCAGCTGCACAAATTAATTCAGAAATTCTAAGATATAAACTTGCTTCTTTAGCCTCTTATACTTCTACAGGTCTGGATACCCAATATGGTATTAATACTAATATTGTTAAGCTTCAACAGCATCAAACTCATGTTATGGTAGATACAACTGAGATTATTTCTGATAAGTTTCACACTCTGGTCGACTCAGTTTACAATGTTACGCATGATACTGCATGGGCAATGCTATGTTCACAGGTTCAGGCTGATCTGTCTGCCGATCTTAAACTTAAGTTGCAAAGTTGATGGTCTGGTAGATGGCCTGCTTCGTTGAGTCTTGCTGCTTCAAAATCTGTGACTGACTTTGCGATGACTCATCTTTTGTGGTGGGAAGTTCTTCTATCTGACTGCTCACTTGAAAGATGTGCCATTCAAACATTAATACCATGGGCAGGCAAAGATGCTATTATTTATCGTTTAGCTACAATTGGCCTACCGTCTAATGGTTCATTATTGTTGCCTGAACTTTCACATCAATGGGTAGCCCAGGGTACGGATAGTTCCAACTGGACCCTTGTAGACATTTCCTTGTGTCACTCGAATGCTAATTCTTATATATGTTCTCCATCCCAATATAAAACTACTACTGAAACATGTTGGGTTAATCAGGATGAATGTAGTTTTCATGGTCAATTTAATGTTACAAATCCTGTCTACTACTTGGGGTTAGATCGTGTTTGTTTTCACTTATTTCAGCCTGATCAAATTATTTTCAAAACAATGGACGAATCCCTTCTCAGCACTCACTTATTGCCTGGCACGTGGTGTAATTCCATTCCTGTGTCTTACATTGCTTCTTCAGTATGGAACTTCACTATGCCTCAACTTACTAACATAAGTTTGGATTTATCATGGGAACGTATTGTTGATTTTTCCATGTCAGATTTGCCCTTGGGTATGGGTTCTGAGATGAAAAAATGGTTAACTGACTCAACATCAATTACGACATTGCTTAATTCATGTCAGGGTACCTGAGGTCTCTACCTCTAAAAGAGGTAGAGACTTAGTAGTTTATCCGTCCAAACGAGCTGTTTCCTTCGTTCCTCGCGGTTCATCCAGTCACTTAAACACCGACCGCGAGGAATCCACATCCTTTTCTAGCGGGACGCTCAATACGTGACGTCATGACGCTATCACGAGCGACCTGTCACTCAAGTGTCCGATATCCAATCGGTACTTGTCAGAGGCGTGATTACCATCCAGAGCCAGGGTATTTAAGCTTACTTCTCACTTCAGCTCATTGCCCTGTCGTGGTTCTAGCTTGTCTAGTCACTCAGTGCTCTGGTATTCTAGTTTGCTCTATTGGTTTTGACTCGGCTTGTTGTACTACCCTGCTTATCTCTGTTATCCCTTGACCCGGCTTGCCTCTCGCTTATCTGTCTTCTCGTTCCCTCGACCTCGGCTTGTCTCTGACTATCCTCTATTACTCTCGGTACGTTAGTCCGGCCATTCTAAGGCCCGGTATACGTACCTTTCCACTCTTTGTACTCTGCGTGTTGGATCCCTGTCCCGATCCTGACATTACGACAGGGCCGATGGATCCTGCAGGTACAAACAGTCAGCTTGGTTCTTCTGATCCCAGGTTTGACGCCATGGAGCATAGGATGGATCAGATGGCTCTAGCACTACAGGCACTTTTGTCTCGTGCTAGTAACCCACCTGAGGAGACACGTACTCCTTCTATTTCTCCTGCAGTCTCAGGTCTAGAGGTAGCCACTGTAGGTGCTTCTTCCCGTATTACCCCACCAGTACGTTATGGCGGGTCACCGGAGAAGTGTCGTGGCTTTCTGAACCAGATTAGCATCCATTTCGAATTACAACCCCGCTCTTATCCTACAGATAGAGCGAAGGTTGGATTTGTTATTACTTTACTCATTGAGAAAGCTCTGAGATGGGCCAATCCTTTATGGGAGAATGATAATCCACTAGTCTATAATTATAATGCCTTTGTAGCTGCGTTTAGAAGAACTTTTGACCCTCCTGGTAGAAAGGTCAATGCAGCTAGATTACTGTTGCGCCTTAGACAGGACGATCGAACACTTGTGGATTATGCACTAGAGTTCAGGTCCTTGGCGGCAGAAGTTAAGTGGAACGAACAGGCTTATATAGATGTGTTTCTGAATGGGCTATCAGATGTAATTCTTGACGAGGTCGCTACTAGAGAACTCCCTGAGAATTTGGAGGATTTAATTTCTTTTATATCTCGTATTGATGAACGCCTAAGAGAGAGGCAGAACACTCGAGATAGGACCCGTAGACCCTCCTTTAAACTAGCGCCTACCTTTCAAAATTCTGAGTTCGAGGACTTACGTATTTCTGAACCTATGCAGATAGGCAGTACTCATCTCACAGAGAGGGAGAGACAGTACAGAAGAAGGGAGGGTTTATGTATGTATTGTGGAGTCAGAGGTCATTTACGCCTAAATTGTCCTAATCGTTCGGGAAACGCTCGCACCTAAGTTTCTCTAGAGGACAGGCCTTGGGTGTTTCTACTTTGTCCTCTATTCACAACTACAAAGAGTTCAGGCTTCTGTTACCCGTTTCTTTAAAGTGGGAAAAGGGAGTAGTCAAGACTATGGCACTAATCGATTCTGGAGCTGCTGAGAGTTTTATAGATCAGGGTTTTGCTGCCAAGCATGCTATTCCATTCCAGTTAAAAGAGACACCACTGGCTGTTGAGGCTATCGATGGTAGACCGTTACTTGAGCCTGTCATTTTCCGTGAGACCATACCGATTAACTTAACTGCTGGCATCCTACATAGAGAGGACATATCCTTACTGCTCATTTCGTCTCCGTCTATTCCCATAGTCCTGGGGTACTCCTGGTTGAGGAGACATAACCCTATTATTAATTGGGAGTCAGGGGAGATAGTTTCATGGGGACAGAATTGTCAAGAGAAATGCTTGCGGAAGGTCTTACCTCTCTGCTTAACCAACACCGCGACTAACTCTGACAATCCTACAGAGACACAAATTCCGTCTCAGTATCTAGATTTAAAGGCAGTGTTTGACAAAAAGAAAGCCGATACCTTACCTCCACACAGGTCCTTTGATTGCAAAATTAACCTACTCCCTGGTACCATGCCGCCCAGAGGTCATGTATACCCGTTATCTACGAAAGAGAACTCCGTTCTAGAGGAGTATATTCACGAAAATTTAGACAAGGGATTCATTAGGAGGTCCTCCTCTCCTGCCGGGGCTGGATTTTTTTTTGTTAAAAAGAAGGATGGTTCTTTAAGACCTTGTATTGATTATCGAGGCCTAAATAAGATAACCATTAAGAATGCCTACCCGATTCCCTTGATCACCGAACTCTTCGATCGTTTGAAGGGTTCTACAATTTTCACCAAGTTAGATCTCAGAGGGGCATATAACTTGGTGAGAATCCAGCAGGGACATGAGTGGATGACGGCATTCAATACTCGATATGGCCACTATGAATATACTGTCATGCCTTTTGGGTTATGCAATGCACCAGCTGTATTCCAGGATCTGATAAATGAGATTCTTAGGGAATTTCAGCAAGATTGCGTCATTGTATACCTAGATGATATACTCATACATTCTAGTGAGATTGAGACTCATCACAAGCAAGTCAGGAGGGTTTTGCACAAGCTTCTCCAGCATGGCTTATACTGCAAGTTGGAGAAATGTAGTTTTGATCAAACCCAGGTAACCTTTCTCGGCTATGTGATCTCGGGGGAGGGATTTAAGATGGATCCGGATAAGCTCCAGTCCATTCTAGAGTGGCCTTTACCCAAAGGTCTTAAAGCCGTACAGAGATTTATTGGTTTTTCTAATTATTATAGGCGCTTTATTAAGGGTTATTCTTCAATTATCGCACCTATCACCAATATGACCAAACAGGGGGCTGATACTAAGAATTGGACTACTGAAGCTCTTCTTGCGTTCAAAACTCTCAAGGAACTTTTCGCTTCCGCTCCAATTTTAGTTCACCCCGACACTTCTCTGCCTTTTCTACTTGAGGTAGACGCATCAGAGACTGGTTTAGGTGCTGTCCTATCTCAAAGGTTGGGTGTTGATAAACCATTACATCCATGTGGATTTTTCTCTAAAAAATTGTCTGGTACAGAGAGCAGATATGACATTGGTGACAGAGAATTACTAGCGGTTATCAAGGCTTTGAAAGAGTGGAGACATTTATTGGAAGGTACATTACATCCTGTTACCATTCTAACGGACCACAAAAATTTGTCTTATATCGGAGAGGCCAAGCGTTTGTCCTCCAGGCAGGCTCGTTGGTCGTTATTTCTTACCCATTTCAATTACGTTCTGACTTACAGACCTGGGTCAAAAAATTCTAAAGCCGATGCGCTATCTCGCCAATATGAGCCTTCTGCTTCAGTTGAACCACTTTTGTCCTCCATTGTACCCAAATGCAATATTATTGCTAATACCAGTCTCAAAATCCATTCTCCGCTACTTGACCAGATCTTGAAGTCACAACATCTGGCACCCGGAAACACTCCTGAGGGAAGAAACTTTGTCCCCCCTGAACTCCAACTGGAGCTCTTACAATGTTTTCACGAAAGTAAAGTAGCTGGCCATCCTGGTATTCGCAAGACATACTCTCTGATATCCAAGGATTTCTGGTGGCCTTCACTACGAAAAGATATTGAGGAGTTCGTCGCAGCTTGTGAGACTTGTGCTAAGACTAAACAACCTCATACATCTCCTTGTGGTCTGTTACACCCCTTGGACATTCCTGAGAAACCTTGGTCCTGCCTGTCCATAGACTTTATCGTGGATTTGCCTGCTTCCAAGAGACAGACTGTTATTCTCACGGTGGTGGATAGATTTACTAAGATGGCCCATTTCGTGCCATTACCTAAACTTCCGACTTCTCCTGAATTGGCAGAGATTTTTGCGAGAGAAGTTTTTCGCCTACATGGGATTCCTTCGGAGATTGTTTCTGATAGAGGTTCTCAATTTGTCTCACGTTTCTGGAGATCCTTTTGTTCTCAAATGGGAATCAAATTGAACTTCTCCTCTGCCTATCACCCTCAGTCTAACGGAGCTGCTGAACGCACCAATCAAAAGATTGAGCAGTATCTACGTTGCTTTGTTTCCGAACACCAGGACGATTGGGTCGGTTTGATTCCTTGGGCGGAGTTCGCACACAATAACCTTGTTTGTGATTCAACTCGCTCTAGCCCTTTCTTCATGAACTATGGCTTTCATCCTTCAATTTTTCCTTCGGTTTCCTCTTCTCAGGGGATACCGTCGGTTGATGATCATGTCGCCAACCTGAAGAAATTATGGGATCAGACTCGGCAAATTCTGTTACATAATTCCTCGTTGTTCAAGAGACACGCTGACAAGCATAGAAGAGCGGCTCCGGTCTTTGTTCCTGGGGATAGGGTGTGGCTGAGCACTAAGAATATTCGCCTAAAAGTTCCATCTATGAAATTTGCTCCTCGCTACATAGGTCCTTACAGGGTTCTCACTCGTATCAACCCGGTTGCGTATCGCCTTGCTCTGCCACCTGCCTTACGCATTCCTAACTCTTTTCATGTCTCCTTGTTGAAACCTCTTATTTGCAACAAATTCTCCTCTAAGGTTTCCTCACCTCGTCCTGTTCAGGTGGAGGGTCGGGAGGAGTACGAGGTCAGCTCCATCATTGATTCCAGAATTTCAAGGGGAAAATTGCAATATCTGGTCAACTGGAGGGGATATGGTCCTGAGGAGAGGAGTTGGGTACCTCAGGAGGACGTTCATGCTTCTCGCCTTCGCAGAGCATTTCACCTCCACTTCCCATCTCGTCCCGGTTCCTTCCGCCCGGTGGGCGTATCTGAGAGGGGGGGTACTGTCAGGGTACCTGAGGTCTCTACCTCTAAAAGAGGTAGAGACTTAGTAGTTTATCCGTCCAAACGAGCTGTTTCCTTCGTTCCTCGCGGTTCATCCAGTCACTTAAACACCGACCGCGAGGAATCCACATCCTTTTCTAGCGGGACGCTCAATACGTGACGTCATGACGCTATCACGAGCGACCTGTCACTCAAGTGTCCGATATCCAATCGGTACTTGTCAGAGGCGTGATTACCATCCAGAGCCAGGGTATTTAAGCTTACTTCTCACTTCAGCTCATTGCCCTGTCGTGGTTCTAGCTTGTCTAGTCACTCAGTGCTCTGGTATTCTAGTTTGCTCTATTGGTTTTGACTCGGCTTGTTGTACTACCCTGCTTATCTCTGTTATCCCTTGACCCGGCTTGCCTCTCGCTTATCTGTCTTCTCGTTCCCTCGACCTCGGCTTGTCTCTGACTATCCTCTATTACTCTCGGTACGTTAGTCCGGCCATTCTAAGGCCCGGTATACGTACCTTTCCACTCTTTGTACTCTGCGTGTTGGATCCCTGTCCCGATCCTGACAATTCATTAAAGAGTGTTTCGCACCAAGCTCAAATTACTGTCACACATAAACAAGGGATTCTTAAACAGGTCTCTGCTGCTGTTAAACAAGATGGTCAGACCTCATGGTGGGAATCTGTTTTGGGATACAGTAATACTGCTACACATTTTTTTAATATAATGTTGCATCCAGTTGTAGTTATTTCTCTCTTACAACTGATTTTATTTTTATTCATCTGTATCAGTGGTTGCTATTTCAAACGTTTACATCGTAATCTGTGTAAAAAGGTGGCTGTGTTGGAGGACTTAGAGTCTAAGCATAAACGTCTTCTCCCATTATATACACTAAATGGTTATTCTGTATCTTTGGATCCCTCTCAGCTTCCCACTCCTCGTTAATTTTGGATTGTATTCTGTGTCCATGATCTTACATTATTTTTGTTTCTTTTAGATCTCCATTTTGCTTTTCTTCTATGTCATGACTGGTTCCTTACATTTATTTTTAAACAGCACTTGGGCGTTTCTGTCTCTTTAAGTGAAATACTAAGTGGTACATTCTGATGACAGGTTTACCAGCTACACTCTATTATCAGTAACTTTCTCTGTCAACGTACATCCAGCTGCTTTTATTACACTTATCTGTGAAGAATTTCTATTTCTAAGAAAAATTCCTACTGACTGCTACTGTCTATGGGTACGATCGGTACTTGGATGAAGACTTTGCATACAACGTCGGACGAAGATTTCCTAAACTTTGCATATACCTAAGGAGTTGAGGAGCTATCATGGTTATCCTACTTCTCAAACTTCCTGTTTGGTTGCTGTGAATGTCTATTGTTGCTATTTTATGGGTGAATCTCATGCTGCAAATTGCTATTTCATTCTGCGGCCTGGACGCTAATTCTGCACTCTCCATGAACTATATTTCTTGCTATGTCACTGATATTCCTTCTATTGGACTTCCAAATTTGATACTGGTATTTGACTTCTTCAATCAAGATCTCTAAAGAACTTTAATGTAGCTTTAACACAGTTTACTACGTCACTCTGTGTTATATTTCTTATTCCTGTGTTTCTGCTGGTACCACTTGTATGCAATTTATTTTTTTCTCTTTCTCTCTTTCTCTTCTCTTTGGCACAAGTGTTGTTTTGTTTTCCTTTTTCACAGTTTTTTTTTTCTTGTTTTTTCTTTTTGGTTTTGTCATAGAAGAAAAACAAGTGGGGGAGTGTGGAGTATGGATCATTATTTAATGTGCAGTTTGCAATATATATGTATATATATACTAATGTACAATAGGTGTATGAAATATTGCAGGCCCTTTTGCTTAGATTTGAAAACGTTACACTTTCAATGACATTTCCACAAGGTTAAAGTTAAATTAGAACAAACACATGTGCTGTCAGTCAAATGTATACAAAACTCGTTGTAAGCTAATTACAGGCAAGAGCCTTCTAGAGAATATTCCAAAAACACATGTGCTGTCAGTTAAATGTATACAAAAACACTTCGTAAGCTAATTACAAGCTCGAGCCATTTAGGGAATATCCCAAACTTAGATATGCAATACATTACATCATGTAACAAGTTAGAAAACCTTTTTGGGAAAATCACACAGGTGGGGGCTGCTTTATGGAGAACAAAATGGCTATTTAACTGAAGGAGAAAGGATAGGACGTTGTCATTCTTTAACATTCATTCACTCAGGCATACATTCAACTTCTCACTTGCACGCAGAGCATCATACACAAGGACATATGCTGTCACTAATACTTTGGTAAGATTAATTATTTACTGACTATTTTTGCATTCTGTTACATTCATCCAATACACTTTTATCTTATATTTATTTGAGTCATTGTTTCATTTATTACAATATTATTACAGTGCCTTTTCGGGTCTTCAGACACTGAATTATTCTAGTGGTAATTATCATCTAGAATGGTTAAAGAAAACAGTATTTATAAGTAATTTGGGAACGGAAGGGTCTACTCCGTATATAGCTATAGATTGCATAAAGACACGCTAAGCTTAGAATGACCCGGAGTGACCTTTTGTCGGTAAAGGTCCACATCATACCTGAAGCGAGCCATAACTATCAAAATTGAAGTATCACCGAAACCGACAAGCTGTACCCTTTGTATTTGTTGCACTGGGTGTTGCATGTATTTTGTAGTGTTTTATAACACCAGTGTTGTTATAATATTTGAAATCCATTTTGCGATAGAAAAGGAAATATTAATTAAAAAAAAAAAAAAGAAAGAAAGAATGAAAAAGAAAATGAAATATTAAAATTAAAGAAAAATGTTTAGGGTGTTTTTATTTGTGATACTAATTTGTACGTGCAGAATATTAATATTTTGTCAACTAATTGTAACAGGATGAAACAAGGAAAACCGAGAAAAATATTGAGACATTTACACTTGAAACATTTAATACAGTTTTAAAATTATTATTAAAATTTAATTATAATAATTTTTTCAGTTAACTCCTGTCATTAAGCAATAAGCAAAAAAGTTACATTGCGCACGTCAATTTGTCATATTTTACTTTTATCTGCATCCATAAATCTCCCTAACCTTGAGCTAGTTGGCATCTGGACCAAAGACTCTCTCTTTCTCCAATAAACTTTCAACTATCTCTCCAATCCTATCACTTGTTTCTCTCCCTTATTCTCACTCTCCTTTTTAACGTTTCGTTTTTCTCTCTTGACGTTACATTCTGTTCTTCTCCCATGATCCACTCAAAATAAACCTCGTCACCGTCTTCCTTCCTTTCCAAGAAATGACACGTTTTCATAAAAATCTGTGAGATATTATATTTCATTTATTAAATATGTGATGTTGTTCAACGATTTATCAATAAACATCTAACTCTGAAATTATGGTTTTCCCATCTTTGTCTTTAATTCCGCTAGTTCTTTTTTCAAATTTACGTTTATTTTCATTTCTTTTGCCACACTGGCTTTCTGTTTGTTCATTTTTTTCTCCAAATCCTCTATTTCCTTATCTTTTTTTTCAATTTCTCTCTCCGATATTGCCCTGATATGCTTGACGGCATGCATTAGAAAGTCTTCGAGGGGGCTTTTACCCTGTTTCAAGAAAATGATGCGGTCCGCTTCCTGCAGGCAGATCTCCACAAATTTTAGAATATTTGTGTCTTTCTCCAAATTGCGCCTGGAATCTGTAGTTGTGTAGTTTTCGATGCCAATTACATGATTAGCTCCACGATTCTCAAAAATCCTTAACGTCTGCTGTGCCTGAATTTCCGTATTTTTATATTTAGTAAGAACAATAATTGGAAAGATCCCTGTTAAAGGAGAAAGAGAAAAAAAAAAAACATTCATCTAAATACTATAAAGCAGGAATCGAGGACATGTACAGAAATCATCCTGCCTGCGCTCGTTTTATGTTGAGCTAAACAGAAGCCTGGTTGTTGGGCAGAATTTAATGCAGAGAATCTCAATGTAAACTAGACATGAGTATGGGGAAACAAATTAGTTTGTTTTCAGAATGGTTTCTGTAATCCCAAAATTTGTTTCAGCAAAATTCTGCAATTATTGTTTCAAATGACATGAAATTTGTCAGAAATTCAGACATCCGTTATTCCCTATAGGGAGCTGTTTAGTAGATAGCTCCCTAATCCGGTCCCTTAAGTAGGATCCCCCGAATTAAGGATAACAACACTACGGAATCTGTTGGCGCTATATAAATGGCAATAATAATAATAACAAATTAGGGCACTGTTTAGTAGGTGGCTCATTAGTTTGAAAAACATTTGAAATTATTCCCCTACTTGGGATACCAAATTGGCAAGCTGTTTAGTAGATGGCTCCCCTAATTTAGTACCCTGATGTGGGATTTCTCTAATTAGGATACCACATTAAGGCGCTATTTAGTTACACACACACACATATATATATACATAGCTGAAAAGAGACTTGCTTCCATCAAGTTCAGCCTTACTCACATATGTTTTTTGCTGTTGATCCAAAAGAAGGCCATAAAACCCAGTCTTAAGCACTTCCAAATTTGCAACAAACTAGGAAAGAATTTCTTCTTGACCCCAAAATAGCAGTCAGATGTCTCCTTGGATCAAGCAGCTATTACCCCACTAATTAGAAATTATACCCCTGTATGTTATGGTTTTGCAAGTATTTATCTAATTGCTGTTTCTGTAAAGACTGATAAAACCACCTCTTCAGGCAGAAAATCCACATCCTTATAGTTCTTTCTGTAAAAAAAAAACCTTTTCTTTGCCTTAGATGAAATCTCCTTTCTTCCAGTCTAAATGTGTGACCTTGTGTCCTATGTATAGCCCTGTTTATGAATAGATTTCCAGATAATGGTTTGTACTGGCCCCGAATATATTTGTATAATGTTATCATATCCCTTCTGAGATAACTGATATTTATTTACCACTGTTACAAGTAGGTTTTTTTTTATGTGAACTGTGCGCATGCTGCTAAAGACACTTCTGGGACGAGGCTGTTAAAGGGAAACTATTGTGAGAAATTAACCCATGTTTGTTTAATGCATTATATATCTCATGCATTAACAATAATACAATATATATATAACATCCTTTGAAGATGCACTGTTTAGTGCTGTCATTTTGCAACTCAGTTTTCGATTTACTACCGTTTGCGTCTTAATGAATAAGACACATACATTTTAAGAACTAAGCATTTCAAGTTCGTTATTAAAAATCCAGTTTCTGTTCGGCCTCTTTGAGAAATTGCAATTTCAAGCAAGTCCTCGTTACCTGTACCTGTTATTTCTTTAGTCTCTGTCAGAAAAGGCAAGATTTGTTCAACGGTCTCATCGTTAAGAAACCATGTAGCACTGTAACAACAAAGGAGAGACAAATCAGACTAAATTTCTGCTGCAAAGCATGAATCTATCGACGGTTTTATTCACCCAGTAATGACATATAATCAGCTGGCAAACAACTTGAAGAATTTAGACCAAAGTAGCCACGTTAAGAAAGAATAAACTCCACCATTTAGCCAAATTGGTATATTTTTTCCAACCCAGCTTTTAGTTTGCTGTCAACATGCTACAACTCACTGTTTAGCAAATAAACCCTTAGCTGTGAGTTTTGTCACGGACCATTAATCCATATTAAAAGATATGAAAATGTATTGTAAATATAAACAGAAGAAAATTTATTCTCAACCCGCAATTTATTTATTTTTTGTGCAATAAAAACTCTGGCGGGAAGATTTTTTTAGACTAAGTAGAGATGCCTATAGTTGCCCTTTATACATAGTCCCATCCTCTTTTAAACAAACACCTTTGTGTTTTTCTAGTTAAATATGTTATATATTGGATTGATGCATATCTACAACCCTGATACATGGTAACATTCCCTCGCAGACGCATCTAAACCGGAAGAAACAAACTAACAGGAAGTGTGTAAGTCTCAGCGAAGGAAGGTGCAGCCAAGCTGCATAAACAAAGTGATTTAACTCCTAAATGGCAGAGAATTGAGCAATGAGACTGCAGGGACATGATCTATACACCAAAACTGCTTCATGGAGACAAAGTTGTTTTGGTGCTTAGACTGTCTCTTTAAAAAACTATATTTGATATCATACCTGCAAACAAGCACTGGCACGATTATCTCTGTTGGAGGATTGTTTAATCTTTCCAGAAAACGATTGATTGCATGCTCCAGACCATTCTCCCAATTCACCTCGCTTGCACTCCGTAGCTTGCCTAAAAATGAACGGATCACGTTATAAATGATTATTTATAAATAAAACACCAATGTGTAAAAACACAGTCAGATTTCAGAGTCAATATAAAATGTATTTCAAATGTAAAGCCAGAGTATCAGGACTGAGCAATGCTGGCTGACTTAGGGAAAATGTTCTCAATTCAACCTTAAATTTGAAATTCAACTTTAAATTCTCACTTTAGTGATTAACCCTGTTTCGAGAAAGCAGAACTAATTAGCCGGCTTCTGGGATCTATGAGATCAACATTACAACTTCCTTCTCATTAAAGGCTTCCAAATGCTTAGATATAAGGCTGGAAACGGACATAGTGTCATACAAACATACATTACCAGTCGCTCCAGTGTGACCCTAACACACAGCTAGGCTTATCTGTCTTACCTTCCCCCACTTATTGGTGCCTTGCTACTCTTTAAACGGTCTTTCTGGGACCATTTTGGTTTCAAGCATCCTAGTGCTCATCTCGAAAGCGGTCTATGGGGCGGACTGGCGGCTTGCGGGGTCCTCGGACGGTGGGGGGTCCCTCTCCTGGTGCAGGGTCTTTTGTCCACCGCAACTCTTCTCCCCCATCTTTGTGCTCTAACACAGATAATATGTGGCGCTACCCAGCACCCATAATGGCTGTTTGAGAGCTACACAGTCTTGATTCCCACACCCGCGGTATATTCACACAGTCCCATCCATTCTATTTACTTACATAGTTGAGCTGTAACTTCATGATATTCGTCTTTGGTTAGTTTATTAACACCACGGTTATCTGAGATGCACACGTTTCTTTGCAGTTTAAATTCTCTTCTCTCCATGGTAATCGGATTATTGGATTTTCCCGCATTCGCCATATTTTCAAATTCCTTGTCATATATGACGCACATACAGGAGTTAATAAGGGATGATTTGCCGTGTCCTGTCATCCCAAAGAGCTGCACACAAACTCGACTGTATCCGTGTCCTACCAGATATCGAGTGGACCCAGGGGTGTACTCAGACAGCCTCTTCCGTATCTCTTGATTATTAGCAGATCCCGCCATGTTTTACTGTAAGGAAAGGGGAAAAAAAAGACCAGGCAATATAAACAAAATTACCCATATCCCATCTTTCAGTCATAAAGAGAACTCCACAATTCTAGAAGACACCCTTAAAAATCTGTCACTTAAAGGGAAACTCCAGTGCCAGAAAAACGTCCGTGAGGACGTCCAGCGACGCTCTAGCACAGGTTTCCTGTGCTAGAACCCAGGAAGTGACCTCTAGTGGCCACTAGAGGTGGAGTTAACCCTGCAATGTAATTATTGCAGTTTATGAAAAACTGCAATAATTACAGTTGCAGGGTTAAGGGTAGTGGGAGTTGGCACCCAGACCACTCCAATGAGCAGAAGTGGTCTGGGTGCCTGGAGTGTCCCTTTAATAGCATGATAAAAACATTTCAGACCTACATGTTTAAAGCTATTTTAATAAAATAAATAAAAAAGAAAGGTCTTAAGGGTAAAAAGGCCTTCAACTAAAATCCTCCTGTGTTTCCTGATTCCCACGCCAGTTTCTAAATGATTGTACCACCCGACTGTCATGCCGGACAATCTGCGTTTAATTTCTTGATAATTAAACGGACACTCTAAACACCAAAACAACCGTAGCTTAATGAAGCAGTTTTTAAGTATAGACGCTGCAGGATTCTCGTTCATTTAGGAGTTAAATCACTTTTCCACTCAGTACATTCTCTGCCTATGTGTTTTACATGAAACAGAGCCAGATCTTATCTGCATTTTTTCTACTTAGTGCAGGAACTAATAAATAGTGGGCTCTTGTGCAAGAATTGTGTGGGGGCCCTCTACAGAGCAGGAGTAGCCAAAAGGTATATCATTAATGGCCACACAACTCCCACATTAACTAGCTATATACAGCCCCCTCCCTCCGTATTACAGCATTAACTAGCTATATACAGCCCCTTCCCTCCGTATTACAGCATTAACTAGCTATATACAGCCCCTTCCTCCATATTACAGCATTAACTAGCTATATACAGCCCCCTCCCTCCGTATTACAGCATTAACTAGCTATATACAGCCCCTTACCTCCATATTACAGCATTAACTAGCTATATACAGCCCCCTCCCTCCATATTACAGCATTAACTAGCTATATACAGCCCCTTCCCTCCGTATTACAGCATTAACTAGCTATATACAGCCCCTTCCCTCCATATTACAGCATTAACTAGCTATATACAGCCCCTTCCCTCCGTATTACAGCATTAACTAGCTATATACAGCCCCTTCCTCCATATTACAGCATTAACTAGCTATATACAGCCCCTTCCCTCCGTATTACAGCATTAACTAGCTATATACAGCCCCACTCTCCGTATTACAGCATTAACTAGCTATATACAGCCCCTTCCTCCATATTACAGCATTAACTAGCTATATATACCTCCTTCCTCCGTATTACAGCATTAACTAGTTATATACAGCCCCTTCCTCCATATTACAGCATTAACTAGCTATATACAGCCCCTTCCCTCCGTATTACAGCATTAACTAGCTATATACAGCCCCACCCTCCGTATTACAGCATTAACTAGCTATATACAGCCCCTTCCTCCATATTACAGCATTAACTAGCTATATATACCTCCTTCCTCCGTATTACAGCATTAACTAGTTATATACAGCCCCACCCTCCGTATTACAGCATTAACTAGCTATATACAGCCCCTTCCCTCCGTATTACAGCATTAACTAGCTATATACAGCCCCTTCCTCCATGTTCCAGCATTAACTAGCTATATACAGCCCCTTCCCTCCGTATTACAGCATTAACTAGCTATATACAGCCCCTTCCTCCGTATTACAGCATTAACTAGCTATATACAGCCCCTTCCTCCCTATTACAGCATTAACTAGCTATATACAGCCCCTTCCTCCCTATTACAGCATTAACTAGCTATATACAGCCCCTTCCTCCCTATTACAGCATTAACTAGCTATATACAGCCCCTTCCTCCCTATTACAGCATTAACTAGCTATATACAGCCCCTCCCTCCATATTACAGCATTAACTAGCTATATATACCTCCTTCCTCCGTATTACAGCATTAACTAGTTATATACAGCCCCTTCCTCCATATTACAGCATTAACTAGCTATATACGGCCCCTTCCCTCCTTATTACAGCATTAACTAGCTATATACGGCCCCTTCCCTCTGTATTACAGCATTAACTAGCTATATACAGCCCCTTCCCTCCATATTACAGCATTAACTAGCTATATACAGCCCCTTCCCTCCTTATTACAGCATTAACTAGTTATATACAGCCCCTTCCCTCCATATTACAGCATTAACTAGCTATATACAGCCCCTTCCCTCCATATTACAGCATTAACTAGCTATATACAGCCCCTCCCTCCGTATTACAGCATTAACTAGCTATATACAGCCCCTTCCTCCATATAACAGCATTAACTAGCTATATACAGCCCCTCCCTCCATATTACAGCATTAACTAGCTATATATTTATTATTTATTTATTTATTATTGCCATTTATATAGCGCCAACAGATTCCGTAGCGCTTTACAATATTATGAGAGGGGGATTTAACTATAAATAGGACAATTACAAATAAACTTACAGGAACAATTGTGGTGGAATCTCGGTAAAAATAAATTTAGTAGGCCGAGATTACCACGTGGCATGTGTACGTGCATATGCTGACGTATCGATCAGTTGGTTGCACGAGGCAAGATACGATCAGTAGTGTACGGAGCATGTGCAAGAATACAGGATATGGTATTCCCCTCCTCCATTGTGCTGGACAGGCCATGCGGTCAAACAGGAAGTTAATTCTTATTTGTGTTGATTGGTTAAGAGAATGTGCGGGTGGAGCTTAATATGGGAGGAGTTATGTGCCTATATAAGGAGCCTGCACTATTGTCCGGGGCTCAGAATTTGCTGTATTTTGGTGACGCTAGTCCCTCTGAGTCCCGATCGGTGATCCAATAAAGAATCTCTTCCTTCCTGAAGAAACCTGTGTCCATCTCTCTGTGCTTGGCTTCCGTCAGTTTCTCCGGTATCATTTGGTGCGTTGGCCGGGAAGCTCATCGTTCAACGGTAGCTGAGAGGCAGAGGCGTGAGACGGTCTATCTTTGCCCACGTTCTCTACGGCTGCACCCCTGAACTTCTGCGTGGACCTCCCTTCGTCTCGGCGCCACTGGTCTGTTGTCCAGGAGATCATCGGCCTCTACGTGAGAAGTGCTGGGGTGTCCCCGTCGATGAGTGTGAACTCAGGTTCAGGAACGAGGAGGTAAGACAACTGCTGTTTTAGACGGCAGGACCCACTAGGGGTATACCGATTGTGCGGTAGGCCCAAAGGGGTTTGAATCTGTGTATCTGCCCCCTCTGTCGGAGGGAAGGAGCGAAGGCGCACCGCTCGATCGAACGCTCTTTAGTCAGACCGTTTGATTCTGTTAGTCAGGCGGGGCTCTGGTGTAAATAGCCCTAGCCGGACACCGGTGTCTTGTCTAGACTAGCGTTCTAGGGTGTATATTTTGTTCGCTAGGTCGGAGGGACCGGGAGACTAAGCGGCGTCTGTGTAAATTCGGTTCGCTAGCTCTCAACCTATCTGGGCTAAGTGGGAAGGCGTGTAAATTTGGAACCCACTAGACTTTTGATAGTGCGACTAAGAGGCGTCTGTGTAAATTCGGTCCTCTAGCTCGCTATATATGTGGTGATTGGGCAGTGTGGCTAACCAAAACGTATGTAGATTGTTTTTAGGTAGTCCATTCAAGGTACTGGCCAATAGTTTAGTTGGGAATTTGTAAATGTGATAAAGATTGTTTAGTAAAGTGTATATCTTGTTAGATAGCGCGAGCTCAGCCGTCTAGCGAGAGTGTTAATAGTGTGTTGCTGTATCATAGTGCACGGTACCAGAACCCTGTATATTTACTGACACTGTATATAAGTACTAATCATTGTCGTCCATTGCATGTTTAACACCATAACCACTAATAATTGTATTGTGACCTTAACTTGTGCTTTGACCTATGCTAACCGTACTGTAACCGCTATTTGTAAAAGACGATGTTACTGGGGTGTGTTATAGACGGGTAATTCGTATATAGAGAATTATAGCGTGGGTGACTGTATAGTTACGCCAAAGGGCATAATATTGATTATATAGTGACTGGTGTAACAGCTGTGTGTGTACGGGAATTCCCTGAGTGTTTATTGTTATTGTGTACGTTTCACTTGGTAACCGTACCACGTGGTGCTGTTGCCAGAGGAAACGGGTGTGACTGTTGAATAGTACGCGTGTATAGTATTCGTTGTCGACGACGTTCCATTGTTAAGTATGGGTGCGTCGCAGTCAACGATTCCGGATCCCTTAGGTTGTATGGTGAAGAATTTTAAAAAGGGATTCAAAACTTGTGATTTTGGGGTTAAGATGTCTCCTGTACGTTTGGTCACTTTGTGTACTAGGGAGTGGCCTACTTTGGTTGCGGCATGGCCGCCACGTGGCAGTTTGGATCCAACTCTGGTACAGCGCTTACACGTGGCTGTATCAGGTAGGCCTGAACTTTACGGCCAGTTTCCTTATATTGATTGTTGGAGACAGGCCGTAAATGACTCGCCAAAATGGCTTCAGACATGCCACGAGGAGCAATGTCGCCTCATGGTGGCTAGGACTTGTTTGTCCACTAGGACTGGTGTTAGGCCCATTTTGGACACGCCCCCTGAGTCCGAGATCCCTTTGCTGCCCCCTTACTTTCCGTTAAGAGGAAGTGACGCAAATGCAGGAAGTCCTGCAACCCTCCCCTCATTACCCCCATCCACTTCCGCTTCCTCCTCCAGTACAGAATCCACCCCCCCTCGTACTAAATCTCCCCTTCCGGAATCAGAACCAACCCCCATTAAATCCGAATATCCTGATTTGGCGCCACTTCAGACTTCCGGTCAAGCTTCATCTAGCTCGACTCGATGTGTTTTATTTACAACCTTTTCCCAAAACCAAGCTCCCACATCCCCATACCCTATTTCTCCCCGACTGGAACCCATGACTGACGCCCCTTTACGTAGCCCCATACAAACCCGACAACTGACCGGTACCCAACAATTAAAGCACTATCAGATGCCTCTTCGCCTGAATCCCGGGTCAGCCTATATCGATGCCGCAGGTCAAATGGCACATGCTGACCCAGTCTTCGTATATGTCCCATTCACTACAACCGATCTTTTAAACTGGAAGACCCACAATTCCTCATATACCGAGAAACCACAAGCTATGACTGATCTGTTCACCTCAATAGTACAGACACATAACCCGACATGGGCTGATTGCCAGCAGTTATTAATGACTTTGTTTAACAATGAGGAAAGGACAAGAATAAATCAAGCAGCCATTAAAGCGCTAGAGGATAGAGCCCGTACTTTGAACCAAGCTAATCCAGCAGCATGGGCCGCAACACATTATCCCAACACCGATCCCGATTGGAACGTGAATGGTGCTGATATGGTTCAACTCAGAGCCTATAGAGACGCTATAATTGCTGGCATGAAAGCCGGAGGAAAGAAAGCCATTAATATGTCGAAGACAGTTGAGGTGATTCAGAAAAGCGATGAAGCGCCCAGTGTCTTTTATGACCGATTATTGGAGGCATACCGCTTGTATACCCCCTTTAATCCGGAAGACGCAGATAATTCCCGAATGGTGAACTCCGCCTTTGTCAGCCAAGCTTACGGAGATATTAAGCGCAAGCTACAAAAGTTAGAAGGGTTTGCAGGTATGTCAATCACCCAACTAATGGAGGTAGCGAATAAGGTTTATATGAATAGGGAAACAGAAAGTAAGAAAGAGGAAGAGCGCAAGATGCGTAAAAAGGCTGATATGCTAGCGGTAGCGATCGCAGGCGTAGATAGACGGGGCCCAGATAGAGGCGATAGTAAGTGGAATGAGGAACCTCTAAGTAGAAATCAGTGCGCTTACTGTAAGGAAGAAGGGCATTGGAGAAATGAGTGTCCGCGAAGAGAACAGTCTGAGAGAGACAGACCTAGGACAGGTTATGGAAACTTTAGAGGCAGAGCGAGAGGTAGAGGAGGCCCCGGAGGGAGTAATGGTAATAGAGGGAGTAATGGGAACAGAGGAAGTGTTAGGGAAGACAGGTATTTTCCAGCAGCGCAAAGGTCCCGCGATAGAGAAGGTAGGGACTTTGTAGGATTGGCTGACACGGTCATGGAGGACTATTGATACCGACCGGGCTCCATCCCCCTTGGTCGAGCGGAGCCTATGGTCGATGTATCAATAGGGGGAAAAAGGAGTGCGTTCATGATCGACACTGGTGCTGAACATTCAGTGGTGACTAATCTAGTTGCTCCTCCATCTGGAAGGACTATTACTGTGATAGGAGCAACTGGAAGAAGTGCTGAAAAAACGGTTCTTAAAAGTCGACTCTGTACATTGGGAGGCCACGTAGTAAAACATCAATTCCTTTATATGCCTAAATGTCCAGTCCAATTGCTGGGACGTGATATGCTATCTAAATTACAAGCGCAGATTACGTTCCTACCAAATGGAACAACATCCTTAAAGTTTAATGGACCTTCAGGTATTATGACTTTATCCGTACCAAAGGAAGAAGAGTGGCGACTTTATACAGCGTTGACTATCCAAAACCCTAGGAGTGATGAATCCTTATTCAACATACCAGGAGTTTGGGCAGAGAACAACCCACCAGGACTGGCCCGCAATATTCCACCTATTAAAATCGAACTAAAACTTGGGGTTTATCCAGTGAGCCTAAGACAATACCACATCCCGCAGAAGGCTAAGAAGAACATACAATCTTATCTGGATAAGTTCATACGGTATGGTATCCTAAAATTCTGTACTTCCCCCTGGAACACCCCATTGCTGCCTGTTCAAAAGCCCGGTACAGATGAGTATCGACCTGTGCAGGACTTGAGAGCAGTCAATGATGCGGTTGTTAGTATACATCCAGTCGTGCCCAATCCATATAACCTGCTTGCTTTAATTCCGGGCGGGGCTACTTACTTCACAGTCTTAGATCTCAAAGATGCCTTCTTTTGCCTCCGAATTGCCGCAGAAAGTCAATGTATCTTCGCTTTCCAATGGGAGAACGCTGTAACGGGCTCAAAACGCCAAATGACCTGGACAAGACTGCCCCAAGGGTTTAAAAATTCACCTACCCTATTTGGTTCAGCTCTAAGCCAAGATCTACTGGATTTCGAGTCCATCCCAGGAGAGTGTGTATTGTTACAATATGTAGATGACTTGTTGATAGCAGCAGTTACAAAAGAAATATGTCAGCAAGCAACGCACGATCTACTACACATTCTCTGGAAGGCAGGATACAAGGTGTCTAGAAAGAAGGCTCAGTTGTGTTTGCCAACTGTCAAATATCTGGGATTCCATATCTCTGAAGGTCAAAGAATTATGGGGCCAGAGAGAAAAGAAGCTGTCTGCCAAATACCAATACCCAAGAATAGAAGACAAGTGCGAGAATTCTTGGGGGCAGCAGGCTTCTGTAGGATATGGATTCCCAGCTACGCGATACTGGCAAAACCTCTGTATGCAGCTATCAAAGGTACAGAGCACGACCCCTTCTTATGGACTCAAGAACAACAAACGGCATTTGAAGATGTGAAGAAGGCTTTGATGAGTGCCCCAGCATTAGGTCTACCTGATCACACACGACCATTCTACCTGTACGTACATGAGCAAAGAAGAATGGCTGTGGGAGTATTGACACAGTACTTGGGATCATGGCAAAGACCTGTTGCCTACATGTCAAAGCAATTGGATGCAGTGGCCAGCGGACTTCCACCTTGTCTAAGAGCCGTAGCTGCAGCCGCCCTGCTAGTAGCTGAAGCCGATAAACTCACTCTGGGTCAAGAACTTTATGTACGAGTCCCACATGCAGTACAGACGTTGTTGGATTACAAAGGAAATCATTGGTTTAGTAACAGCCGTATGACCAAGTATCAAGCAATGTTGTGTGAAAACCCAAGAGTGCATTTAGAGACTGTAAACACCTTAAATCCAGCTACCCTTTTGCCACAACCTACTGAAAGTCAACATGATTGTTTGGAAGTAATGGATGAAGTATTTTCAAGTAGACCAGATCTTCGTGATTTTCCCATCCAGAACCCCGATGTTCAATATTACACCGACGGCAGTAGTTATGTGAAAGAAGGGATCCGCTATGCAGGATATGCAGTAACAACAATAGACAAGGTGATAGAAGCTCGGCCACTGGCGAAAGGAACATCAGCACAAAAGGCAGAATTAATAGCACTAACACGAGCGTTACAATTGGCTGAAGGTTTAAGAGTGAACATCTATACGGACTCTAAGTATGCGTTTTTAACCACTCATGCCCACGGAGCTTTGTATAAAGAAAGAGGACTACTGAATTCAGAAGGCAAAGAAATCAAGTATGCAGCTGAAATCCTACAACTATTGGAAGCAGTGTGGGAGCCGAAAGAAGTCTGATCTGAGAGGAGATGGTGATGTGACCAAGGGAAATCGAATGGCAGACAGTACAGCTAAGCGTGCCGCTGAATCAGGAAGACAGGAATATGTGGGGCATATAGCTGCTCTTATACCAACTCCACTGTCTCAATGGACTCCAGTTTATACAGCTCAAGAAGAGGAGTGGTTAAAGACTGAACCGGGAAAGTACTTGGAGAACAAGTGGTATCAGCTAGAAGATGGAAGAATAGTCATACCAGCATCACTAGCGGTAGAAATTGTCCAAAATTATCATAACGGGACACATTCTGGGAGAGACAGTACAGAAGAATCTCTCAGGAAACATTTCTA
Organism: Pelobates fuscus; assembly: GCF_036172605.1. Lineage (NCBI taxonomy): Eukaryota > Metazoa > Chordata > Amphibia > Anura > Pelobatidae > Pelobates > Pelobates fuscus. The sequence continues at coordinate 167,768,073 of NC_086324.1, read as the reverse complement.
CATACCAAGATTGTCCAACTTGACTCAGGCCATTGTACGCAGATGTGTAATGTGTGCTAAAAATAATGCAAGACAAGGACCAGTAAAGCCACCAGGAGTCCAGTTTATGGGGGAACTCCCCATGTCCGATCTACAAATAGACTTTACAGTGATGCCTAAATCGGGTGGACATCGTTACCTGCTGGTAATTGTGTGCACCTATTCAGGCTGGGTAGAAGCATGTCCTACTCGTACAGAGAAAGCAGGAGAAGTTGTGAGATTCCTGCTACGAGAAATAATACCCCGATATGGACTACCCTGTTCTATAGGATCGGACAATGGTCCAGCTTTTGTTCATCAGTGCCTACAACAACTGACTCATATGCTTGGTATAAAGTGGAGGCTTCATACTGCATATAGACCCCAGAGTTCTGGTAAGGTAGAGAGAATGAATAGAACTATTAAGAACCAGTTGGCTAAAATGTGTCAGGAAACCCAACTTAAGTGGAACGTTCTCTTACCCATAGCTCTATTGCGAATCCGCAGTACCCCTACCAGAAGGATGGGCCTCTCTCCTTTTGAAATCATGTATGGGCGACCACCTCCCGTACTTGGTAACTTAAGGGGGGATTTGAGTCAGTTGGGAGAAGGAATTACCCGGCAGCAGGTTGTAGAGTTGGGTAAGACTATGGAGGAGGTACAGAAATGGGTACAAGATAGATTACCTGTGAATATTTATCCCCCTGTTCATAGTTATCATCCAGGAGATCAAGTGTGGATTAAAGAGTGGAATAATGTACCGTTAGTGCCCAAGTGGAGAGGTCCTTATGTTGTTCTTTTGTCTACCCCTACAGCGATAAAAGTAGCCGAAGTGACTCCGTGGATACATCACTCCAGGGTAAAACCAGCAGCAGTCGATTCTTGGCAAGTTACAGCAGATCCAGAGAATCCCTGCAAGATCCGGTTAAAACGCACTACTCAGTCGGAGTAACGAGGAATCGTGTGGATTACAAATTTTATTGTTACAGGGATTTGGTGAAGTGAGTGTTTTAGACGGCCATAATAAAGCCTGTCCGCTTACCAACACATAGTATATAAGCCAGGAAAGTCTCGAAGGGACACCTGTGAAGACGAGCAGAACTCCATTCCCTGCAGCCCTTACATCCTGGAAGCTGAGGTGCCTTCGCACGGACGAAGACTGAGGATGACGGCGAAAGATGGGTTTTTGATAGTGTTTATTTATGTGTGTTTTTATATTCAGGAAGGTAGAGGTACCGACACTCCTAGCTGTGAGGTATGCATTAAGACTACGAGAACAGGTAACCATATTTCCCAAACCCTAATTTGGCATTCACAATACGAGTGTAAAGGAGATGTATCGAGATGTAGATACCTAAATATAGACTATAGTGTGTGCCATTTAGGAGTAGGAGAACCTAAGTGCTTCAGTCCGGAGTATCAACCTTCCATCCATGACCTATTTATCTCGCACTCCCTAAACCTACTTGCACTAACAGAAACATGGCTCTCTCCCTCGGATACTGCTACCCCTGCCTCACTGTCCTTTGGTGGTCTTCACTTTACCCACAATCCAAGACAAGCGGAGATTAAAGGTGGCGGTGTAGGTTTTCTTCTCTCACCCCACTGCTCCTTTAAAACCCTGCCCACCCCCCCTTCCCTCTCTTTCCCATCATTCGAAATTCATTCAATTCGCCTTTTCAAACCCTTCTCTGCTAACATTGCCGTCATCTATCGTCCCCCTGGTTCCCCTCTCCTCTTCCTTGACCACTTTGCTGCCTGGCTACCCTACTTCCTCTCTTCCAACATTCCATCCCTAATTCTTGGAGACTTCAATATTCCCATTAACCCACCTTTAACCCCAGCAGCCTCTAAACTACTTTCAATTACTTCCTCCCTTGGACTATTGCAGTGGGCTAATTCTCCCACTCATGTAGCTGGCAATACCCTCGACCTTATTTTCTCCTATTCATGTACATTATCTATTATCTGCAATACTCCATTTCCTCTCTCTGATCACCACCTCTTATCGTTTGCTCTCAATTACCCCCTCACCCAACAACCTCAGCCTAACCCCCCTCAGCTCAGGAGGAACCTTAACTCTATTGACCTCCAGCAGCTGTCGGCTGACATTGATTCACAACTGCTATCCATCCCTTCCCTCTCCTGTCCCTCACTGGCCATCTCCACATATAACACTACCCTCACATCTGCCTTGAACACTGCAGCCCCACTCCAAACATGCACCACGAGGAGAACACGACCCCAACCTTGGCATAATAAATCAACACGCTATCTGCAGAGTTGCTCCCGCTGTGCTGAACGCTCCTGGAGGAAGTCCCGCACCCAGGCAGACTATCTTCATTATAGATTCATGTTGCTTTCGTACAGCGCAGCCCTTGCCCTCGCCAAACAGTCCTACTTTTCCTCTGTCATTAGTTCATGCTCCCGCAATCCCAGACGTCTCTTTGACACTTTTAATTCCCTTCTCCGCCCTGCTGTGGCCACCCCCCAAACTAACCTTACAGCTGATAGCTTTGCATATTACTTTACTGACAAGATTGAACAGCTAAGGAAACAATTCTCCCCTCCTTGCCGTTCTCTTTCTCAACCACACTTAAATCATGCTTTCCCTACCCTTCAGACTTTCTCCCCAGCTACTGAACAAGAGGTGGCTGCACTTCTCCATTCCTCTCGCCCCACCACTTGCCCACTTGATCCTGTCCCTTCTCACCTCATCAGATCTCTCTCCCCTTGTCTTGTGCCTATCCTAACACACATCTTTAACTGCTCTCTCTCTTCTGGCACTGTTCCTGCTGACCTTAAACATGCCACTGTAATACCTATTCTGAAAAAAACATCTCTTGACCCGTCCTCCCCCTCGAACTATCGTCCCATATCCCTGCTCCCTTACTCATCAAAGCTTTTGGAAAGACTTGTCTTTACCCGTGTGTCTCACTTCCTTAATTCCAACTCTCTCCTTGACCCTCTTCAGTCTGGCTTCCGCCCTCTCCACTCTACTGAGACCGCTCTTATCAAAGTGACTAATGACCTAATCTCCGCTAAATCCAAAGGTCACTACTCCATATTAATTCTCCTTGACCTCTCTGCTGCCTTTGACACAGTTGATCATTCTCTCCTCCTTCAAACTCTTCAATCACTCGGTCTCTGTGACTCTGTCCTCTCTTGGTTTTCCTCCTATCTCTCCCAACGCTCATTTAGTGTCTCCTTTTCCAAGGATACCTCCTCCCCTCGCCCTGTCTCGGTTGGAGTTCCCCAAGGCTCTGTCCTTGGTCCCCTTCTATTTTCTCTTTATACTGCCTCTCTTGGAAAACTTATTGCCTCTTTTGGATTCAACTACCACCTGTACGCTGATGACACTCAGATATACCTCTCCTCACCAGACCTCTCCCCGGCCGTCCTGCAACGTGTCACTGCTTGCCTCTCTTCCATCTCTGACTGGATGTCGTCACGCTTTCTCAAACTTAACCTCTCTAAAACTGAACTCCTTGTCTTTCCTCCTCCTAATACTGATCCTCCTCTCTCACTCTCCCTTCAAGTCAGTGATATCCACATAAGTCCATCACTACAAGCACGCTGTCTTGGCGTCATACTTGACTCTGGTCTCACCTTTGAGTCTCACATCCAGTTTGTTGCCAAGTCCTGTAGGTTCCAACTCAAAAACATAGCCCGCATCCGCCCCTTTCTTACGCAAGATGCTACCAAGGAGCTTGTCCATGCTCTAGTAATTTCCCGCATGGATTACTGTAACCCTCTCCTGATTGGTCTCCCCAAAAGCCATACTGCCCCGCTACAGTCTGTAATGAATGCTGCAGCTAGACTGATTTTCCTATCCAGTCGGTCCTCTCACACCTCGCCCCTCTGCCAGTCCTTACATTGGCTCCCTGTATCCTATAGGAGTCAATTCAAAGTGCTAACCCATACATTTAAAGCACTGAACAATTCCAGCCCCTCTTATATCTCTTCACTGATCCAGAGGTATGCCCCTCCTCGTACCCTCCGCTCTGCCCGCGACCACCTCCTGACCGCTGCTCGCACCCGTACGGCCAACTCACGCTTGCAGGACTTCTCACGGGCGGCTCCTCTCCTATGGAATAACTTGCCTACTGCCATCAGACTCTCCCCTAGTCTTCAATCATTTAAGAAGGGCCTTAAATCCCATCTCTTCAGGAAAGCGTATGGCCTCCCAGAGTAATCTCTCCCTTACATACCTGTCTCTTGCTCTCCTATGGGATAGTGCTTTGCTCTCTCCTCCAGCTCTGCTCACTCCTACTTGATATTTCCTATCCTAATGTTTCTAATACCCCACCTCCTATAGACTGTAAGCTCATTTGAGCAGGGTCCTCTTCAACCTATTATTCCTGTAAGTTTTCTTGTAATTGTCTTATTTATTGTTACATTCCCCCCTCTCAAAATATTGTAAAGCGCTACGGAATCTGTTGGCGCTATATAAATGGCAATAATAATAATAATAATAATAATAACCTCGTACAATTTGGTTGACTCTCAGGAATGGAGATCCTCAGGGGACCCTAATTAATAAGACGGTGTTAGAATCCGTACATTCTTCGGGTGTTCTGCTATTTGATGCATGTAAGGTGATATCAAGTGGTAGAAAGCCGTGGAATGTATGTGGGGATCTTAGATGGGAGAGGACGTATGGGTCTAACGATAAATATATTTGTCCCAGTAGTAAAAATAAATATGTGAGTCCTAGATGCCCAAATAGAGAGTATAACTTTTGCCCATATTGGTCTTGTGTGGGGTGGGCAACTTGGGGACAGACAGTAGACAAGGACATGATAGTGACTAAGTTGCCGACTAGCCCATATTGTAAGTCTATGGAATGCAACCCAGTCCATATACTTATAAATAACCCCGACAAGTTCTTAGACAAATATGGCAATTTATTTGGGTTTCAAATATACGGGACGGGTTTAGATCCTGGGACAGTATTATTTATAGGGATAGAGACTGATACGGTATCCTCCCAAACTCATCAAGTATATCATTCCTTTTACGAAGAGATGAGTATAGATAATAAGATCCCCCATAACGCTAAGAACCTGTTCATAGATTTAGCCGAAAGTATTGCCGGTAGTCTTAATGTTACCAACTGCTATGTGTGTGGAGGTACTAACATGGGAGACCAATGGCCTTGGGAAGCAAAGGAGGTAATGTCCGGTTCTGAGGCAGTTGACCAACTAATATCTACACAAGCCGATTATCATATGAGTGTTAGAGGTAAATCTGAGTGGAGATTAAAGACCTCCATCATAGGTTATGTTTGCATAGCGAGGAAAGGAATAATGTATAATACTTCTGTAGGAGAATTAACTTGTCTAGGGCAAAAAGCTTATGATGATTATACTAAAAATACAACTTGGTGGTCGGCTTCAAATGTCTCAGAACCATCTAACCCGTTTGCTAGATATGCCAATTTAAAGGATGTGTGGTTTGACCTATCCATCACATCTACCTGGAGAGCCCCAGCAAATTTGTACTGGATCTGTGGTAAGAAAGCCTATTCGGAGTTGCCACAGGACTGGGAAGGGGCATGTGTGTTGGGTATGCTCAAACCATCCTTCTTCTTGTTACCTATTGAAACAGGTGAGACTTTAGGTGTTAAAGTGTATGATGTGAATCATAGGAAGAAAAGGGGACCCATAGAGATAGGCGCCTGGGAAGATAATGAAAGGCCTCCCCAGCGTATTATAGATTATTATGGGCCAGCCACGTGGGCAGAAGATGGTACCTTTGGTTATAGAACCCCTATTTATATGCTCAACCGCATTATAAGATTACAGGCGGTGGTTGAGATTATTACTAACGAAACATCACAAGCGCTCAATCTTCTAGCGAAGCATAATACCAGGATGAGGACAGCAGTCTACCAGAATAGATTAGCCTTGGATTACCTATTGGCAGTAGAGGGAGGTGTATGTGGGAAGTTTAACCTAAGCAATTGCTGTCTTCAAATAGATGACGAAGGGCAAGCAATAGCTGAGCTTACTAGCCATATGGTTAAACTAGCGCATGTGCCTACTCAGGTATGGAAAGGATACAATCCAAGTAGTTGGTTTGGTAGCTGGTATGAGTGGTTTGGAGGGCTTAAGGCAGTGGTAGGTGGAGTCCTACTGATTTTAATGTTGTGTCTACTCCTACCGTGTCTTATACCCTTAGTAGTTAGATCTGTGCAAAGCCTGATAGAAAATATAGCAGAGAGGAAGGCTGCTGCACAGATAATGGCAATATATAAATATAAGGCTCTAGATCAGGGAGAACCAATGCAGGAAGATGAATGTTGAAGATTCACATCATAAGATAAGTCTGGTCTGGTTCAAGGTAACTTGTGGTGTATGCAAACTAAGGTTAAGTGATGCCTCAAGTAATTGTAAAATATCAAGAGGCATCAAAGGGGGGAATGTGGTGGAATCTCGGTGAAAATAAATTTAGTAGGCCGAGATTACCACGTGGCATGTGTACGTGCATATGCTGACGTATCGATCAGTTGGTTGCACGAGGCAAGATACGATCAGTAGTGTACGGAGCATGTGCAAGAATACAGGATATGGTATTCCTCTCCTCCATTGTGCTGGACAGGCCATGCGGTCAAACAGGAAGTTAATTCTTATTTGTGTTGATTGGTTAAGAGAATGTGCGGGTGGAGCTTAATATGGGAGGAGTTATGTGCCTATATAAGGAGCCTGCACTATTGTCCGGGGCTCAGAATTTGCTGTATTTTGGTGACGCTAGTCCCTCTGAGTCCCGATCGGTGATCCAATAAAGAATCTCTTCCTTCCTGAAGAAACCTGTGTCCATCTCTCTGTGCTTGGCTTCCGTCAGTTTCTCCGGTATCACAATAGGTTGAAGAGGACCCTGCTCAAACGAGCTTACATTCTATAGGAGGTGGGGTGTAAAACACATTAGGACAGGAATTTACAATCAAATAAATTTACAATCATTTTATATTATATATACCTCCTTCCTCCGTATTACAGCATTAACTAGTTATATACAGCCCCTTCCCTCCATATTACAGCATTAACTAGCTATATACAGCCCATTCCTCCGTATTACAGCATTAACTAGCTATATACAGCACCTTCCCTCCATATTACAGCATTAACTAGCTATATACAGCCCCTTCCCTCCATATTACAGCATTAACTAGCTATATACAGCCCATTCCTCCGTATTACAGCATTAACTAGCTATATACAGCACCTTCCCTCCATATTACAGCATTAACTAGCTATATACAGCTCCTTCCTCCATATTACATTAACTAGCTATATACAGCCCCTTCCCCCATATTACAGCATTAACTAGCTATATACAGCCCCTTCCTCCGTATTACAGCATTAACTAGCTATATACAGCCCCTTCCCTCCGTATTACAGCATTAACTAGCTATATACAGCCCCTTCCTCCATATTACATTAACTAGCTATATACAGCCCCTTCCCCATATTACAGCATTAACTAGCTATATACAGCCCCTTCCTCTGTATTACAGCATTAACTAGCTATATACAGCCCCTTCCTCCATATTACAGCATTAACTAGCTATATACAGCTCCTTCCTCCATATTACAGCATTAACTAGCTATATACAGCTCCTTCCTCCATAATACAGCATTAACTAGCTATATACAGCCCCTTCCTCCATATTACAGCATTAACTAGCTATATACAGCCCCTTCCCCCATATTACAGCATTAACTAGCTATATACAGCCCCTTCCTCCGTATTACAGCATTAACTAGCTATATACAGCCCTTTCCCTCCGTATTACAGCATTAACTAGCTATATACAGCCCCTTCCTCCATATTACAGCATTAACTAGCTATATACAGCCCCTTCCCTCAGTATTACAGCATTAACTAGCTATATACAGCCCCTTCCTCCGTATTACAGCATTAACTAGCTATATACAGTCCCTTCCTCCATATTACAGCATTAACTAGCTATATACAGCCCCTTCCCCCATATTACAGCATTAACTAGCTATATACAGCCCCTTCCCTCCGTATTACAGCATTAACTAGCTATATACAGCACCTTCCTCCATATTACAGCATTAACTAGCTATATACAGCCCATTCCCTCCATATTACAGCATTAACTAGCTATATACAGCCCCTCCCTCCACATTACAGTATTAAACTAGATGTTTTATTACTTGTTGCAGTAAAAAATTATTTATATGAATCATACTGTGTTTACAGCTTTGAAAACTCACCCTTGGCTAGTGAACCTCGTTGCCCAGCTAATACTCAAAACGACGTTTACTCATAGTGAAAGTAAAAGTTGAATTTTTAAAATAGTGTGTACCAGGAAACAAACTGTAACCACTCAGTCTGAAACTGTTGATATAAAGCATGAATTGCACAGTAAGGGAAACAAGTCTTTCTGCTCAAAAACATTATTTAAAGGAACACTATAGTCACCAGAACAAATATAGCTTAATGTAGTTGTTCTGGTGAGTATAATGATTGCCTTCAGGCATTTTCATGCAAACACTGCCTTTTCAGAGAAAAGACTGTGTTTACATTGCCCACTAGGGATACCTCCTGTGGCCACTCCTCAGATGGCTGCTAGAGGTGCTTCATGAGGCAGTGCTGCACAGTAGGCAGCACTGCTGTTCTGCGTCCCCACGCTCTGCATGGGGACGTAGAATTTTCCTTATAGTGATGCATTGATTCACTGTATCTCTATTAGGAGGTGCTGATTGGTTAAAACGGCATTTGCCTCCGCCCCACCCCGCCTCCTTGATGATTTTAGCCAATCCAATGCTTTCTCTATGAAAATTCTGATTGCTGATGATGTCACCAAGAAGACAGCTCAGGTTGGGGCCAGCGCTGGAATTAAGGCGAGTTTTAACCCCTTCTAAGGGGACTGAGGGGGGATAAGCCACCTAAAAGGTAATTTTAGCACTATAGGGGTTCCTGACCTTATAGTGTTCCTTTAAGTTTAGTCCAATTTTTCTGTTCAGTATTACATCCATAAAAATATGTGACCGCGATTTCTTCCCCTCATTATTTCTCACACAAAAGAGACAGCGTACTCAGAAATGCCGATCACGGACCGGGATAGTCACTGAGGTGAGAATTCAACGTGAGTTTTAAAAATAAGGCTACAATAACTGAATTGGAATAAAAGTCATCTATGTTTCCAGCTCAGCTACTTTCCCTTTAAATTTGAAATTCAGTTTGAATTCTCTTTAGTGAATAATCGTCTATATACTTAAAAGTTTAGTAGTGGGATTCCACCACTGTAGCCCGTGGAGCAGCACAGCTAAGGGGAATGGGCCTTGACATTGCTAGGAGACAGGCATAGAATAGGGGTATGTATGGATTGGCTATGTGGATATTAGGGGTGGGATTTTGGGTAAGGGGAGTATATATAGGAGCCATTTTAGATTAGTGGTCATCTTACTTAATCCTCACTTACCTGTTGTTGTGGCAGGTCGTTGTGGTGTCTCTGTTTTTGTCTTTCCGGTACATCTTGCTGATTGAAGATGGAGGAGCTGTTGGCTGGAGTCCGGAGTGCTGTGCTGGAGAGGGGAGTGGAGTGGCTTCAAGGACGTCTAGGAGATGCTTTGCGTCCGGCCGGGCCTTCGTCTTCGTCCCAGGGAAGTGCGTCCGCTAGGAGGACCAGGCCGCTGCAGCGTTTGATCTCCAGCAAGCAGCCCGGCGGTTGGAGGGGCAGGAGCTGTGAACCTGGACGGTCACATATTCTCTGTGCTCTGTACAACGCTACCCAGTAAAGGCTAAAATTGGGGGAAAAGCTGCCTTATATACTCACTGAAAACAGTCCCCTAACTGGAGGATCAAATATGGGTCATAAAAAACAAAAAGCCCAAGCCAGACAAGAGTCCGCTGAGCCGAGATATTGGCGATCTATTTCGGGGCTCACAGAGGGTCGCATGGGACAATAAGGCGGAACATAGTTGAAGACTTAGCCCCCTTCATGAAGGCCATCGAAAGTACGACCACTAAAATGGCCCAACTTGAAACCACCCAGAACGCTCATGACAGCCGGCTTACAGTGGTGGAGAAAGGCCTGGCTGCCCTGGATCAGCACCAACTAAAGGTCGACAACAGGATCGACGCCCTGGAAGATCAGAGGCAAAGATATAATTTGAAACTCATGGAGGTGCTAGAAACGGTGGGACTGCCGGACTTACCTCACTTTATCAGGCCGCTGAGGGCAGGAGCCTGTCGCGTATAGACTTGGCTAAGATTAAGGTGTTCACACCCGAGACGCAAGACCCACTTCATCCACCAGAACTGTGACCTGACTGGAAGAATATCGGGCCCCAGCGACTGCTGTGCCCTTACCAAAGATCCCCTACACATTACAATTTCATAGTGTGACAAGACCAATCTCGCCACTGTGCATTGGAGGAGCCTGGTTGCCTGCCTGCTGCCTTTTGACTATGGACCGGCATTTAAATTCTTTATTTTCCTATGCAGAAAGGTCTATCCATGTATTTCTGCCCTGGCGTTCGGTAGATTCTCGGATTTACTGAATGAGCTCATTTAACCCAGATAGCTATGCCATGGAGCCTATTCGTGTAATAAAAGACTTTGGCTCCATGGCAATTGAACTGTATGTGTGTGGTCTGAGCGCAATTCAGTAATAATGTGCGCTCAGACCTAAGCTATCTGGGGATATGTTGCATGTCTGTATTTTATGTAATAAATGTAACCTTGTGTATTTTATTGTATTTTACTGTCTTTTTACTGCCATGTGCTTAATGAGTTTTGCCTCTGTCCTTGGAGATAATTGGATTACTTCCCAATTATCTCCAGGATAGAAGACTCTGTGGAACTGGTTTTGGGCAGAAAAGCCATGCTTCCTTTGGTCACAAAAGGACTCCGATCTATCTTTTGAACCAATGGACCAATGTGGATGATTTTGACATATGTTCGTATTTGGAGTATGCTGATTCTGAAAATGTGAAAGTGATGCATACTTTTAAAGTTATAAATAATGTGGAAAAACTGTATTTCTCTGCCTGTGATAATTAATTACATTACCCATTGTGTAAGGTAATTGCATCACAGGCAGAGGGGAGGATTTTGTGTGGGAGTGTCTGAGTGTACTGTACGTGTTTATTGGTTGTTTTCCAAAACCCTGTGGGTGGTACTAATGTGTATATAAGAACAATAAACCCACAGCTCTGGCTGTTCACTGCTTGACCCTCAACACGGAGCTTTGTCTCGTTCTTGGGGGGATTTACTGTATGCTGTTCCAGTTTGAATGCTAGGAGTGTAAACCTATTCGTATGTTTTTTCCTATTCAGCTGTTTACAGCATTCGTATGGTTCCGGTTCAGCTGTTTACGGCGTTCATATGCTTCTCCGGTTCGGTGGATTGGTGTCTACAGTAGCTGCCTGTATATCTGGAAGGGAATATCTTCTAAACGGCTTTTAACCCCCTTTTATGCCCGGGGTGCCGTTACACATAGATCACATGACTATTGTTGCTTTCTCCTCCTCTTTTGTTAATTTGCTTTTGCCATAGCAATCTCTACTGTAAAATCTTACTCCTTTCGTGAGTTTTCATCTAGAGGGGAAACTAGGCAGGGTACTAACACTGCATTTTCACTCGAGATAGGAGCTACTGATGGAGCCCAAACCCTCCACCTGTATACACACAGCACAACATCTGTACACATACCGTCCAAGCACTTGGTGGCTATAATATCAATATATTGAAAAACTGCCATAATTACTATTCAGGGTTAACTCAACCTCTAGTGTGACGGCGGGGGAGGAGCTGAGGCGGAGGTAAGTTACAGGAGGGGTTTTTAACCCCTTCTGCATAACTGGGAGGTAGGGGGGCACAATATGAAGCTATAGTGCCAGGAAAACAACTTTATTTTCCTAGCACTATAGATTCCCTTTAATGTTTGTTACATACAATGTTATAAAGTGTCCGAAATTAGAAAACTGCAGATAGATAGACCCAGCAGTGCTCCGGCATAATTCAATTAACAATATACCAGGAAGATTTTCAATTCTCATGGAGTTTCCATAAATAAGGTATAATGCAGTGTTTATATGAATATGCTAAACGCCTAACACACTCAGTCTCGTAGGGACTAAAGAAAAAGAGAAGAAAAAATACCTACGCCAAACCGAAAAGGGATGTGGGTGGGAAAAGAAGACATTGGACTTCAGGATAAGGCTGGAGTATAGAGATTATCACTTTGAAAGGATGCAATTTAATTTCGCTAAGACCGTTACGGGTCACAGCATCCAAACTGTGAATCCAGAAAGCTTTCCTTTTGGTCCCCCCCTCTTGGATCCGCATGGACGTGGTTAAGGACGGCAGGGGATGACCTGTTTGCAGGTATTGTTTGGCTACGGATTTATCTGAATTGACTTTGGTTAAGGCCATGCGGCTAGAAGACCGATGTCCACATATATGGTCCCTCAGGATGTCTTGCCCACACCCAGGGCCGGACTGGGAAAAAAATTAGGCCTGGGCATTTTTCAATCAGAGCGGCCCCCTAAGAAGGGGGCGGGGCCAGAGAGGGTGTGTTTTGTCATCACTAATGACAAGCACGCCCCCTCTCAAAGTGAGCAAGTTGGTTCAATGCGCAGAGCCCCACTGAAGAGCTCTGGCATTAGAAAAAGGCTTGCGCTGTGTTTGCTTTTAAATTGTCTCTGGTGTCTCCACAAGTGGGATACCAGAGGACAATTGGGCCAGGAAAGTGTATGGTGCATGTGTTTGGAGCCTGCTTGTGAAATTGCGTGTGTGTAGAGTGTGGTGTGGTATTGTGTAAATAGGTCAATTTCATTTGTGTTTGTGGTTTAATATGTGTGGCTAGGGGCTGTAGATAGTGTGTGTATAGGGGGCATAGTGTTATAGGGGATGTAGCGAGTGTGTGCATACAGGCTGTAGTGTGTGTGTGTATAGGTGACGTAGTGTGTGTAGGGGTTGTAGAGAGGGTGTGTAGGAGATCTAGTGTGTAAAGGACCCAGAGTGTGTATAGGAGATTGTGTGTGTGTGTGTGTGTGTGTGTATATATATAGAGGATTAAGAGTGCATATAGGGTAAGGGATCTAGCGTGTATCTGGAGCGTAATGTGTGTGGTGGTGCAGTGTGAGGGGTGCTGAAGTGTGTGTGTGTGTGTGTGTATATATATATATATATTTGGACGTATTGTATGTGTGAGGGGCGCAGTGTGTGTGTATTTAAGAGGGGTGCTGTGTGTGAGGGTGTTTTTATCTGCCGTCACATTCTAGGTTTCTAATTTTCTTTGTCTGTTAACTCACTGAGGGTTATTTTATATATGTGTATGTGTGTGAGCGAGGGTGCGGTCTGTCTGAGGGTGCGGTCTGTCTGAGGGTGTGGTCTGTCTGAGGGTGCTGTCTGTGAGTGAGGGTGCTGTGTGTGTCTGAAGGTGATGTGTGTGTCTGAAGGTGATGTGTGCTGTGTGTCTGAGGGTGCTGTGTGTCTGGGTGTGCTGTGTGTCTGGGTGCGCTGTGTGTCTGGGTGCGCTGTGAGTGTTTGGGTGCTGTGTGTGTCTGGGGTGCTGTGTGTGTCTGGGGGTGCTGTGTGTGTCTGGGGATGCTGTGTGTGTTTAGGTGCTGTGTGTGTCTGGGGGTGCTGTGTGTGTCTGGGTGCTGTGTGTCTGGGGGTGCTGTGTGTGTCTGGGGGTGCTGTGTGTGTCTGGGGGTGCTGTGTGTGTCTGGGTGCTGTGTGTGTCTGGGGGTGCTGTGTGTGTCTGGGGGTGCTGTGTGTGTCTGGGTGCTGTGTGTGTCTGGGGGTGCTGTGTGTGTCAGGGTGCTGTGTGTGTCTGGGTGCTGTGTGTGTCTGGGGGTGCTGTGTGTGTTTAGGTGCTGTGTGTGTCTGGGGGTGCTGTGTGTGTTTAGGTGCTGTGTGTGTTTGGGTGCTGTGTGTGTCTGGGGGTGCTGTGTGTGTCTGGGTGCTGTGTGTGTCTGGGGGTGCTGTGTGTGTCTGGGTGCTGTGTGTGTCTGGGTGCTGTGTGTGTCTGGGGGTGCTGTGTGTGTCAGGGTGCTGTGTGTGTCTGGTGGTACTGTGTGTGTCTGGGTGCTATGTGTGTCTGGGTGCTGTGTGTGTCTGGGGGTGCTGTGTGTGTTTAGGTGCTGTGTGTGTCTGGGGGGGCTGAGTGTGTCTGGGGGTGATGTGTGTGTGTGTGAGGGGGCTGTTAGTGTGATTTTTTTTTAAATGTAAATATTTTTTTTATTAATAATAATAATAAAAAAAAAGTTATATCCCCCCCTCCCTTCTTACCTTTAGCATGGGAGGGGGGGAGCCGTTCTGCTTGCGATGAGCCGTTCTGCCTGGGGGGGACCATGCTTCCTTCCCTGGTGGTCCAGTGGTGAGAGTGAACTCTAACCTGACGGCTAGAGTTCACTCTTGCGAGATCTGAGCGTTGCCGCGGTAACCGCGGCAACGCTCAGATCTCGCGAGAGGACCCGGCGGAGCTGCTGGATTGAGCTCCGCCGGTCCTCTCTGCTGCCTCCCTCACACCCCACAGCCGGCGGCCGCCTGTCAGTGTCTCTGGGCCGGTGAGGGAGATCTTTGATCTCCCCACCGGCCCATGGAGACACACAGCAGGGCCGGCGCTCGGATAGCGCTGGCCCTGCAGGGGCTGGCAGGGGAGATCCTGTGATCTCCCCTGCCGGCCTCGGCCCCACGGCCATCGCGGCCCACCGGGCATTTGCCCGGTGTGCCCGATGGCCAGTCCGGGCCTGCCCACACCATATAAGGCCACATGGGCAGATGATCTTATGGATAACAAACCAGTTTGTATATGTGATTCTATGACAAAAATCATATTTTTTACCAGTGTGTGAGTGATTAAAAGTCTTTTCCAGGATCATGTGCCTGCAGTTGACACAGCCCAAAAACCTGTAGCAACCCACATTTGAACCAGTTTCCTAGTTTGTTGCATGACCGGTGTATAGTCGCCATATGGGCTGGCGGAACCTTGGACAAAAAACCCCCCACATACCTAACCCAATAACACACTGACACCTGGTATATGGGAAAATTTGTCCACAGCTTTATTAAATAATTTAAATAATATATAACGATAATATTGCTTTAAATAAATTAACATATAAACATGGGTCATTGCCCCCACCTTCCGCCCCTCTCATCCGTATCCTTCTTTTTAATAGAGGGCAATGACCCCCAACATAACAAATACAAATATGTAACGACATTTTCCAACCTCGCCAACTTGAACCGAACAAGTGCCAACCATAAGTAACCATGGCAGGGGTATACCCGGATACCCCTGCCCCACCAGGTTCTGAGCCACCTCCAGGACTCGAAACCACCATTGACCATAATTCCACTTTTTTCCATGTTCCTCACGTTCCTCATAGGGAGCCTATGTCCTCTCTCTCAGCTCCCTATCCCGCCGCTGTGAAAAAACGGGAAACCCCTATCTAAACATAAAATATAGGGAGGGTGGGCGGGACAAACTGAACCGGGTAGGAAATTAGAAGTGAACCTTACAAAATGGCTCCTCCCTTAAATAGCCAATCCCACATATCCCATAACCCACCTGTCCTGTCTGTTCCTCCTGGGCCCGCCTCCTAACCCCTGTCAAGGCCCTGTTCCGCTTAAGCTGCGCTTTGGCTACATGGGGCTACAAAATTGGAAGTGCTTCAAACTGGTTTTTTTTTGCAGTGAGGAAGGCTGAACTTGATGGACGCAAGTCTGTTTTCAGCTATGTAACTACGTAACTATGTAACTATTAATTTAATTAGGTTTTTTTATTATCATTCTTAATAAGTAAGTGGCAGGACACAGTTTACAATACAGCTTGGGCTATACACGAAGTAATGCTTCATAACATTGTATAGAAACTAATAGAATATGAAACAGACCGTATACAATCACATCCAAAGTAATATAACATAGTATTAAGAGTAGGTGTCTAGCTCAATGATAACATTACCCAAAAAATGAAGAAAATTCGGTGATATCTAAAAATGAATAAAGTGATGGGGTACTGTGTGACATAGTATTAAATACTATTCCTGTCTGACTCCACAAAATTGACAATCTCCACCAATCCAATTGTCTCTAATAGGAAAGCATTGGGAGGCTAAAGCGCATGTGCGGCAAAACGCTGCGCTCCACCAATCAGCATCTCCTCATAGAGATTCATTGAATCAATACATCTCTACGAGGAATATTCAGCATCTCCATGCAGCACTGACTCAGGAAGCACCTCAGTTGTTGTACTGAAGACACATGCTTCATATTTCAGAAAACAAAAAAGTACAGTATTTTGTTACAGCCAGGGCAGTAAATATGGTGCATTCACTGGGGAAGCTGGGTGAAACAATAAATATCCTCTGGATCAGGCTTCCCCAAACTCCGGCCCTCCAGATGTTGCTGAACTACATTTCCCATGATTCTCAGACTATCTATTTCATTCATAGAATCATGGGAGTTGTAGTTCAGCAACATCTGGAGGGCCGGAGTTTGGGGAAGCCTGCTCTAGATGAAGTAATTGCTATTGTAAGAATATGAGCCTGAGAGTGGAAATACTAATTACACAGAATTCTGTCAGGAGCCTGATTTTAATACGGCAGCCATTTTGTGTTCAGTAAGCTGTGTCTGGAAGCCATTTTGCATAAAAATGTAAAGTAGGGATTGGGCCTTTTTTTTTTGTTACTTCTCTTTATGGTTCTTTAGGCTATTAATCTCTTCTTTCAGTTTTGCTCTCTCCGATTGAATTATCAAATATACTCCTTCATCGATTTTTATTTCCTTTTGCAGCTCCTGTATCTTGGCATCTTTTTCTTTGAGTTTGTCCTTAACCAATGCCTTGACCTGTCTCATGGCTTCATTAAAAAATTCTATGTTATTATTTTCGTGCTGCTTGATGTCGATCGCTTGATCGGCTTTCTTCATGCAGACGTCCAGGAAGTCCAGGATTTTGGTGTCCGTCTCAGCATTACGTCTGGGGTTTTTAGCCGTGTAGTTCTCGATACTCATGATGTAGCTGGCTCCAAGCTCTCGAAATTGTTCGCACACCATATCAGTGTTTATTTTTTTACAATGTGTAAGCACAATAAGGGGAAAGATGCCTGTTGGAACAGAGAGAATCATTTATTATTCATGCTTAAAAATCTCAAATTAAAAAAATCTAGGCTGGAATTTCTGGCGCATATTGTCTATTTTGTGTTAGTATTGTAGAGATCTGAAGTAGTAATGAAAGACGTAGCACTAAAAAAAACAATGATTGGTGAAAAATAGGAGAAGTGCAGAAGCGTGAGAGACTCCGTTTTTACCATTAATCAGTGAATTTGAGGGATGTTTCACAATTTTATGGGCTAAAATTTGCAAGTTTTTTAACAATTCACCACAAGTCGGTTTTTAGTGGATAGATCTCTTTTAGTTTAGTTCTTCATTGTAAGATACTGATAATTTTTCGATGAAATAAGAACATAATACAGGCATAGTAAAGGCTTGTGGCTGTCAAATTATTTGTAAATTTATTTTTATTCAAAACTTTCAATTTTTTTTATGCAACCGTCGATGTGGACACACAGGTCCAGCATTGTTCCGTATCATTGAATACTGTGATAAATAGTGGTCTCAAGAATTAACAGTGCTGGCGTGCAAGTCACCATGAAACAACAAATAACATTTCTCGATTGGACTCGCAGGTCTTATAGCGTGTATGGTCGGATAGGCAGTTCCCCTTAGTATTTAGTTATTATAACCTTTCTGGGTCCCCTATTGTGTCGGGGATGGTTCGTAGCTTACTTTATAACTGTTAGCGTGTTACCCCCTACCGAGAGGAGAAAGTCGGGGTGTTTTTCATGTCCTACTGGTTCGGGCATAAGGTCTTCGCTGGCGGTGGGGTTGTTGTCTGCTTGTCTGGTATGAGTGGTGGTTGTCTACTCTGTCGTGGTCTTAACTGCCACCTTTGTGGGTGATGTGTTGTCCCCGCCTCCCCTTTAAATTATTTGTGATTTTAGTTTCAAACTCTCGATATGACCATTAAGGTTAAGAAAAATGAAGTTACACACTATAGGGTCAGGCATTCAAAGTCGAGTTTCAGATTTAAGACCAAAATCTTTCAAAATTTGAATAAGCATATAATAGAAAACAAATGTCATACAATACAAAAGATATGTAACAGACAAGAAGGTTTTATATGAAAATAGTTGCAGAACTAGAATACTGTTTGGAAAGCCACATTACCCATAATGCACTAGGTTTAAACGTACTACTTTTGTGGTGGCCCAAGACAGTACTTGTTGAGGTTTGTAAATATTCTGACTCCCATTACCCCTCTTCCAATGAATTTTTTTATAGAATTTGCTCTTTTACCTGTAATGCGGCAGGCTTCTCTGATAAAAGGGCTAATTTCATCTGGTCTGCGTTTTGTAAAATCATATTTTGCGCTGTTATAGTGGAGAGCGAAAATAATAGGGGGAGATGGAGGGAGAGAGATAAAGAATATTAGTCACATATTAAAACATTTTGCTATAGTTTAGAAAAGTCGGCTCTGCTTTGTTTTTATCCCCACTGGAACAGAACAAAGACTTGCCTAAATCTTGAACTATTAGTGTCCCTTAATGACTGGTTTTGGACCCTCTGCTGTAGTATACTATACAATGAGAGCCAGGGGCGGACTGACCGGTCGGGCACTTCGGACATGGTCCGAGGGCCCGGCCGGGAGGGGGGCCCGCCATCAGGGGGCCCGGCCGCCCCTTTAAATGCTGCAGCCGCCTGAGCGCTCTCTTAAGAGCGCTCAGGCGGCTGCAGCTTCTCACCTCCCCTCCCCGTAGCGTGGCCGAGCTGCTCTGCGTCCGCGGTGCCGGCCGGAGTGATAGGAAGGTGCACACACACTGAGTGTGCACCTTCCTGTCAGTCCGGCCGGGTACAGGAAACAGAAACTCCGCGCGGAACAGGAGTTTCTGTTTCCTGTACCCGGCCGGACTGACAGGAAGGTGCACACTCAGTGTGTGTGCACCTTCCTATCAATCCGGCCGGCACCGCGGACGCAGAGCAGCTCGGCCACGCTACGGGGAGGGGGTAAAAAGAGAGAGGGGGGAGTTAAAAGAGAGAGGGGGCGGGGGTAAAAGAGAGGGAGGGGGGGTTAAAAAAGAGAGGGGGGGGGTTGAGAGAGGGAGGGGAGGGGGGGGTTGAGAGAGGGAGGGGGGGGTTAAAAGAGAGAGGGGGGTTAAAAGAGAGACAGAGGGGGGTTAAAAGAGAGAGGGGGTTGTTAAAAGAGATGGGTTAAAAGAGAGAGGGAGGGGGGTTTAAAAGAGGGAGGGGGGTTAAAAGAGAGGGAGGGGGGTTAAAAGAGAGGGAGGGGGGGTTAAAAGAGAGAGGGGGGAAAAGAGAGAGGGGGGTTGTTAAAAGAGAGAGGGGAGTAGGGGGGGTAAAAAGAGAGAGGGGAGTAGGGGGGTAAAAAGAGAGGGGGGGTAAGAAGGGAGGGGGGAGTAAGAAGGGGGTAAGAAGAGGGGGAGGGGGGAGTAAAAGAGGAAGGGGAGAGTAAGAAGAGGGGGGAGGGGGGTAAGAAGAGGGGAGAGTAAGAAGAGAGGGGGGAGTAAAGGGGGTAAAAAGAGGAAGGGGAGTAAGAAGAGGGGGGAGGGGGGTAAGAAGAGGGGGGAGGGGGGTAAGAAGAGGGGGAGAGTAAGAAGGGGGAGTAAGGAGAGGGGGAGGGGGAGTAAGAAGAGGGGGAGAGTAAGAAGAGAGTGGGAGTAAGAAGGGGGTAAGAAGAGGGGGAGGGGGGGTAAGAAGAGGGGGAGGGGGGAGTAAGAGGAGGGCAATTGCCCCCTCCCCTGTCCGCAGGCACCGTGCGGGCAGCCGGCAGGGGAGGGAGGAAGAGAGGACCCAGGAGCTCAGCCTGCAGCTCCTCTGGGTCCTTCTTGCGCGAGCACAGATCGTTGCCGCGGTTACCACGGCAACGTTACGGCTCTTGCGAGAGTAAACTCTAGCCCTGGAGCTACGGGCTAGAGTTCACTCTCAACACTGTGACCACCAGGTACACACATTGCCCCACACACCCTACACATTCACACACTACACCCCCTCACACACACTGCACCCCTTACACATTGCACCACTGCTCCTATACCCTACTACAGCCTCATATCCCAGCAGACCCCAGGTAAGTTGTCAAACTGTTCTTAAACGGTTTGACTACTTACTCTGGGAGGGGGGCCCGGCCCTCCTGGCACCATAACGACTACACAGAGTAGTAGTGGCTATTGTGCATGGATTATTTCTTTAAATAATCTACGAGTGCCCCAGTAGCCAGCAAGCCAGCCAACCAGCCCACAGGCTGGCCAGTAGACAGCCAGCCAGCCTACAGGCCACCAGTTAGGCTTAAAGCCAGCAAACCCACAGCCTGACAACCGCAGCCAGCAAGCCACAGCCTGCCAGCCAGCAAGCCACAGCCAGCAAGCCACAGCCTGCCAGCCGCAGCCAGCAAGCCCACAGCCAGCAAGCCGCAGCCAGCAAGCCCACAGCCTGCCGGCAGTAGCCAGCAAGCCCACAGCCTGCCAGCAAGCCCACAGCCTGCCAGCCGCAGCCAGCAAGCCCACAGCCTGCCGGCAGTAGCCAGCAAGCCCACAGCCTGCCAGAAAGCCCACAGCCTGCCAGCCGCAGCCAGTAAGCCCACAGCCTTCCAGCAAGCCCACAGACTGCCAGCCAGCAACAGTAATTAAGGTAAGAGGAGCCAACTTGGCCTAGGTATCAGCTATGTTGTGTTGCTATATTGTGAATAGGAACCAGAGTGTTGGAGAGACCCCCCTCCAGGCCCCATTAGACTCCATTGTAGTCTCTAATGGGACCTGGAGGAAATTCTTTCTAACACACTCTCTAAAGGACACTGAGATAGCCTCTGCTAGAATGCTCCCCCCCTCCATGGCCCATTAGCCCTCAATTGTAGTCTCTACTGGGGCCTGGAGGCGACTGTTTCCAGCAGGGACACTGAGATGGCCTCTGTTAGAAAGAACCCCTTCCAAGCCTATTAGACTCCATTGTAGTCTCTAATAGGGCCTGGAGGGGATTCTTTCTAACACACTCTCTAAAGGACACTGAGATAGCCTCTGCTAGAAAGACCCCCCTCCATGGCCCATTAGCCCTCAATTGTAGTCTCTACTGGGGCCTTGAAGGGATTATTGCACTTTTGTTCCTTGTGTCTAAAGATTGTGTAGGGTGTGGCTGGAGGCGGTGCATGGAGGCGGGACATGGGTGGCGCTTGCTGCGGAGTATGGGTGGGGCCTGTAAGGGGGCCCTTGATTTATTTTGCCCGGGGGCCCTGAGGGTTCTCAGTCCGCCCCTGATGAGAGCCCATGATGGCTGTTAGAATGCTGTCAAAATGTTTGACCTACAAAAGTTGCTGTAGAGTTTGAAAAAGGTGACCTGCAAGGATGCAGAGGATCAAAATGGACCTCTGACAGAGAAATGTGTTTCTCTAGAGGGTAAAATCCAGCATGGGAGCAGTTGACAAGTTAAGTCGACTTAACAGACTTACTTTAATTTAGCATTCCTTTGCGGTGCCCTAACCTTTATCACATTTGCCATTTTTTAATGTTTCTTTTTCTTTGTAAAATTCAGCATAATATTGATTATAAGCATCTCTTTGCAATCCCACATTTGGGCCAAGGGCCAAGCCTTGTAGACTCTTCTAGAACATCTGTGCATTATACCTTTATCAGCTATATACATCTACTTTGTAGGCATACCTAGAACATATATGAACCATATCCTTGTGGGCCTATCTACAACACTAATATGTTAAACCAAATTCTTGCAGTCAGATCTGGAACACATGTATTGTACCATTCCACTGTAGATGCACCTAGAACATTAGGACATTGGGCTATTCCCTTAAGACTTATCAAATCAACTGAAAGATATTTATGCAGGTACAATGCATATTATAATCTTAATTACCTATACACAAATACGGGCACAATGATCTCCGTGTGGCACCTATCAATTCTGTTTCGAAGTGTTTCAAACGTGTTTTCCAGACCGTTTTCCCATTCCACGTCCCCATGACATCGTAGGTGCGCTGTACAACATAAGTTAGGACATGTATTCATATTGCGCTAAATCAATCAAAATGTAGATGTAGATTAAATGTTTCAGAGTGTAAACATGAGCAGACGTCACATACTAACACCGCGTATCTAGTTTTTGTCCTATTTTGTCCTATGTATTTTTGTTCAGCAATAACTTTATTTAATCTTCTAACCAATGAAAAGTAATCTAAATATTTGTCAATGCTTTTAATTCATATAATACTGCAAAGACGAGATCATGTGACATCTTTTTTATCACGTGTTCTATAATGTTTTCTGTCTTTCCTTTTTTGTCAGTTTAGTTGTCCTTTATGACCGGTTGTTATTATAACACCAGATCTTCCATGGCCATTCACTTACCAAACTGAGCTGCCATCTCTAGATATTCCTCCGGATGTAGTTTGTTAAGTCCCCGGTTATCAGTGATATACAAGCCTCCCAGTTTATAATCATCTCTTGTCAATGTGATGGGACCCTCCGTTTCAAAAGAAAAAGCCACCATCTCATGTTCTTTGTCTTCCACCACACACAGACAGGTGTTAATAAACGAGGACTTGCCATGTCCCGATAATCCATAGAGCTGCAGGCAAACCCGCCTGCACCAATATCCTTGGATATTTCGGGTGCACCCTGGCTTGTACTCGGACAGCCTTTTCCGTATCTCATTGTTAGAATCAATTCTTGCCATGGTTTAGAATAACACCTTAAAAACCATCTGTCAATGCAAAGGAAAAGACTTTAGCTCCAAGATTTCAGTGGGAAAATAAGTGAGAGAAAGGTTATTTGTGTAGTTGCCACTAAACCTTTGTTATATTTACAATGGCAATTATGTGTATAGAGTGCTTGCTTTCATAAGACAAGTTTTTTGGACCAAGTACAAATTTTTCCTCTGCAGTACTGTGCAGTGCATACGAGTGTATTATAGAGCTCCGCAGTAATGTGCAGTGTATACGAGTGTATTATAGAGCTCCAGAGTACTGTGCGGTGCATACGAGTGTATTATAGAGCTCCGCAGTAATGTGCAGTGTATACGAGTGTATTACAGAGCTCCGCAGTAATGTGCAGTGTATACGAGTGTATTATAGAGCTCCACAGTAATGTGCAGTGTATACGAGTGTATTATAGAGCTCCAGAGTACTGTGCGGTGCATACGAGTGTATTATAGAGCTCCAGAGTACTGTGCGGTGCATACGAGTGTATTATAGAGCTCCAGAGTACTGTGCGGTGCATACGAGTGTCTTATAGAGCTCCAGAGTACTGTGCGGTGCATACGAGTGTATTATAGAGCTCCAGAGTACTGTGCGGTGCATACGAGTGTATTATAGAGCTCCAGAGTACTGTGCGGTGCATACGAGTGTATTATAGAGCTCCAGAGTACTGTGCGGTGCATACGAGTGTCTTATAGAGCTCCAGAGTACTGTGCGGTGCATACGAGTGTATTATAGAGCTCCAGAGTACTGTGCGGTGCATACGAGTGTATTATAGAGCTCCAGAGTACTGTGCGGTGCATACGAGTGTATTATAGAGCTCCAGAGTACTGTGCGGTGCATACGAGTGTCTTATAGAGCTCCAGAGTACTGTGCGGTGCATACGAGTGTCTTATAGAGCTCCAGAGTACTGTGCGGTGCATACGAGTGTATTATAGAGCTCCAGAGTACTGTGCGGTGCATATGAGTGTATTATAGAGCTCCAGAGTACTGTGTGGTGCATACGAGTGTATTATAGAGCTCCAGAGTACTGTGCGGTGCATACGAGTGTATTATAGAGCTCCAGAGTACTGTGCGGTGCATACGAGTGTATTATAGAGCTCCAGAGTACTGTGCGGTGCATACGAGTGTATTATAGAGCTCCAGAGTACTGTGTGGTGCATACGAGTGTATTATAGAGCTCCAGAGTACTGTGCGGTGCATACGAGTGTATTATAGAGCTCCAGAGTACTGTGCGGTGCATACGAGTGTATTATAGAGCTCCAGAGTACTGTGTGGTGCATACGAGTGTATTATAGAGCTCCAGAGTACTGTGCGGTGCATACGAGTGTATTATAGAGCTCCAGAGTACTGTGTGGTGCATACGAGTGTATTATAGAGCTCCAGAGTACTGTGCAGTGCATACGAGTGTATTATAGAGCTCCAGAGTACTGTGCGGTGCATACAAGTGTATTATAGAGCTCCAGAGTACTGTGCGGTGCATACGAGTGTATTATAGAGCTCCAGAGTACTGTGTGGTGCATACGAGTGTATTATAGAGCTCCAGAGTAATGTGCAGTGCATACGAGTGTATTATAGAGCTCCAGAGTAATGTGCAGTGCATACGAGTGTATTATAGAGCTCCAGAGTACTGTGCGGTGCATACGAGTGTATTATAGAGCTCCAGAGTACTGTGTGGTGCATACGAGTGTATTATAGAGCTCCAGAGTAATGTGCAGTGCATACGAGTGTATTATAGAGCTCCAGAGTACTGTGTGGTGCATACGAGTGTATTATAGAGCTCCATACTCCATAATAATACACTGTGTTTAAGTATTAAAACATCAGATTAAAAAAAATAGGATGCTCACCGCAGCTACAAAATGATAATCAATGCTATATTAACATAGATACAAGAAAAAAACATAATAAATACAAAATAAAATACACAGTGAACAAAGGCTATAAATTATACTAAAGCACCATAGCGTAAACACCAGGAGTATGGTACAACATGGCATCCAGGTGTGTGCCAAGACGGGGGTGGTATAGTGACTCGTGCCCTGCCCTGTTAGATTATTGATGTTTATAGTATTGTGCTTTAGTATATTTTCTGGCCTTTGTGTCTTTTGTTTTGTATTTATTATATGTTTTTTTATTTTGCATTTATGTGAATAAAGCAGTGATTATCGTTTTCGTAGCGGTGGTGTGCATCCTGGTTTTTGAATTTGTTTTATTGTTGTTGGCAGTCAGGGGTCTGCACCCTATTTATTGCATTTAAAGTGACCGTATAGTATAGCCTCCATGTGACATTGTTGCATGTATAACAGCATCACAATAATGTGCAGGGTTCATGAATTTATCACAAAGAATAAACTGTGCGATGGAGCTCTGGATATATCTCCCTCTATCTGCTACCCTCAGCCATGTGGCCCTAAAACCAACCAACAAAAAAAAAACCCACACACACGTCTTGTCTCCAGATGCAGAAATAGGTCGTATGAATAATTTCTAGATGTATTAACTAACGTTATTTCTGACCTGAGCAAAGTCCTGATTTCCTTATATAATGGAAAAGGGAATGGGTTAGTGTAATTCTAAATTTATGTAGCAGACCACGGGATATATAAATATAAACACTGAGGCTCCTATAGCATGGGTACAAAGGGGTCCTACTATATACCTTCACCCATTCTCTCCAGATAAGATAGCCCCCCAAAATCCTAAACACACTCACTACATAAAGAATAACTACAGGCTACTACTGACTGCCATACACATACTAATATACAAAGACAACAACAAAAACATCAAACTAATTCTATTTTCTACTAAACCAAAACATGACAAGAAATTAAAGGTACGGTACTTACAGAAATTAAAATTGCATCTGTAAAAGGACTGTAGCACAGAAACAGGTTAAAAGAACTTCCTCAATAACAAGCAGGGTAATAATGAAAGTGAAAGGTTTCGATATTACGTTGTAATGTATTTGGGTAGGGCCCTCTTCCACTACTGTTCCCATATGTCAAACATGTTTTGTTAGAATTGTTTGTTTGTCTTGTATTACCTGTTGTACATCGCTGCTGAATATGCTGGCGCAATATAAATAAATGTAATTGTTTGAGATCAACAGATAAGACTATTAAATATGGATGCGGCTAGTAGGATATGGTACACAGACGCTGGGAATCCCTGACGAAGACCGAAGTCGGACGAAACGCATAGGGTGGAGAAACAGACTTGGTGTTTGATCCATTATTTCTTTTCTTATTGATATTGTTTTGCCTATTTTATTCAACTGTTTGTTCCTGCTTCTGGGAGGTCCTGGGTTTTCTCCCTTGGATCGAGTGAAGTGGTTTAAGATGGGCCTTTTTACTTTTTATATTCTGTGAATGCTATCCAAAAAAGTGTCATTTTAGGTGTTTATAGCACTGCACTATGTATCTGTGTCTCCTTTTCCCCCACATCTGTACCTTTTATTCTGCTTGGAAATCTAAGTCTGTGGGTGCACTATATTCCCAAGTCCTGTTTGGTGTTAAGACTTATTACACTATTTGGGTCCTTTTATATTGCAGATTATATTTGTATGTTGTCTAATAAGAAGATTTGACAAATTAGCCTGAGACCATACATAAATACACACTAACCCTCACACATACATACACACTAACCAGGGGCGACTTATACGCGAGGCAAAAGGGACAACTACCACGACCCAGTCATTCCTAGGGGCCCCAAAGCAGCGGCCCCTTTAGCCCGCCGGCCACCCTGGTGCATGCGGCCCACGTGGAACTACTACTGTGGGCCGCATGATGGCGATGTATTTTCCCCCTGTGGTGATGTTAAAACACTGGGAGGAAGTGACAGACGGTCATTTCCTCCCAGCATTCACCGAGCGCCATGCGGGAGGAGAAGGATAGGAGAGAGCCTGAGCTAGCCACTGGACTCTAGGGAAGTCACCCTCCTGCACCCAAAAGGTAGGAAACAGGAGGGTGATTAAAAATGTAAATTTTGCATATATGTATGTGTATGTGTGTCTGTATGTGCATCTGTTTGCATGTGTGTGTATCTGTGTTTCTGTATGTGACTGTATATATGTGTGTCCGTATACCTATCTGTGTGTCTGTATGCGTATCTTCGTATCTGTGTGTCTGTATATGTGTCAGTGTTTGTATCTGTGTGGGTGTCATTCTGTGTATCTTAATGTGTGTCAGGGTGTGTGTGTATCTGCATGTTTGTCAGTGTGTGTCTGTGTATGTGTTTCTCTGCATCTGTATCTGTATGTGTGTGTCAGTGTGTGTATCTGCATGTGGGTCAGTGTATGTATCTGTGTGGGTGTCATTCTGTGTTTCTGAATGTGTGTCCGTGTGTGCCTGTGTATCTGCATGTTTGTCAGTGTGTGTCTGTGTATCTCTGCATCTGTATCTGTGTGTGTGTCTGTGTGTTTGTCTGTTTATCTGTATGTGTGTTAGTGTGTCTTTATCTGCATGTTTGTCAGTGAGTGTATCTGTGCATCTGCATGTCTGTATGCACTTGTGTGTCTGTGTATCTGTCTTTGAATGTCTATATCTCTATGTATGTCATTGTTTGCATCTGTATGTGTGTCAGTGTGTGTATTGTGTCTCGGTGAAACATTTTTTTTTGTGTGGGGTGGAGGGTATGATTACAGGCTAGCAAGTGGGAGAGCTCAATCCAGGAGGCCCAAGCAAATGCATGCTGAGGGTCCAATCAGTATTAAAGATGGTCCTGACACTAAGCCTCACACATACATACATCCACACTAACCCACACACATACATACATACATGCACACTGACCCACCCACCCACACATACATGCACACAAACTCACACAAGTACACACATACATATACACTAAACCACATACATACATGCAAACATATACACACTGACCCATACACGTACGTACATACACACCCTCAAACATCCATACGTACACACATTCATTCTCACACATATGTACACACTAATCTTAATCTTTTGGTCCTCTATGCATTCACATGCACTTTAGTAAGGCCCCTAGTGTGAGCTTGGAGCCCAGTGGGCTACTTAAAGCTGTTCTAATCATCCACAAAACCCTTCCCAGCTCCCTTCACAAAAACCCCTGCCGCCCACTTCTACAAAACCTCTGTCCAGTCCCCCTTCACAAAAACCCTGCCTCCCACTTCTACAAAACACCTGTCCAGTCCCCCTTCACAAAAACCCCTGCCGCCCACTTCTACAAAACACCTGTCCAGTCCCCCTTCACAAAAAACCCTGCCCCCCCACTTCTACAAAACCCCTGTCTAGCCCTCCTTCCCGAAAACCCATCTCCCACTTCTACAAAACCCCTGTCCAGCCCCCCCTTCTACAAAACACCTGTCCCCCTTCCACAAAATCCCTGCACCTGTTCAGAAAAAACCCTGCCCAGCCCTCCTTCTACAAAAACACTGCCTGGTCCCACTTATACTAAACCCCTGCCCCGCTCTACAAAAATCCTGCCCCACTAGAAAAATTCCTGCCCAGCCCCCATTCTACAAAACCCCTGCCCTGGCCCCCTTCTACATAACTCCTGCCCCCCTCTACAAAAAACCCTGCCCCCTTTACAGAACACCCTGCCCAGACCCCCTTCTACAAAACTCCTGCCCCCTCTACAAAAAACCCTGCACCCCCTCTTCTTCACAAAAAACACCTGCACCCCCTCATCTTCACAAGAAACCCCACACTCCCTCTTCTTCACAAAGAAGTAATACCCATTCTTAGAAAAAAATAATTGGCAAGCAGACACTCACAGCTTGCTGCTTCCTGCTGCTGCTCCAGCCTCAAGGCTTTTCCGCCACACATAGCAGCATAGCGTTCCTCTACTGCTCGAGATACCGTGGGGGACGGACTTAATGAAGGACACATATATATTCTATTGCTGGCTGTGCAATTTCATAAGTCCGCCCCTGAGGAATAAGAATGAGCAGTTCATCTTACAATGAAATGGTTGTAAGTTAATTCAACGGATATCGTTTTAATATGTTTGAATAAACTTTTAGAATGCATTACTATTTTGAAAAAATATTGTGACAAAAGGATTAAACATTTCAATTTTTTTCTATATTGATATCATTTTGATATAAGATATATTTTAACATTTTAAAAAATATTTTTTTTTAAAGATTATACAAAAATATGAAAACATTTGAAAAGTGAATCCAAATATGGAGGTGCATCTGCTTACTAAAAGAGAGGGGTTAATTCGTTTTAAAATGGTCGCCATTTTGCTCACAGCTGCCAGTTTTGCTTACTCTCAGAATACTTTCACATAGAAAAATAAATCACTTTATGCCTCAATATTAATAAATGATATTAATCTATTGTTTGTTTTATATTAGCTTATTAACCATGGTTTTCTGATCATATTGTAACCAGTATAGAAGTTGTGGCTGGGACGCCACATGCATTTTTCTGCTGAGCTGCCTTCAGTGTAACGCTTTCAATAAACTCTCTAAGAACCTGACTTCATTTGCATCCCATCAATCACTAACACAGTAAATAAGGTAAAACTGTAACAACGTAAAGCCAACCATTCATGTTAGAAACAAAGAAACATAGAATGTGACGGCAGATAAGAACCATTCGGCCCTAGTCTGCCCAATTTTTTTAAAAATACTTTATAATTTTTTATAATTTCTTACTCATCTGAGCCATGATCTCGTTAATTTATTCCTTGTTCAGTTTACAATTATACAGTAATAATACAAATCTATTCTTACTTACTGTCTGCCAGCTGATCAGGGACAAAATTGAAAATGCAGCTTACACTCAAAATGAAAGTAAAAGCAGAAAAACTATAACTGTAGAGAGTTCTGCGACACTCCATTAGTGAAGCAGATATTGGGGGCTGGTACACAGGGGTAGCATGGCAGGACTGGGCACCCCAGATTTTGTTGCAACTATAAAATGCGCTGAGGGCACTGATGCACACCACACCTTACAGTAGTGGGCCCACGTGGCCACAGATACCGACACACGCACCAGCTCCATCAGTCTGCTAGGCCAAGCAACCACATCTCCACGAGGCACGGGACGCCCTCCAAGTATCCAAAATACATCCCACTGCGAACAAGAGTGAGCATCGGCCATTACATTGTGAACCCCCGGGATATGCTCAGCCCTACAAGACACATTAAGCCCTAAACAGCATAGAACCAAGCGCCGAAGCAAGCGGTCCACCAGGGGAGAGGAGGCGGTCAAGTGATTGATAGCCTGCACCACCCTAAGATTTTTGCAATGGAAAACAACCCTGCCTATCCCTGAGTTACTTCTAATGCCACCAGAATGGGGATAGGCTCCAGGAAAGCCAGATTCAGCACACTATTGAGAGTCCAAAATAGCCCCAAAACCTACCGAGCCTGCCGCATCGGTAAACAGGTGGAGATCCATACTAGAGACTTCCGGTGCCAGCCAGTACGTTCTATATAGGAGGCCAAGAAGGAATCCCAGACATCCAGGTTATCCTGCAACGGCCGAGTAAGCTGAATAAAGTGCTGAGGGTGGGTGACCCCCGACGTCCCCGCAGCCAGACACCTGTTAAAGACTCGCCGCACGGCCAAAATCCGACAGGCGAAGTTCAGCTTGCCTAGGAGAGACTGCAAGCAGCGGAGCTGAATCGTCGCCTCAGAGCCAGCGACACCTCCTGCCGTAGGTCCTGAACCTTAAACAGGGCAGCCAACATTCCCCAGCCACGGAATTGATCTCGATGCCCAGGAAACTAAGGCATGTAACCGGACCCATGGTCTTGTCATGGGCCAAAGGAATAGCGAAACGCTGAAACACCACCCCAACAACCCGCAGCAGCAGAGCGCAGACATGCGAATACTCCGGATCCACACACAAGAAGTCATCCAGATAGTGCAGAAGGGAGTCGACCCCCGCCTCCCTTTGCACTACCCACTCCAGGAAAGTGCTAAAGCACTCAAAATAAAAACAGGATCGGGAGCAACCCATAGGGAGGCACATATCCCCATAAAACTGACCGTCAAAAGTACAACCCAAGTTGTAGCAACCGGAAAGTCGATTCCACATCAGCCTTTGCCAGCAGGCCCCAGGGCCTGCCGCCTGGACCATGTGGACTGCCGTGTCAAAGGACGCCTAGGAAACCCGGCAACGTTCGGCAGAAATGTCATAATTTACTGAACCCCCTGGAGGGTACAACAAATGATGAATCAGGCGATATTTACCCTATTCCTTCTTGGGCAGAACACCCAAAGAGGAAACCCGCAGGTTGGACATAGGGGGCACACAATGCGGGATGTCCGACGATTCTTATAAAAGGCAAGCCACGGGCACAGCGTGCTAACTATCGGAGTCATCGCCCTTATCCCCCACGTCTCCTTCCTCGACAGTTTTGCCCCGCTTGAAACAGCGGCAGATGTGATTGGCACCACCGTAACCAGAGCACTCGTGCTTGAACCGGCACAAGGTCCACCACTTACAGTGACTGTCGTTAAATTTCCAGCAACAGCCTGGCCCCCCACCGGCCACCCCAAGAAAGGATGCAAAAGCGCCCTGGTGAGGCGCCGGGCGAGTAATAATTGAGCACCAGAGGCCAATGTTCATCTGGTCCCAGGATAGAGAGGGTCGCACAGCCAGCTGCTGACAAAATTGCTTATCGTATCTCCACGTCCGGATCTAATTCCCAAACGTCTTTCTGATAGCAGTATTTTTCCTTGTCTTTTTCGGAATCCTTACCGTCCTCAACCAAGAGAGGAGCTTCCTCCAGTGGCATGCGGGAAAATATCTCTAGGAAATCCCCTTTCCAAATCTTCCCCCCTAGTTTCTCTTGTTTCAAGTGCAAGCCGAGCGGGCAAGACCAGCACATATAAGAAGAGCCCCGAGCCACATCCGAAACGCCCGCCTCCAGGGAAGCTTCGCCAGCGCTAGCTACTGTGCAGGACGCCGCAGGCAAAGGGGGACCAGAGGTTGCCAAAGGCAGCGGAACACTACCAACTACCACCATAGACACAGGGGCCTCGAGGACTGCACAGTAGGGGGTAATTAAGCTGGGGTCCAAACCTGAGCTGACTATCCAGAGTGGACTCCCCGCTAATTTTTACCCCCTGCTCCGACTGATCTAAAAAAAATGCAGACCTGAAAGGAACCCACCCAACACGGGACCCAACTGGATAAAAAAAGAAGGAACACCGTACTCACCAGCCGATGCGCCAGGCAGGAATAACTGGGGTTGGCAGTTTAGGTGCCTTTCTTACGGCCCCTTTTAGGGCTAGCGGACCCCCCCAGGAATGATGGCCCAGGCATAGGAGTGCGGGTTGGGGGGGAGAGGGTATTCAAGTGCAGCACAGACTCCCATCAATCCCAGTGCTATCTTAACGGAATGACGAGTACTCTGATCTTCCTAGCTTAGGTGATCACAATAAGAACCCTGCCGTGCTGAAGCCGGCGTCTCTCACTATTACCACTCTCGATGTCAGGTTCAGTGAAGTGATTCCCCAGTAATTTCTTAAATTTAACCCCTCAGCCCAGCGGGAGAGGGGGACCTATTAACCCTATAGTGCCAGAAAAACAGGTTTGTTTTCCTGGCACTATATGATCCCTTTAAGTTGTGTGAAAGAAAGACAAGTAACAGCCACTCCATAAAATACAGTACTCCAAAATCAGACTTCAGGACTACGATAACTACACATGTAACAAAATGAGAACAGAATAACAGAGTATATGAATTTTAACATTATAGAGTAAAATTTGCTGGAAAAAATAAAATTGTATGATTACGTTAAAGTAATAATCATAGATATATTTTATTATATAGTTTACAATGAAAATATTATTTATTTTATTTTTAAATCTTTATTTATGTTGTGCATTGAATAACAACATGCTTGTGGAGCCACAACAGCTTTCACAAGCCTCGAAAATTCTGAGTTAAAACATTGATGCGGCATTCAAATACACTGCACATTTTTTAGTTTATAAACAGCAGAGAGTAATGTCCGATACTGAGAGGACAGGAAGAGTAGGTGAAAACATACGATGTAGGCTGACATAACAGAATCACTATAGGGTCGGGAACACAAACATGTATTCCTGACCCTATAGTGTTAAAACCACCATCTAGCCCCCCTGGGCCCCTCATGCCTCCATAAATATAGCAAAATCTTACTGTATTCAAGCCAGAAGCTGTAACTCTGCATGCTGTTTGCCTCAAAAAAAACAAGCAGTCTGCTGACATCATCAGAAGTGGTAGCCTGATCCAATCACAGTGCTTCCCCATAGGATTGGCTGAGACTGACAAAGAGGCAGATCAGGGGCAGAGCTAGCATGATTCAAACACAGCCCTGGCCAATCAGCATCTCCTCATAGAGATGAATTGAATCAATGAATCTCTATGAGGAAAGTTCAGTGTCTGCATACAGAGGGAGGAGACACTGAATGTTTGGATGCATTTTAGGCAGCCATGACCCAGGAAGGATCTCTAACAGCCATCTGAGGAGTGGCCAGTGAAGTTATCACTAGGCTGTAATGTAAACACTGCATTTTCTCTGAAAAGACAGTGTTTACAGCAAAAAGCCTGAAGGTAATGATTCTACTCACCAGAACAAATTCAATAAGCTGTAGTTGTTCTGGTGACTATAGTGTCCCTTTAACTACTAGATCTTATATTCTTCTTCGCTTCACACATGTTTAACATGGCCGACATTCAGGAAGTGAATAGGAACTCGTAAACAGCTTGGCCAATGTTCCTTTTTAAATAGATCGTGTATTCCAGCACCAAAGGAAGAACAATTATGAAGATTCTTTGTTTATTCCACATTTTATCAGCCAGGACTTCCCACATGTAGTTACATGGTTTGATTTTTCAATAAATCCAGTTTCAAACTTGATCACATCCCTTGAAAGGAATACAGTCATTAAATCTGATTAAATTAAAACTCCATGTCTTGAGGGTCTTGTGAGCCTACAGCTAGTACTGCTTCCTGAAACTTCACGCCATCAAAGTCCTCCAGAGGTACTTGGTCACTGGCTTCTCATTGTATAACCACCCAAACAGTATCTTAGTGGCGTGCTACTGAATGTAGTTCACGTGAACAATATAAAATGTATTTGGCAATAAAATTGGCATTTTCCAGAAAATAGTGCAACTTCAATGCCCACGGACAATGCGGACCTCTGGCCTTACATCGTCAGTTCGTTTTCTGGAGGTCATATCGCTGAGTTTCCCAAAGTTAGATTACAGCTGCCTCCAGTTCTTACTGTATTTGAAATTTCTATGACAAATTAAGTAGCTGTTAGAATCTTGGTTGATTAAATTATCTACAAAATATACAGATTTGATCCAGTATCGGCAGGTTTTAAAGAGCCAAAAGTTCATGACGAGACAGTCAAGTGTCACGGAGCTGGTTCACATCTGTAAGTCGAGTCCCCTCCAAAATGTCCTGAACCTCTTTCAGGGATTTGGCTTGTCGTATCTTCTCCAAGCTGACCTGTGACCAGGAGACACATGGACTTGTTAGATGGAGCAAAATTGTAGATGAGGAAGAAAAAAAAACACACACCTCACATGCAAAAACTTTTGAAAATATTCAAACTGAAGTACAGAATACATAAATAATTGCAATATAATAACAGACTTGGAGTTTCAAAAAGATTATTTTAAGGGGTTCAAGCAATTATTTTTCTTTGATGTTCAGTGAAGTTCGCAAATTTAAAGATTCGTGAAAATCCATAACTCCTTGGTTGAGGGCTTGTTACCCTCCAGAACAGGGGTAGGCAATCGTCGGCACTCTAGATGTTGTTAACTACATCACCCCTAATAATTTGCCAGCATTATGGTTGTAAGAGCTTGTTGTATGGGAGATGTAGTCCACAACATCTGGAGTGCTGAAAATTGCACACCCCCGTTCTGAAGGTTCAGACTGACCCATTCTGATGCGGATAATATTCTTTACCTGCAGTGACTGCGACAGACGGACAAAGTCCCGTTGAACCTCCTCACTGGTCGCCAGGTCTGTCTGTAGTCTAAATATTTTATTCCTCTCCTCTAGGAGAGTCTCATGAAGAGAAGCCTGTGGAAAGAAAACATGTTTTCCGAGTTAGCAAATACAGCATGCCACTGAAGATGGAGGACCATCCGAGAAACAATTTGATTAGACATACCTTCTCCTCCCGCTCTTCCTGAAGGATTTTCTCCTGTTCACCGAGAGAGTCCCAGAGCTTTTGAACCTGACTTTCTGATTCTTGAAGCTGCAGGTCTGTCTGAATACGTAGAAAATTAATATAAGAAGTGGTTTAATTCCTTTATTTAAAATGCTGAAACATACAGAGATTAACCGTTAAACTGCCAGACATTTAACTCCACCACCAATCGCATCATTAGCCAGTTCCGGGCTGGCTAAAGTAATTTAAGTGCAAAATATGCGTCTGACATCAGCACAAGCAGCATGTTGACGCCAGACAGCTAATAGTGGCATGCCCACTTCTTCCATGTCTCCACCGTCCTTCCCTCAGCTGGAACAGGGGTAAGCTATCGTTTATTTTATTAAAGTTGGGGATGGTACGCCACCTCAAAAAGAGTTACTCTAACCAAAACCAGGGTTTTATGAAAGCGCTAGGATCTGGTTTGACTAATCTTTTAACATAAGAAATTAAGAGATACGGCAAATGAGGAATATTATATAGAGGATTATGACAAATTTCCACTTGTGTTCATCTTAATGGTATCTCACCTGCTTTCTCTCCTGCTGAATTCGATCCATTTCTGTGCGGAGACTGGAGAGTGTAGCTACAAGTAAGTTAAATATTAGTGACAAACAAATATATTGGTGGCCTAACCTACCTCCCCCCGTATTCCCAGTCCCATTAAACATGCAGTATGGTGCCTGAAGTGGGATCACATTTTTTAATGTAATTTTCCGAATTCCCACATGCAATACACGGTTTGGACACACATTGTGTAAACGTAGTTTAAGATCACAATCACAATATTTTACCTTCCAAGATCTCTGTGATTCGACGACGACGACAAAAGAAAACAAGATGAAACAAAACAAACAAAACAAAACAAAAAATAGAGAATGTAATTAGCAGTAAGTCATAAAAAATTACACACATACAAAACACACATTTAAAACATGTAGACAGGGTGATCAAAGCCTGAACTAATCTGCTGGTTTCTGCCTGTTGGCCAATATTTGTTATTCTACCTATTTGTAGGATGTGTCAAGAGCTGTGATATAAGGTGGTGCTCCATGGAATGATAAAATGCATACAAAGTGGGGATGATAAGCACGGTGCCATTTAAGCATCTTTAAAAAAAAAAAAAAATTTTGGTCTAACACTGAATGATTAAGAATGAATGTTTAGAACAATGTTATGCTAACACACCCTTCTCTTCCGTATGAGTTTCCTTTTCTCTCTGAAACTGCTCCTCCAAACCTTGCTTGGCCGCTTGCTCTGACTTCAACTCCTCCTGCAGACTAACGATCTCAATACACAGCCTTTCCTGTCGGTATTGTGCTGCCCTCTGCAGGAAGAAACAGAGAATACAGCATACAGTAACATGTTAGCCCGATACATCAGAATACAGTTGTGCTTAAAAGGTTGCACATCCTTGGAGAGTTGGTAATATATGTACCATTTTTAAAGAAAACATTAGTGAGCAGGCAAAACACATTTATTTTATTTCTTATGGGATTCATATTCAACTGTAGGTTATAACAGAATGGCACAATCATATAACAAAACATGGCAAAAAAAACCAAAAAACAATTAAATGACCCCTGTTCAAAAGTCTGCATACCCTTAGTTCTTAATACTGTGAATTGCCCCCTTTAGCATCAATGACAGCGTGCAGTCTTTTGTAATGTTGCCTAAGAGTCCCCTAATTCATGCAGGTGGTATAGTTGCCCATTCGTCTTGGCAAAATACCTGCCAGTATTTTCTGATAACATGCTGTATTCATCTTGCCATCAATTCTCACAAGATTCCCTGTGCCTTTAGTGCTCACACCCCCCCCCCCTCCTCCCCCAAAAACATCAGTGACGCACCACCATGCTTCACAGTGGGGATGGTATTCGTTTCACTATAGGCCTTGTTGACCCCTCTCCAAACATAGCCCTTACGGTTGTGACTATAAACCTCTCTTTTGGTCTCATCACTTCAAATTACATTGTGCCAGAAGCTGTGAGGCTGTCAAGGTGTTGTTGGGCATATTGTAACCGGGCTTTTTTTGTGGCATTGGCGCAGAAAAGGCTTCTTTCTGGCAACTCGGCCATGCAGCTCATTTTTGTTCAAGTATCGTCGTATTGTGCTCCTTGAAACAGCCACACCGTCTTTTTCCAGAGCAGCTTGTATTTCTCTTGAGATTACATGTGGGTTTTTCTTTGTATCCCGGACAATTCTTCTGGCAGTTGTGGTTGAAATCTTTCTTGGTCTACCTGACCTTGGCTTAGTATCAAGAGATCCCCACATTTTCCACTTAATAAGTGATTGGACAGTACGGACTGGAATTTTCCAGGCTTTGGATATCTTGTTATATCCTTTTCCATCTTTATCTAGTTCCATTACCTTGTTACGCTGGTCTTTTGGAAGTTCTTTTCTGCTCTCCATGGCTCAGTATCTAGCCTGCTCAGTGCATCCACGTGAGAGCTAACAAACTCATTGACTATTTATACACAGACACTGATTGCACTTTAAAAAGCCACAGGTGTGGGAAATTAACACTTAATTGTCATTTTAACCTGTGTGTGTCGCCTTTTGTGTCTGTAACAAAGCCAAGCATTCAAGGGTATGTAAACTTTTGATCAGTGCCATTTGGGTAATTTCTGTTATCATTATGATTTAAAAGGGAGCCAAATGACTATGTGATAATAAATGGCTTAATACGATCACTATCCTTCAATAAAATACATTGTTGCATGATCAGTAATATTTTCAATATCAATGCCAAAATTTTACAATTTTGCCAGGGTACGCACACTTTTGAGCACAACTGTATATGCTAAACACACATATAAAATACTACTATAACGTAACAGGGAAGGGCAAAAAAGGTCATTTACATTTCAATAACTCATACAACCAGCACCCTTCTAAAAACACAAATGTTTTAACTTCCCATGTTAGTGTGCAGTTGGCAAAATGATATTAAACTTAAAAGGGAATTTGACCCTTCTCTGGAATTTACACTAATGATAAAAATACTGTAAATCACCAATAACTTATGTTAAACAATGATGCTCCATTTTATTTTAAATTTATATAAAAACATTTAGCAAATTACATCATAATCCAGTTCAGGCAAGGCAAAGCCAGGGCAAATATTGCAAATGAAAAGGAAAATTCTAAACATTGTTAAATTCCTCCCCTTTTCTGTTTCTCTGTATACTAACTGGCAGGTGCAAAGGACGAAGCTTATACCATTGAACGGGAGAAGAGACGGAGGTGCCCATTTGCAGGTTAATTTTATTTTTTACATGTCACAAAATACATATTTATTAAATATACAGATAAGTAACTATAACGTTAAAAATTCAGGGAAGTGACAGTTCCGCTTTAATAAATGCATTGGAAGATCAGAAAAGTTTTTGAAACTCAACATGACATCGACACTCTGAGCTTGTCAGATACTCTCATTGGTAGTCACAGGTTTAAAACAGCTATGAGTCTAATTTCTGGTCACTCCTGCGTTACGCTAATCACGCATGAAATGCTTTGTTTTATAGAACAGGTTTACAGAGCGTTACCCAGTATCGGCTGTGAAGAATTCCAAGTGATATCAGATTTTCCCAAAATGACTATTATAATCTAATTTTAAAGTAAAATTTTAATTCCCAGAAATGCATTCTTTATTGAATAACCCCTACAGTGCTGCACTGTGTTACATACGAGGGGGGCCCTCTCTATCATAGTACTGTTGGAATCCTCATTATTTAGGCGGGGAATGTACCTGAACCGAGGATGTCTGTACGGCTGGCGTTTGCTCCTCGGGAGACGTTGCGCCCCCAATAGCTCTTAACTTTTCGTTTTCTTCACTAAGGATATTCACTTCCTGACACAAGCGATTGAAGGACGCTGTCAGTGCAGCCTAAGGAAGCAGAACGAGTGAAAAAGCAGGAGAATGAGACAGATTTATGGGAAAGGAGAAACAAACACAAAATAAGGGAAGGTAGAAGAGGTAAATTTCTGTCAGGTTTCAAAATTGCAGCAAATTAAAATTCCATAAGGCAAAGAAGGGTTGCCCTGACACAAATTTAAAACTTAAATTTAAACCTCCTTAATTTAGAAAAACGTCGCCTCAATGCTAGCCCCAATAATTGAGATACAGTCCATGAGAGCCCCCCGCCCCCCACAGTGGTTGGACATAGAGAACCAGTGGCTACAAGGGTCTGACCTCCGCAAGCTGATATGGGTGCCCAAATCGACACGCCCCCAAACAACCTAATATGCTACCCACCACGGCAACACTAGTGGCAACCTGGGACACAACGCACACAGTACTACACACCACTACACCATGGTCTCAGGCAGCACCACTGACCAGTCTACATACAGCCAACCCCATGTTTGACCAGAGAGAGTGGATAAAAGGGGGCTGCACACATGTAAAGGACCTCCACAAATCGCATACACTGCTGCCATTCCCAATACTCCAGGACAAATTTAACCCCTTAAGGACCAAACTTCTGGAATAAAAGGGAATCATGACATGTCACACAGGTTAACCTGCCCCCTAGGTCGATATTCTCGTACTTACAGCTCAAATCCATGCTAGCAGCCCAAACATCCACCACAGAAGATACTCTCACAATCTCAAGGTTTGAAGCGGCCTGTTCGACTCACAAGCCACAGAAGGGAGTGACCTCCATGTGTTATGCTCTCCTCGATGTAGGCACCCCGGTAACACTAGACAGATTTAGCGAAGCTTGGCATGCAGACATAGGGAGACAATTTGATGCAACCCAGTGGTCAAAAGCACCGAGATTTCGGAGCAGGGGTGGCACGAAAATATTACATGATCAGCTACCATGGAGGGATCCGAATGAAAGGGGAATGGGTAAAATAACAAAAAGGGGGTTCATTGTGTGGCGAAACCAACTTCGCCACTGTGGACTGGAGAAGCCTGGTTGCTAGCCTCCTGCCCTGCGACTATGGCCCTGGACATATTGTACTGTAAAAACTATATTTGGGCATGTAATAATGTATATTGCTGCTACCGGCCCTTTAAAAGCATCTAGGAACAGATTGGGACTTTTGGGACTACTGTCCCTTTAAGGCCGGGAAGTATATTCTAGTGTACTGCCTGTAATATTGTATATGTATTATGTGTTAAGTTTAACCTGGGTGATATATATGCAGCATTCATCTGATCGTTCGGTAGAATCACTCCATTCATTATATTGAGTGAGACTACCGAACAACCAGACCACCCAGGAATAAGTGTGCCTCCAATTACCGTTTGCAACAATGTTGCAAACAGGTAATTGGCAATGCATGTAATGTGTTCTGTGTCCTCTGGGTGGCCGCCATTCGGGAAACAACCACGTGGCG
This sequence comes from Pelobates fuscus, assembly GCF_036172605.1. Taxonomy (NCBI): domain Eukaryota; kingdom Metazoa; phylum Chordata; class Amphibia; order Anura; family Pelobatidae; genus Pelobates; species Pelobates fuscus. The sequence goes on along the minus strand of NC_086324.1, from coordinate 167,727,750 downwards.
GCGGCCATCTTTAACTACCGAACAGCGGTGTTTTGCAGTCGAGTGTCTGGAACTGAAATCGGACACTCGACTAGGCAAACACCGCTGAAACCTCCAGACTTCCAGGATTTCGTGGGGAAACTACCGAACGGCCCGCCGTTCGGTAGAAAAAAACGTACGAACTAGGGGATTCATACGAATCCCCCTTAGTCTCTATAACACAGGCAATTCGTCTGTTTCATTCACTTGTTTGTGACCGACCGCAGGGCCAAAATGCATGGAACTGTTTTCGGATACTTTACCCATGCGGTCGGTCAATACTTTAAAGTCCCATAACTCCCGAACCGTTTATCCGAATGGGCTGATTTTAACATATGTTGTCCCTCCGGACTAGGGCTATCTGGAGATATTGGATTTGTGGATGTACCCCAAGTATTTAGGGTACATCCAAAACTTGGGTAAAAATATGTCCCTGTTAATTGTGTTAACAGATATGTTGGAGGGAGGAGATGTGTGGGTTGTACCTTAAACTGGATTGGTGTACTGTAAACCCCTCCCCTGCATGGGAGAATCTCATATAAGCCTGTGTGTGAATAAATCAGTGTTGTTGCTGTTTAACCCTGAAGCTGGAGTGTGTCTCTTTCTTGGGGGAAAGGGGACTGTATGCCGACTGCCAGGAGTGTAAGCTGTTTGTATTGCTTTTCCTGTTCGGCTGCTTCCAGGGTTCGTGTGTCTGCTGTTCGAGAGTTGGTGAATCCGTGCAGTTTGGGAGTTCGGGAACGTGGTGCTTATAGTAGCTGCTGGTCTATCTAAAGGGGATTATCGCCTAAACGGATTTTTCCCCTTTTATGCTGAAACGGTCCGTTACACATTGATTAAACAGCAAAATATGATAAACTGGAAATGAACAGCTAATTTTAGCCAACAACAGATAATGTGTGACTATAGAGGAGTTTGAAACTTTTCTTTTTTTTTTTTTTTTATCTTAATGTTTGCAATTTCATTTTAAATTTCCTACACTTTGCTTTTAAGTGAATGAAACATTCAGAATCAAACTAGAGGGTTATTAAATTTCAAACTCCCCCCACCCCACACACCGTACCCTTCAGAATCAAACTAGAGGGTTATTTAATTTCAAACTCCCCCCACCCCACACACCGTACCCTTCAGAATCAAACTAGAGGGTTATTTAATTTCAAACTCCCCCCACCCCACACACCGTACCCTTCAGAGTCAAACTAGAGGGTTATTTAATTTCAAACTCCCCCCACCCCACACACCGTACCCTTCAGAATCAAACTAGAGGGTTATTTAATTTCAAACTCCCCCCACCCCACACACCGTACCCTTCAGAGTCAAACTAGAGGGTTATTTAATTTCAAACTCCCCCCACCCCATACACTGTACCCTTCAGAATCAAACTAGAGGGTTGTTTAATTTCAAACTCCCCCCACCCCACACACCGTACCCTTCAGAATCAAGCTAGAGGGTTATTTAATTTCAAACTCCCCCCACCCCATACACTGTACCCTTCAGAATCAAACTAGAGGGTTATTTAATTTCAAACTCCCCCCCCCCCACCCCACACACCGTACCGTCACTCACAGTACATGATGCCATACTGGGAAGAAATGGACAATGAGGAAGTATTATCCCTTAATCTGTTACTATAGCGATATGGGAAGAGTACTGGACACAGACGGTACGTACGGCGTGGGACGCCATCTTCTCACCATTTGCCGTGCGGTTTTCTGCTGTGTATCAGACATGTTGCTCTGAAGTCCATCTAGAAGCTTCTCTGAACTTTTGATCTGGTCCAACAGAACATTAACCTGCACAACAGAAACCAGACTGTTCAATACAGCACAAATCTACAAATATATATTACACACTAACAGCAAATCTACACATATATTATACACATTAACGAACATCTACACATATATTATATACACTAATAGCTACACATATATATTATACACATTAACTAACATCTACACATATATATTATACACACTAATAGCTACACATATATATTATACACATTAACTAACATCTACACATATATTATACACACTAACAGCTACACACATATTATACACACTAACAGCTACACATATATTATACACACTAACAGCTACACACATATTATACACACTAACAGCTACACACATATTATACACACAAACAAACAGCTACACATATATTATACACACAAACAGCTACACATATATTATACACACAAACAGCTACACACATATTATACACACAAACAGCTACACATATATTATACACACAAACAAACAGCTACACACATATTATACACACAAACAGCTACACATATATATTATACACATTAACTAACATCTACACATATATTATACACACTAACATTTGCAAATATATTATACACACATATTATACACACTTACATCTACACATATATTATACACACAAACAGCTACACACATATTATACACACAAACAAACAGCTACACATATATTATACACACAAACAGCTACACATATATTATACACACAAACAGCTACACACATATTATACACACAAACAGCTACACATATATTATACACACAAACAGCTACACACATATTATACACACAAACAGCTACACATATATTATACACACAAACAGCTACACACATATTATACACACAAACAGCTACACATATATTATACACACAAACAGCTACACATATATTATACACACAAACAGCTACACATATATTATACACACAAACAGCTACACACATATTATACACACAAACAAACAGCTACACACATATTATACACACAAACAGCTACACATATTATACACACAAACAGCTACACATATATTATACACACAGACTGTATAAATAGCTGCAACTCTCTGTTTACCTCACTTCCAAATTTCCCCTGCTACCTCTTGTCTCAAATCCCCACGGTATCCTTTAGATTGTAAGCTCACTGTATATTGTAGATTGTAAGCTCACTCTTTGTATAAAAGAGCTTATATGGCTAGATGTCAGCTTACGGCAGGGCCCTCTCTACCTTTTGTATTTGTCTGTATATATTGTATGTTCTCCACTAATTGTGCTGGCGCTTTATAAATACTGGTAAAAAATAAGTAAAAAATAAAATACAGCACACATCTACACATATATTATACACACAAACATCTACACTCATATTATACAAACATCTACACATATATTATACACACAAACATCTACACTCATATTATACAAACATCTACACATATATTATACACACAAACATCTACACTCATATTATACAAACATCTGCGCTTATATTATACAAACATCTACGCTCATATTATACAAACATCTACGCTCATATTATACAAACATCTACGCTCATATTATACAAACATCTACACTCATATTATACAAACATCTACACTCATATTATACAAACATCTACGCTCATATTATACAAACATCTACGCTCATATTATACAAACATCTGCGCTCATATTATACAAACATCTGCGCTCATATTATACAAACATCTACGCTCATATTATACAAACAGACTGTCCAACACAGCACTAATCCAAACAGACATTATACATGTAAGCTGTACAACCCAGCACACATCTAAACATATACTGGAATTATACACACAGCCTGTAAGGTACAGCACAAATCTAATCAGACTGTAAACCAGAATATAAGGACCAGGCATGCTCACCTGATTAGCACAGTCCTCTGTGCTGCAACGCAGAGCCTCCTGCAGAGCCTCTCTTTCCCTGGTCACCTTGTCTAGCCGCTCACTGGTGCTCTGCAGGGCCACCTTGTGCTGCGCAAGCTGCAACAAAAAATACAACTTAATGTTATAAATATATATATATAGCATAAGGAATAAGGCAATGAGATCCCCTGCTTTTTGTTTATTGTCTGTCAATCTGCCTGAGATCACATGCCTGTTTTATTCTTCAATCTTTTATTTTAAAATCTAAAAATTCCACTTACAAAAATCGATAATGTTTTTATGGGAAGTGGAAAATATATCCAATTCGCACACACTCCACTAAGCAGATTGAAGCTTAATATATATATATATTTATATATTTACACTGGTAACAATCATCTCCTAAAGACGTTCAGCCACATCAGAAACCAAGGCAAAAATCACGAATTTGAATAAATAGTTGAAAACCATTGAAAATGACTGCATACATAACCATTTGATTTTAACGGCCTAACTGTGTTACACCATATATATGAAAAAATGTCTCCACTTCCTCCAGAAAAGGCTCAGGCAAGGCACTTCATGCAAATTATCTTACACTTCCCATAATTCCCCTTTCTCTCTCATTGCAAAGAACGTTTCTGAGCAAAGAAAACTCCCTAACAATGGGTGTTAATGGGGGGTGATCAGATAGATAGAGACATAGCGACATATAGATAGATAGACAGACAGACAGACAGAGAGATAGAAAGATAAATATAAATTTGACAGTTTCTCTTTAATTAAGCAGTGAATACAAGCACTGACCTCAGGCTCACATTGCAATAGCCAGAACTTGCCTTCCACTGATAAGATTCAATTATCGCGAAAATTGTCAACAAATGGTATTGCTAAATAGAAGATTATTTTGCTTTAAATAAGGAATGCTTACGGTAATTAAGCAACAGCTATATCTTCCTCATCGCGGCTGGCATTAAAAGTGACAAATTAAAACGTTTACATTGTAAAAGCATATTGCCTTAACCTGGACGATATTGGTTGGCTGAGAGTGCTTGGGTTGATTAGATTGCACCTTTAACTTTGTATTTCAGAATGCATTTCTATTTCATTTCCATAAAGATTTTACATTGAGGTTTATTAAAAAACCTCTGAATTTCAGACAACCGAGACAGAGATTGCACGTTTTATTCCCAATATCATAGAAAGAAAATAGCTGGAGAATTTTTCCAATTTGACAATTTTTTTTGTCCAAAAATCCCCAATTCCTTTTTTTAAATTTTCCTCAATTCCTGACTTCATTGTTTAGTTTGGCTAACTGAGCTGGCTGTCCCAACAGGATTAAATCTCTGCTCAGCAGAGTTTCCTGTTGAAATTGCGATACCAGCAAAGTGACTTCCTGCTCGTTATAAAACAGTCGCACCCATTAATAGCACGATGGACTGTTCGAAATTAAACAATGTGGACAGCAGGGAGACTGGGTATAGGAAATCCATACTGCCGGGCTCCTGTATGGACGGGGGACATCGCTAGCATGTATAGCGGACATGACTGTCCTTTCTATACCTGATACCTGTGAAATGTCAATCACTGATGGCTGGTCTCATAGACAGATTTTTGTACAACAGGTCCCAAAGCAAACTCAATGTATTTGCCAAAAAAAACCCATTATAATCTATGAAATCTCATGAGTGCCCTCACATGCCATTAAAGGGTTACTCAAACCACCATCACCACTTATGTGTTTAAAAAGCTGACGTGTTTTGTGTGTGTGGCGTGGACCTTTAAAGTATTCAAACAATTAACAGATAATCGAACGCTATGTCTAAAAGGAAACACACATCCACTAATGTGGTCATGTTTGCTACACAGTTTTAAGAGTTTGGTAAAGGTACAGCGCCCTTAAAAGGAGCACTTCAAACACAATAGCCACTACAGTGCGCTCAGGTGCCCCAAGTAATGTGCGCAGTCAAACTGTTTGCTAACGGTGTGACTTTGTACCTGAGACCCGCCTGGTGTTGGTCACTGCCTCTATGAGAGCTGGAAGCTCTCTGTCTGAGCTAAGGTCAGTGGCGCAGGGCACAGCTCGTTCGCTGAGAAAGATTGGCGCATGCTCTCAGCTGGCCCTGCATGGCTTAAGTGGCCTGTCGCCTATTTCTCCTTAAAATATAAGCCGAAAGATTGACTACTTCGTCTTATGTATTTTTCTTGCGCTTGGCAATATTGACAAAGGGTGGAGTGTAAGGTAAACTTCACCGTTTGTTAGCTTGACAAAGAAAGTGTCGCTTGCTTAATGCCCACCACCATTTTGTCACAATTCTCAGTAAAAATACACAAGACAAAATAGTCCCTACGTTGTGTTATGGTTTAGAAAGAAATAGATCAGAAATGAAGAACAGATTTGAAAAGAGTAAGAGTAAACAAGGTAGGTTTTAGGTGACAGAACCACATAAGCTCAGAAAAAGCTAATAGAAACTCCTACTGGCTCTCACTTGGTAAGTGACCGGCTTCTGGCGGACCTCAGGAAAAAAGTCAAACTTAGACTAAGGGGACGAAAGGCTCTCCTGGCACCATAAACACTGCAACATGCTGTAGTGGTTATGGTGATTAGAGTGTTAACGTGCAGGGCTGCAATGATTTGTAATCTAGTCTGTTCATTATTATTATTCACAAGTGTTCCAAGAAAATCCCAAGTTATAGTTGCTCCAAGTAATGTATAGACATGTAACAGATATTACCTCCTGGTCTGAGAGTAGCTGAAACCCCGATGGAGGGATATAGATACACTCGGGTACCAGTGTTGCCGTGGAAACCAAGGATGCTGTATCCTCCTGGACCTGTCGCTCACCAGGGAAGGAGGAAATGGAGACGCAGTCACAGCCTCGGGCAAAGGTCTCAGCTCCCATTGAAAGCTCAGAGTCATCGCTGGGGCAGTCTGGACAAGGGGTAAGAGTGTCTTGCCCCAAGCACCCATCATCCACCTGGGCCATTTAGGAACCCTATTCCTGTGGGGTAAAATATAAAATTCTGGTCTCAGATGGGAATTCAATTCAAGGTTTTATTTGACTTATAAACTTAGTTGAGATATTACAAAGTAAAAACACATAAAAGCTGCTATCTAACTAGGATTGCCAGATCCACCACATTTTCCTGCACACGTAACATTTACATATACTTATTGGCAGAGCATGAAGAGTGCTGCCCTGCAGTATACAGACTTAATATGGTGCAGGATTCCTCACTGCTGCGGTGTCTGTCCTGCAAACCCTGTGGCGATACTAGGCACATGAGTGTTAATTCGAAGTTTAATGCAAATCAAGTTAGGGTATAAATTGCATTTCAGCCTGTACTGTAGAAAAAAAGTTAAAGGGATAATATAGGCACCAAAACAACTTTAGCTTAATGAAGCAGTTTTGGTGTATAGATCATGCCCCTGCAGTATCACTGCTCAATTCTCTACCATATAGGAGTCAAATCCCTTTGTTTATGAAGCCCTAGTCACACCTCCTTGCATGTGACTTACACAGCTTTCCTAAACACTTCCTGTAAAGAATCATCTAATATTTACACTTTCTTTATTGAAAATTCTGTTTACTTTAGCATTTTTATGATCTCCTGCTCTGATAATAGCTTGTTGGGCCCTGCAGGAGCCTCCTGTGTGTGATTAAAGTTTAATTTACAGAGCAGGAGATAAACACTTCTAAAGTAAGTTAGCATCTGATTGAAAACAAAACTATGGCTACATACACAGAAATTAAAGTGATTTAACTCCTAAATGGCAGAGAATTGAGCAGTATGACTACAGGGGCATGATCTACACACCATAACTACTTTATTAAAAAAGTTTTTAATGTTTTAATGCCTATATTATACCTTTAAAGAAAATATTATAAAATTAGTTTTTTTTAAACAAACTTATGCAGACATATAAATTATTCCATACAATAAATTAGATATATAATAAAAGCAGGATTTCACTGATTTTGGATGTAAACTCTTTGTAATGCTTTGCATTCATGTAAAATAAAACAACACCAAGCAACAACTTAATAAATTAAAAACACACTGCGACTAGCAAAATCCTAAACAAAACAACAAAATACATTAACATTGTTTCAATGCAGACTAACTGTAATACATAAATAAATGCATTAAACTGTGGGGAATATGACATGTCATTGGATGGTGTATCATTTGTATTTTTATAAATAGATATTCCCATAATTAACTCATGGCTCCCTAATAATCTACCATGGATAGCACAATTGTGTGGGTTAATTAAAGCTCTCACAGGTACATATAGCAAAAAATGTATCTCTGTGGCAGTCAGGGGGTTAATTAAAGCATGCATTAATTAGTGTACCATGCACTGTATCTCTGTGGCAGTCATGGGGTTAATTAAAGCATGCATTAATTAGTGCACCATGCACTGTATCTCTGTGGCAGTCAGGGGGCTAATTAAAGCATGCATTAATTAGTGTACCCTGCACTGTATCTCTGTGGCAGTCAGGGGGTTAATTAAAGCATGCATTAATTAGTGTACCATGCACTGTATCTCTGTGGCAGTCAGGGGGTTAATTAAAGCATGCATTAATTAGTGTACCATGCACTGTATCTCTGTGGCAGTCAGGGGGTTAATTAAAGCATGCATTAATTAGTGTACCATGCACTGTGTCTCTGTGGCAGTCAGGGGGTTAATTAAAGCATGCATTAATTAGTGTACCATGCACTGTATCTCTGTGGCAGTCAGGGGGTTAGTTAAAGCATGCATTAATTAGTGTACCATGCACTGTATCTATGTGGCAGTCAGGGGGTTAATTAAAGCATGCATTAATTAGTGTACCATGCACTGTATCTCTGTGGCAGCCAGGGGGTTAATTAAAGCATGCATTAATTAGTGTACCATGCACTGTATCTCTGTGGCAGTCAGGGGGTTAATTAAAGCATGCATTAATTGGTGTACCATGCACTGTATCTCTGTGGCAGTCAGGGGGTTAATTAAAGCATGCATTAATTAGTGTACCATGCACTGTATCTCTGTGGCAGCCAGGGGGTTAGTTAAAGCATGCATTAATTAGTGTACCATGCACTGTGTCTCTGTGGCAATCAGGGGGTTAATTAAAGCATGCATTAATTAGTGTACCATGCACTGTATCTCTGTGGCAATCAGGGGGTTAATTAAAGCATGCATTAATTAGTGTACCCTGCACTGTATCTCTGTGGCAGTCAGGGGGTTAATTAAAGCATGCATTAATTGGTGTACCATGCACTGTATCTCTGTGGCAATCAGGGGGTTAATTAAAGCATGCATTAATTAGTGTACCATGCACTGTATCTCTGTGGCAGTCAGAGGGTTAATGAGAGCTCTATACACAGAGTATTATTATTATTTATTATTATTATTATTAATTATTATTACATGCCCCCCCCTCCCTATGTCCTTACAGTGACCTGGTTCGCCTTCAGACCTGGATTCTCGTTTTGGGGCTGAATTCCCGGATTCTAGGATTTTCTCCCAACTTTTCTTTTCAATCTCTGCAAATCCGCATCCGCATGAGGACACGTTTCCGTATCCGTTCGGCAATTTCCGCCACCTCTCGGCAAGCTCGCCGCTTCAATGCTCGGCAATCTCGCCACTCAATGCTCGGCAATCTCCGCCACCTCTCGGCTATCTCGCCGCTTCAATGCTCGGCAATGTCCGCCAACTCTCGGCAATCTCGCCGCTTCAATGCTCGGCAATGTCCGCCACCTCTTGGCTTCAACGCTCGGCAATCTCCGCCACCTCTCGGCAATCTCGCCGCTTCAATGCTCTGCAATGTCCGCCACCTCTCGGCTTCATCGCCGCTTCAACGCTCGGCAATCTCCGCCACCTCTCGGCTATCTCGCCACTCAATGCTCGGCAATCTCCGCCAACTCTCGGCTATCTCGCCGCTTCAATGCTCGGCAAAGTCCGCCAACTCTCGGCAATCTCGCCGCTTCAATGCTCGGCAATGTCCGCCACCTCTCGGCTTCATCGCCGCATCAACGCTCGGCAATCTCCGCCACCTCTCGGCAATCTCGCCGCTTCAATGCTCGGCAACCTCTCGGCTTCTTGTGCTAGACCTCAACAGTTCGTTGACCTCCGCCAAGTTTGGGCGGCCTCCACCTGTCTGCCTCAGAATGATGGGAGTTGGAGTTTATATAAGATGGAAGCTGTACCCAAAGGGCTATTCACTCAAATTAAACATGAATTGTAATTATTATTATTATTAATATAGCACTTTACAATGAGAGGAAGACCCAGCTCGCCTCCTGAGCTTGCAATCTATGATATCACAGTTGTTTATATAGCGCCAACATATTCCGCAGCGCTGTACAATAGGTAAACAAGAGAAACATTTAATTTTAACAAAACACGTTTAACATACAGTATTAGCAGGTGAAGGGGGACCTGCCCCAATGAGCTTACAATCTAAAGGAATTCAAAGTAAATATAAACATTTAGGATAAAATAGATAATGGTTCGCAGAAACTTGTGGTGATTAAACCTGGTTATTGCAAAATGTAAATAAAAATAGCAGAACTGGCAAAATTCTCCGAGTCAGCTTTATTGTTATTTAATGTGGAGCAAAGTTCTAACACTTCCGGTTTACCAGAAATACCATTAAATTTCTAATAAAACATGATATTTTATTTGAAGAATGTATTAGCTCAGATCATTGACTAACAACCCCTAGGTGGCGCATCTTGCTAATTATTTACTAATGAGGAATTCAGAATTTATTCTTTACAATACTTCCCAGCCAGCCTGGTCCTTGCAATTTAAACGTCATTCGGAACGTACCCGAGCCAGCAATACGTTTTCTATTTTTAAATAACCTATGGACTGTGCTGATCGAAGGGGAATGTACACTGCAGATCACATTTAAATCAGAACTCTTCTAGTTTTCGTTTTATATAAGCTTCCTCCCATTAAGCCCTTAAATACAAAACAAACCAAACACCCTCGTGAAGTGGAACTGTAGCTGATCTCAGCTCTGTGTATTGTACAGCAGCCTGCATGGCCAGGGTGACCAGATTTTGGAAATAAAAAAACCGGGACACCTGCTAAGCCTGGCTAGAACACTCCTGTAAGAGACCTTTAGCTTGAGAGTGACAGGGGTGGTGGAGACCAGGCCTGCCCTCCAGTTTCCGGCACTCACCGACCCCTGGAGTCTTTTCACACTTCTCTGTGATCTGCTCCATGAATGAACCCAAATAAAACCAAACCTGCAAATTATTAAAAGCCCAGCACCACCCGCAGGCCCACCCGCAATTAGCTGCCATAAATCTGATCTGTGCCATCAGCTGGAACGTATCCATGCGTTTCACGCCTTTCTCCTCTGAGACAAACACCTCCGACTCTCCCTACTGGTCAGGAAGGCTCAGCGTGGCCAACAGGAGTCTGTCTCCATCTGAGTATCAGAAACTACGCAAGAGATCAGTTATAGAGTGCTATTAACTAGCTCCAACAAGGCTTCTTCACTGGATCTTTTCTGGCACTGGCTGCCCTTCAGCGGAAAATCAGAACATCTACGCATCCCGAGAAAGTTTCTCTGGGCGCTGGGCTGAAAACCGAGACTATCCCGGTAAAACTGGGATGTCTGGTCACGCTGTGCATGGCTCAATCTATGCACTGCTCCTGAGTGGAAGTTGGGGAATGAATAGTTAGAAAGTACTCTTGGTACATATGAGGCCAGATTAGCAGAATTGAGTAGACTTGAGAATGATCAGCTGGCACTCTCAGCCAATGAGCTGGCCCTGCAGTGCAGAGCATAACATCCGACTGAAGAGAGCCAAGGAGCGGCACCCGGCACAGGACAGGTTATACGTCAAACCGTTAGCAAACTGTTTGATTACTTACATGGGCATTCCTGGCACCATAACCACTACACTGCGCTATGGAGGGTATGGTGGTTGGAGCTTTCCTTTAATGATTCAGATAAATGTTACACTTATTTTATTATTCTTCACTCAGTAGTGAGGGGGTCAAAGCATGTTGTGTCACCATATTGTCTTTAGAAACCTGGGGTTACATGATAAAGAAGAATAGACTTGTCTATTTATAAATTCTATATATACTGTGGACCTAAAACATGATCCAAAATGAACACTTGCTATAATTCATTTTCCTGCCTTAGGTTGTAAAAAAAAACCCTGCCATAGCATGCAGGATCTATATTGTATATCATTCACAGATTGTTCCTGGCTGTACCGCATACATTATCCCAGCATCTTTTAAGTAAGGGATTTATATTCATGGTGAGACCGATTACTGTGACCCGGCTAGCTTCTGAACTCTAGAATTCTAGAACTCTGGGGTTTATTGACTGAACTCTAAGTTGTAGCTAATTAAATTCTAAATGGCAAAACTAAGGCTAATATTGTCAAGCTGTCTCAGAATTGGAGAATTTATCCAAATTGGTTATTTTAACCTAAATTTGCCATTAGGATTTTAAAACATGCTACAATCTGGAGTTTAGTGAACAGACCCTGTGAATTGTCCTGATGTGTCCTGATACAGGCCTCCATTTAATATGTTTGGATAAGCTTGTCCAATGTTTACAATCTGTTAGAAAAAAAATGTTTCAGACTTTAATGGTAACTTCTTTAGATAAATGATTTGAAAAGTTTTTATAACAGATTGTGATCATTTGAAAATCATATCCCAAAATATTAAATTGCGACCACAGTTAGATACAAAAACACATCTTTTCCCCAGACGTACAAACAGGATGCAGCCGCTCACGGAGGCTTAAAGAGGAAGCCCCTTCACACTCCGCTTACTCGCCCCTTTGTCATATCGAGAAGAGACAGAATGGAGTTAAACTGGAGCCGGTCCAAGAGGTTTATTCGTTAAACACAGTATTGTATTGTACTGAACTGAAGTCTAAATAAAAGTCTAATATTATCCAACTAACAACGTGGGTATTTTACCTTAAATTTTGCAGTTTGGTTTTTAGTTGACTACAATTCAGTGTTTAGCGGATAACCCCCTAATATATCAAATGTAATTCGCTGACGGACAACATAAAACTCTCTAACAGTGTATTAACTATGTAAGCATTCCACCCAAGGACACTAACCTGTCTGCCACTAAATTTCCCACCAAACTGTCTATAACTAATCTATACGTAGGTCACCAAACAATCTTTCTAGCCCATTTTCTGCTACTAAACTGTGCTGCAGGCCACCAATCTGTTTTTATCCCCAATCTTTGCCACAAAACTGTCTTGGGGGCTCTGATGTCTCTGCGGGCATTCTAACTATTTCATATCTCCCAACATTTGAAATGAACAAAGGGAACATTTTAATTTTAGCCGTATATGTAGAGATGTGGCCAGGGGCAGAGCTATTCTAAGTAATTGTAGGTGACTTACTAATAACAACTTATAAAACTAGAATGTCATTTATAACCAGAACAATGTATCTTATTTAAACAGACTGATTTCTAAACACATTTATTGCAGTTTAAAGACACATTACTGGGAGTATTATTGCTGTGGAGCTCTGTTATACACCCAGACACATTACTGGGAGTATTATTGCTGTGGAGCTCTGTTATACACCCTGACACATTACTGGGAGTATTATTGCTGTGGAGCTCTGTTATACACTCAGACACATTACTGGGAGTATTATTACTGTGGGGCTCTGTTATACACTCAGACACATTACTGGGAGTATTATTACTGTGGAGCTCTGTTATACACTCAGACACATTACTGGGAGTATTATTGATGTGGAGCTCTGTTATACACTCAGACACATTACTGAGAGTATTATTAATGTGGAGCTCTGTTATACACTCAGACACATTACTGGGAGTATTATTACTGTGGGGCTCTGTTATACACTCAGACACATTACTGGGAGTATTATTACTGTGGAGCTCTGTTATACACTCAGACACATTACTGGGAGTATTATTGCTGTGGAGCTCTGTTATACACTCAGACACATTACTGGGAGTATTATTGCCATGGAGCTCTGTTATACACTCAGACACATTACTGAGAGTATTATTACTGTGGAGCTCTGTTATACACTCAGACACATTACTGGGAGTATTATTAATGTGGGGCTCTGTTATACACTCAGACACATTACTGGGAGTATTATTGCTGTGGAGCTCTGTTATACACTCAGACACATTACTGGGAGTATTATTGCTGTGGAGCTCTGTTATACACTCAGACACATTACTGGGAGTATTATTGCTGTGGAGCTCAGTTATACACTCAGACACATTACTGGGAGTATTATTGCTGTGGAGCTCCATTATACACTCAGTCACATTACTGGGAGTATTATTGCTGTGGAGCTCTGTTATACACTCAGTCACATTACTGGGAATAGTATTGCTGTGGAGCTCAGTTATACACTCGGACACACCAACAATATGGAGCTCCTAGAAAAGAGGGAACAAGGGAATGGACAAAATAGGGACTGCCCATCCTTTATACGGACACTTGGGAGGTGTGCTATCAGACCACTTCTCTTGCTGACACTGTATTTTTAGCCTGATTTGCCAACCACCAGTAAACTTGCTGACAATCAGTAAATGATTGAAAATCTGTTTGGGTCAGTCAAAAACCTAGCAGTAAAAAATGACTTAAAAATATTGCCGAGGCTTCATACAGGGCAGGCAGTTGTTTGAGAACACCAGGAGGAACATAGACTTAATATGGAAACAAAATGCTCTCACTGCCCCAACATTAGTGGTGTCTATTGACGCCGAAAAGGCCTTCGACAGGGTCTGATGGCAATTCCATTTTTACGGTCATGAAACACCTGGGATTCCCTGGCGAATACATTGCAATGACGAGAGCGATGTACCACAATGTGAGGGCCCAAATACAGATAGCGGGAGCCCCACTGTCTCCTTTCAGGCTTTTCAATGGGACTAGACAGGGATGCCCGTTATCACCCCTACTTTTTACCATAGCATTGGAGCCTCTCCTGCAGGCTAGACGCCGCCACCCGGGGATCTGTGGTGTTAAAGTGGGCAAAGAAGAATTTACCATCTCGGCTTATGCTGATGATATCCTCCTGACACTAACGAACCCGGAAGAATCCATAACTGCCTTACGGAACGTAATCACGGAGTATGGGACATTCTCAGGCTACAAAACCAATATGCAGAAATCAAGGTCTTTACCGATAGGTATAACAGTTGAGGAGACGAAAAGGATACGGGAGGCCCACAAGATCCGGATAGAAACAGATACCCTGACCTACTTGGGGATCCATCTGACGGCTGACACGAGACGCCTCTACGCGGCCAATTACACCCCCATGATACGATCTTTGATCAGCGACCTGGAAAATTCGATGGACAAGCCTATATCCTGGATAGGTGAGATAAACGCGGTGAAAATGAACATCCTCCCGCATATACTGTTCTTGTTCCAAGCCCTACCAATTCATATAGCTAGATCTCAACTGGTCCCGTTGCAAACATCAATAGGAGACTTCATTTGGCACAACAAGAGGCACAGAATATCCAGACAAGTGCTTTACCGGCACAAAGATAGAGGCGGTCTAGGACTACCAAACTTTTACTTCTACTACCTGTCTGCCCAACTGACACAGGTGGCGATGTGGCACTCCCCACCCACTGAGAGGAGGTGGGTAGACATCGAGTCCATGATGGTAGGCTCAGACGTCCCTCAATTCACCATGTGGGCTTCAAAAGAAAGCAGACCTATAATAAGGGTAACGTGCCCAGCCGTACTTAACTCCATCCAAATTTGGGACCGCAACCGAACCAAATACGGACTCGCCTCATCACCGTCCCCGCTCTCCCCAATTCTGCGAAACCGTGACTTTCCCCCTGGATTGACACCTAGAGAATTTCAGCGAATCGAAAGAACCGGTTTACAACGGATCCACCAGTTATACCCAAATGGAAGTCTCATCCAATTTGCAGATCTCCAACAAAGCGCCCACTTGACCCCGGCTGATTTCTTCCGATACCTTCAAATCCGAGATTTCGCCAGACGACCACTCATCAAAGACGCAGCCCTAAAACCGTTGACCTTTTATGAGTCTATGTGTTTGCGTGGAATGAATCCAAAGGGATCCATAACGCTCTTATATGCCCACCTAAGCGAGAAGACCAAGGACTGGGGAAATTTACCATACACGGATAAATGGGAATCGGACCTGGGAGAAGTGCTAGAGGGAATCGAGTGGCAGGAGATCTGGGAAGCGAACACTAAAGTTTCCATTTGCACCACATTTCAAGAACAGTCATGGAAAACCATGCTACGTTGGTATACTACGCCCATACAACTGTACCACATGCACAAAATAGATACGGATACATGCTGGAGGGGGTGTGGGGAGCGCGGCACCTACCTGCATATGTGGTGGGAGTGCCCGAAAGTTCAGGTCTTTTGGACGTCGGTCAAAGACATACTGACACGGATCTTCGGCAGACCCTTACTTCTGGACCCTTGGATATACTTACTTAATCGATCGGTAGAGGGATGGACTAAAAGAGAACAGGCGTTAATACACAAGGTGACCCTGTGTGCTCGCAGAACAATTGCTACTGCATGGCTATCACCGGAAGGCCCTGATATACAAGTAGTCGTACCCAAAATCAGGGATTGCAGAATAATGGATGATTTGACAGCAAGGGTGAAATGCTCCGTGGAGAGGTTCCTGAAGCTATGGGAACCTTGGGACAACTGTACCCTAGGACCGGATAGAGACGGAAGAAGATAGGCCCAACTGCCTATGACCAGGTGTGTCCGAGTTGGCAGGCGAGCCTTGATCACTATCGGTGGGCCCCCTCCTCCCTCCTCCTCCCCCCTCCACCACTTATATCTTCTTCTTTGCTAACGGTAGCACTACCCTTGTCTCTCCCTTTTCCTCTCTTCTTTTATTCCTCCGGGGGAGTTCCCTCCCCCCCTCTCTCTGTCCTCCCTCTCTTCTCCTTTACCCTTTTCTTTTTATTTCTTCTCCTCTCTCTAGCCTGATTAAAGGTTTTGAAGGAGCAGCGGAGCCTCTTGGCTACCCCGTTAAGATTCTCAGTTAGTTAAGGCAAACCTAATATTAGGCTTACAAAGTTTAAATTTTTTTTAAATTTCCTTGATAGGGGGCAACCCATGAGAGGCCAGGGACCGGGTTGGAAAGGGGAATACAGTTATGTTTGACTCTGAATCCGTTTGATTCTCCCATGAATGTATACACCAAATTGGCTAATTCGTAGATACCACAGATATTGTACATATGCTCTACCAGGCGAATATAAACAGAGATTGGGAAAAACATACCGTAACCCTCGATAGGTGGCAGGTTGAATGGAAGTTATTACGTGAATTTAAATCTCTTTCCAGAGTCAATTATTGTATGCATAAGAATGCTTGTATTGCTCTTTAATAGCCCGACTTCTGCGCAAGCCTTATGTTGTATTATTCTTGCCTTACCTGTCAAGTGCAAAAATAAAGAATTAAAAAAAAAAAAAAAAATATTGCCGAGTTTATTCCCAAAGCTGATTAATGAGCTAGCTATAAATTAAGCATGTACTGCATAGATCAATGAAATACATATAATTTATCCAGCCCCAGAAAGCTGTGTAATGAGGGGTAACCGGAGTAAGGAAGGAGGTTTATTGCAATGAGGGACCCCAAATATACTCAGGCACAGGGTCCCCTCATCTCCGTAAAGGGCTTTAATCACTAAACAATGGTTTGCAGTGAATCAACAAATGATTGAAAAGGCTACAGAGTAACACTCAAACTGAAAACAAAATCCACCTCAGTCGATTGGGTGGCTAAGCATCATGGATAATGTAGTCCATAACAGCTGGAGTCCCAAACCGTAGTTATGCCTGAGATACGGAGCCTGGACTCTCATCACACAACGAAAGGAGGACCGTTATTTCTGTGACTAAAGCCGTGAAATTCACCTACAACTTGTGTTAACCATTTTCTTCAAAGATGCCCTGTTTTTCCTTTAAATTTGGATAAAAATGCAGTCACTGACATCACAATCCAGTTCAGTCCTGGCACAGTCAAGGCACACATTGCATTGTAAGAGCAGTAATAGAAACATTGTTTCTGTATATCCACCTCTCAGTATGCTCCCTCGACTCTGTCTGACTATTGAGTGTAAGACAGAGTAACTAAGTGGCAGCCAGGATTCTATTCTCTCACCGTTGGCCCCGGATCTAAGCTTTCCTCTTTCTCTGTCCTGGGCTGACCACACAAGCCATCGTACAGTAATACGGACACTAAGACAAAACATATTTTATAGGAAACTGTCCAGAATTATAAAACAGGAAACCAACATTTTTAAGGCAACTGAAATAGACAAGTATTCTGTATTAGAGAACTGTGTCTAAGAAATCTATTTCAAATTTTACGCTGAAATAGCCTGATTGGAAATATCATTTTTTTTTCCTATCTGGCGATGGTGATCTAAAATGCGAGATCTCCTTTGGGAGTTATTTACTAAACTCGGAAATTTAGTGAATTAAAATCTGAATAGCGGATTTGAGGCTAAAGGTTAAAGATCTGAAAAAGTTCTCCAATTCAGTTGGCTGTTTAAATCGACTAAAATTCCAAGTTTTGTGAATAAACCAAATATTATTCACTATTTCACAGCTATTCACTAACGTGGGAAATGTTGGAAAGTCAAAGTAAATTTAACATTTTGGGCCAAAATACTAACTGGAAAACGTATAACATACCAGACTGCGAGAGGTTTTTTTCTGTTTGTTTATTGTATTACTTTGGCCACAATGTTAGATTGATTTTGAATTCATAACAATTGAAGATTATATTAGCTTTAGTGTACTAATAATCTTAATTTTAGTAATGACACGAGGCGAATATTTGCATATCTTTCTTTACTGAAAACTCCAGCAGCATAGAAACATAACAACCAATCAGAAAAATGTTATGATGCCCATAAAAGGCCCTGTCTATGACATCACTTCCTCTTTCTTTGAAGCGAAACAATAAATAATAACAAGAAACATAATCACATTACATCAACAGTTCAACAACATATTAGAATATCCAACTCCAGTGGTTCCGCGATGCAGAGGTATGGAAGGTGAATCTTTGTCTCGATGAGAAGACGTTCACGCTGCAAGAAAAAGAAAGAAGGTGAAAGGTCTCTGGCATGATAACTTGCCCGCACACAATAAACATTAAGCATCTGATATACCGGCGAACATTAGAACGTGAAACATATCAATATATATTCTAAAGCAATGATATTTAAGAATCTATCAACACAACATAATTCAAGGTTCATGTCTAATATTCACCTATACAAGACCCTCAAAATACAGGTCTAAGTAGCAAACATACCAACCATAACATACTTACCTTCCTGAACATAAAAGACATATTCTGTTCAACACGAGAAACATGGGAGGGATCCTATAGGGTTGGAAATATTCGCCATTACTAAAATT
This sequence comes from Pelobates fuscus, assembly GCF_036172605.1. Classification (NCBI taxonomy): domain Eukaryota; kingdom Metazoa; phylum Chordata; class Amphibia; order Anura; family Pelobatidae; genus Pelobates; species Pelobates fuscus. The sequence goes on along the minus strand of NC_086324.1, from coordinate 167,708,602 downwards.
AAGATTATTAGTACACTAAAGCTAATATAATCTTCAATTTTACCACATGACAGGAGGCTTCATATTTGCATTTTTAAAGCTTTGAATTGACCAATGTGAAGGAAGCATGAGATGTTTGCTGAAATAGAACTTTCTAAACGTACACTCCCGCGCTCAGTCCGTGCAGCGTATAATGTCGGCTAGGAGAGCATCGCCGAAAAGGCCTGTGAGGCCGCCGCTCCCCTGACCGAGTGGTCTCCGAAACAAAGTTCGACGCCCGCTAAAGACAATAGCCAGCGGACCCATCTGGCCAGTGTTGCGGTAGACGCCGGTCCATGAGTGTTCACGTAAGAAGTCAGGAGGTGATCCGTCGAATGAGTACGAAGGGGGGTAGTGGTATAGGTATACCCCATTAGCGTTCTGACCATGCATAGTGTGGTGTCTGACACAAAGTATCGGTATGACACAGAAGACGAATCGGGCTTAGTTCGTCTCAACATGGTAAAGGTAACCCCGTCTGGTGTGAGAGAGAAACCATCCGTATCGCACGCCCTAACGTCCGCCACCCGTCTAAATGAGGCGAGGCATAATAAGAGGGCTAGTTTGGCTGAAAATTGTTTCAGTGACAAAACAAGGATTGTCCGGCCATTCCCGAAGGAGTCTCAGCATCACGTCCACCTGCCAGAGGTGTGAATACTTGGGTGCCGTGGTCTCGATAATTCGGCACCCCGTAGTAGTCGGCAGACCAGTGTATCTTGACCTACTGGTCTGCCCTGTACCGGAACGTGCGCCATCGATATGGCGGACATGATCACGTTGAGGGATTGATATGACCGACCCAACGAGACCAGGAGTGACAGATAGTTAAGGATCAGTGGGACAGGTGCGATAAAGGGATCGGAATCCCTTTCCACGCACCAATCACTCCAGGCCAGACCGGACAGAAATATATAGTTTCCTGTTGCCTGGAGCCTACAAGTCCCATAGGAGGTCTAGTTGATGCAATCGGTCGTGGACTGACCAGGAGCCCCTGAAATCGTCCAGGCCACTAATGCCAGTTGTCCTTCCATGACAAGGGAGTGGGCTTCCCCTCGAGGTCCCGTCGGAAGTAGAGGGAAGGTAGGGAGTAGTAGAGGGTCTTCGCAAGACATCCCCAGGCGATCCGGGAAACCACGGTTGGCCCTTCCCGAGGGGTGTCATGAGCAGGAGCGATATCTTGTGGGTGCGTGTGTATCGAAGCACCCTTGCTATTGTGGAGAACGGCTGGTTCACGCTTGTAGGGGTTCATCCACTGTTTCGCATCCGGAGGAAGAGTTCAAAGATCGTTTCGACAACCCAAGTTTGTATGTGAAGTAATCACCAGCGAAATACCGTCCTCACTTCTGCTGACAGTGGGATCCAGTGGTCGTATGAGTGACCGGTGCAGACGTAACTCGCCACCAGTCGTTGCATGGCCCTGTAGTGTAGTGGGCCAGGGAATATCGCTCGTATGGAGGAGGAGAGGAGGAGAGGAATCCCATAATCCAGCGAGTATCCTGAGAGGAATCGCATCCAACCTTAGAGCGTGTCCGACAGCTATCCTTATAGAGGCGATCTGTGCCGTACACCAGCGCGGAACGTAGTTCTCAAGCAGATGTCGAAAATGAGGAACCGGCCCGACTCAGATGGAGAAGCGATCTTTGTCTGTGTACTTACAAAAAACCCATGGAGTCCAGAAAGGAGCAGCAAGTCTTCCAGGGAGGCATTGCACGCCCAAATTTACGGATGTGTGCCCTCACTGGATTCAGTATCTTCGCGAGCACCACGGAGTCGTAAATTGCCATTGTCCTAACCATTGGAATCGGAGGAAACTTCGGCAGTCCAGGACAACGGGTACTGACAAGCGTGCGTCCTTGAGGTCCAGATGTGCCAAACCAGTCGTTATCGCTTTCGGAGGTCTCGTAGAAGATGAATGTCCTCCATCTCGAAGCGGTTGTATACCAAGTAGGAGTTCCATTGATGTAGTTTCCTGGCTTCTTCTTGACCTGGAAAAATTCTGCTCAGGAGGCCTTCCCCTCCGGAGCATGTTGAATTGCGCCCTTCTTGAAGAGGGTGCGGATTTCCTTGTCCACGAGGTGTTGCTGTTCCGCCAGCATGCGTAATGGAGGTGAAGGGGTGACCTGAACGGCTGTAATAAAGACTCCATGACATAGCCTTGTACTGTCTGGAGGACCCAGGTGGCTTTGGTAATCGCCTCCCAATTCTGTAAAACAGAGACAGGTTGCCGGTCATAAAATTGGAAACAGTTAGTTATGTAGGTTGACTCACTAGTAGATGAAGCGGATGGGGTCCGTTGTGTAGTAGATGGGAGAAAAATGAGGATTGTGAATACGATCTGGGACCTGTCGCCCAGAAGCAGCTGGTGGCTCGGTTCCGTTACCGACCAGTCCTCCCAAAACCACCTTTCTCCGTGGGGGTGTGGAAGACTTGTTTTAGCGAGGTTTGGGTTTAATTTCGTGTGGTGAATAAATTCACGTGTTTCTTGCATTCTGCAATGAACACTACGTCAAATAGGAGGCCTTGTGCTTCTGGGCCGAAATCATGTCGTTCCTAAGTCCAATAGTGTTGTCGATGCGGACCAGTACAGATTTGCATCTTTTGACGCGTAGTGCGTCATTCGCGCCGTCCAGGAGGCATATCGAGCATTGAGCCCATTCTCTTATGGTGTTAGGGTTGAGTTGTGTACCCTGGTTGAGCGCCAGATCCGCAAAATAGAGCATCTTTGCAATTAGGCCTGGTAAATCAAGTACTTTATAGTGTGTTGACCTCAGGCCTTTGTCCCCACCATTGCAGGGTTTCGTCCCGAGCGTGCAATGAAGACTACCCCAGTGTTGTTGAGCCCGGGCGCAACTGCCACTTGTCTGGTAGCAGTGGTCTGGGGTATTCGGTCTTGAGGCATGCGCATGCTTCCATCCCCAGAGGGTTGCGCAGCCCATAGTGTCCGTCCAAAGTACGTGGTGGGCAATAGTCTTCTTAGTCGGAAGATTGTGGCGGATGGGGTTTGGATACCCGATGCTCTGCCTATTTGGTCTGTTTGATGGGCGTCTTGCCCTTGACCTTAGTGGCAGGGGGCTGGAGCCCTTCCCTTGCCGTTCGACTCAAAGGCTTGTGGGCCTGAGGTCTCCATCAAGCGGTGTGGGGCAGAGCTCATAACAGAACCTTCTCCACTGAGGCCGCTACTGCGGCGTTTATCATTGCCTAGAAATCTTAGAAAGGGTGAGAGTGTCCACCATGACTCGTTCCCGATCTATTTGGAGATAGTGGTAATCAGTGGGAGTAGCGCTTGAGGGTCAGCACGTAGAGGTGCTAGACTCCTGGTAGAATTGGGGATCACCCAGGTAAAACGGTCTGAATTGCCTGTTGTAGTTCGTCTGAGAGTATGAATACTCGTGGCAAGTGTAGAGGGGTCACCTCTATTAGATTAATCTGACTACTGAGAGTCGCGGTGCAGGCGCGACTGACTGGTAGTGGTGTTGGTTTGGTTAGCCGGGTTCACCACAAATGTACGCCAGAGCTGTATGCACGGTTTTTAACTATACAGGCTTATTATAGAGGCGCGTGGGGCCTGTCTCCATAAGGTCTGCAGCCGCAGGACCCACGTCTATTCGGCTGGGTTCATCCCAGGTGGTGTGCCATGGTAACCCAGAGGACACCCATATTATAATTATTGGTACCTTACAAGCATTGCATGCATATCTGAGGGTCATCCCAGGTGGTGTGACATAAAAAATTACCCAGAGGACACCCACGTTCAATATGTACACTAGGCACAGAAAAATATACATATAAGCTTCCTTGTGAAGGGTACACCGTAATACACTCAGTTTCCTTAGTGATCCTGCCGTCAAATCGTATCCAGCATGGTACTGTTGCTTTAATGAAAAACTGACAGGCAGTGTTTAAACATCCATATATGCCTGTATTAATCAGTGGTAAAGTTGAGGCGTAGGCCTCCGTGCATATGATTGGGGTTCACCCCGGGTGGCGTGCCGTGGTAAACCAGAGGACACCCACATAAGAGGTAATGGTCTGCCAGTGACCTTGCATGCATATCTGGGGGGTCACCCCAGGTGGTGTGCCATGAAAAAATACCCAGAGGACACCCACATAAATTTGCACCGTCAGGTACAGTAGTATAATATGCCCTGTGTAGGGTACAGTAACGCAATATGCCCTTGGAAGGGTACAGTGATATAATTGATTCTGTATATGTCACAGTAATTGTTTGTATAGTTATAGTGGTATTGTATGGACTGAACCATAATACATTTAAATTGTTTGCATGCTCAACATAATCATCCAGTGTAAGGCACTAAGGGAGAGTTAACTCAATGTGGCAGTCACAGCAGAGAAGAACATTTTTTATTTCAACCAAGAATGAAAGTGCCTAGAGAGGGGGACCCCTGAAGGGGTTAATGCAGATGCAGGGAGCGGTGATCGGGTTATTCCCGAACCGCCGTGTGAGCAGGGAAGGCGGCAGTCGTGGGTCCCGCCGGCCGCGTGTAGCAGTGCTTACTCGCTCGCGGCCGCGAGTAAGCATAAAAAACGCGGCGGAAAAATGCAATACCGCCCCGGCCACCCGTCCCCACACAGTCCCCTGAGTGTCAACAGGGCAGGTCCGAGTGGCGAGTGAGGCACGGACAGCCGTGACGCCCGCGGACCGCCCGACCAAAATTAGATAAAGTGGTAGTAACACACTGAATATGGGGAGACAGGGAAAGGGAGCAAGGAGCAGTAGATGTATACATATTTAGTTACAAAGTGAAGGTAGAGTATAAATATATAAATACATCAGAGAGGTAATAATACTCTGACCTGTTGTAGGAACAAAGAAAGAGGAAGTGATGTCATAGACAGGGCCTTTTATGGGCACCATATCTTTTCTCTGATTGGTTGTTACTGTTTCTATGCTGCTGGAGTTTTCAGTAAAGAAAGATATGCAAATATGAAGCCTCCTGTCATGTGGTAAAATTCAAGCTTTTCCTGAATAACCAGGTTTCCCTGGACTGAATAAGGAAGGGAAAGACATGACCGCTGCCCAGGGAGGGGGGATGGATTAAGGGGATACATATGTAGCGAGAAGGGAACTGGTATATAAGGGAATCTGGGGGTGGGCCCTTGCTACTCAGCAGGAAGGAAGATATCTAGCAGGAGCTTTCTCACCCTCCCTCCCTGTGATGGTCAATGTTAGTAGAAAAGTGGTGGTGGTGGTGGTGTTTTTTCTCTGTGTCTGGTTGTCTCTGTTTTGTTTTGTCACAGCGGAATACCTGGCCAGCGCATGGGAAGGCAAGTGCCAAGTCGGATTGGGGAGTCGCAGCATGCTTGGGCTGAAGGCGGAAGGCAGGCTGCTTTGGACTCTGGTAAAAGGATGTGAGATCTGTCTGATGGATGAATCACCCCATCAGCTGACAGTTGGTTTTAATGCTGGTCAAAAATGTTCAATAAAGCTGTGGCCGTTGCCCTTATCCATTAAACAGGTGTTGTGTGTTTATTGGGCAACGGATGGGGTTTGTGGGTCTGCAGTCATGTAAATTCCCAACGTAATTATTGGGTCAGAATCGCCACCCCAATGTACTTTCCCCAAATTTGGGGCCCAGTGATACCCCCAACACTAGAGCAGTGTGTAGAGGGATTTATTGGGGTGACGTTGATTTTGGGGGAGGTTTTTTACCCCAGTAACACATTGTATAATATGCAGTGATGATATCACAGTGTTATATGCTGGATCTCACAGTAAATATAAATATAAAACATGATAATAGCTTGGTTTCCTGTTTCAGAGTCAGTTCTCTTTCTTAGTTCTGTATAAGGCTGATATGTGGGGATTGTAGAGTATAAGTGTTGGGGGGGGAGTTACATTCTGAGATGTGAACCCTCCCTTTACTAAACACCCACTCAGCAGCTGCACTCAGATGAGTGTGTCCCAGGGGAGTTGGTTCTGAGAAGTGAACAGTCCAGTGAGTCTGATGAATCGTGTGGCCCTGGGGCTCACTCTGTGCCTGTGCATGGGATGATGCTTCTTAATCTCCTTCTATGCTGCTGTTTGACCATCGCTGCCCAGGTATCCCAGGGTCAAACGGACATCGCTGTACCTGTCTCAGGTAAGAGGAATGGAATTATATTGTGTTCCACTGACTGCCAGTATACCCTGCGCTGTGCTTCCATATCTACTGACTGCCAGTATACCCTGCACTGTGCTTTCCTGCCCACTGACTGCCAGTATATCCCGTACTGTGCTTCCATATCTACTGACTGCCAGTATACCCCATACTGTGCTTTCCTGTCCACTGACTGCCAGTATACCCTGCGCTGAGCTTCCCTGCCCACTGACTGCCAGTATACTCCGCACTGTACTCCCTTGCCCCTCCACTGACTACCAGTGTACCCTGTACTGTGCTTCCCTGTCTATTGACTCCCAGTATACTCCATAGTGAACTTCCCTGCCCACTGATTGCCAGTATACCCCGTACTGTTCTTCCCTGCCCACTGACTGCCAGTATACCCCGTACTGTGCTTCCTTGCCCACTGACTGCCAGTATTCACTGCATTATACTTCTTGCCCACCTAGTGCCACTCTGTGTTGTGCTTATCTGCCCACTGACTGCCAGGATACTTTACACCGACTGTCATTGTGCCTTACATTTGAAACTTTAATTCCCAACAATTTCCCCTTAATTGAATGACTCCGTAATTATTACGGTATGTACTGACCTTATAGCACCGTGCTGCCTATTGTCTTACTGCACAGGCTTGGCATCAGCATTAGAGAACACTTTGTGACAAGGTGCACAATCGTCTGGAAAACTGTTAGACTGTATCCACAAATTACGTTATACACTAACATAGAAATCATAATAAAGAAAGCATTCGTCACACCATCAGATTGTACCTTTAAAGGGGCAGTCTATGTACCATAACCACTACAGCTCATTGTCAGGTGTCTTCGCATGCCATCCCCCAATATTCTATCTAACGGTTTGTGAGTTCTTTGACAAAAACTGGAGTCTTATTCAACACCAACAGCCCTTTGTATTTTGATGTTGGGCTATTAGCAGAACGCATGTATGTCATAGGCTCTCCATTTTGCTTCAGGTAATGCCTTTTTATCGTGTGGCTCCTTTCTCTCGACGCCTCACAATTTAATGTGGAAAATGGAAGCCAGTAATAAGACGTGGGCTTCGCTGAAGATAAGGTCATGGATTTACGGCATAGACTTTCCTGCTTTGACTCTGTTGATCTTCAGGAATAAGACCCTAAGGGATCGTGGGAATTATTCATGTGTGGTCAACAATCGAAATGCGAATGTCAGCAGAGGTATGTCCTGTTTGTCTCAGCGGGCACGTGGATTATATTAAAGCAAGACCGTGTATTATCGTGATAAAAAAAAAAAAATACAATGAAACAGGACCACGGATTATAATCATTTTGACATAGACCTAAATTATAAAGGTATTAGCTTGGAAACCTGGTTTTCAAATTGTATTATAATATATATTAAAATCTCCTTAAGAAGACACTTACATGGTTATTAACCAAATTGTGAATTATTTGGTGTTCAAAGAGAATTCAAAGTGAAGCCATAGCTGACTAGGAAGAATCTTTCCAATTTGTCTTATCTGGTCTAAAATGTTAAATTATTTTTGAATTCTCTTTGAATTCGAAACGATTCACACTGTAGTAAATAGCCCTATTAACATGCCTGTTGATTGCGGTGGGAACTGGAAGCTGCCCGGAATCGGATGAATATGGTAGGGCCTACTGAAAATAGCACAGGGACATCGCCTGGGCCTCAACAACCAATGTTCTAGATCTACGCATGAAGCGGAACATGTGTTCCTTTAACTCCACGCTATTTATATTGTCTAGATTGGACGTTCACCATTCATAGATTGTTTGGAGGACAGTGCCGTGTCATAAGTTAGTGTTTGTTTTATCCAGCATATATTGATTGTGATACAAAAAGTGAATCAAACAACAGTAGACTTTTCTTGATGGTGTAAGTGTCTGCCCTACGTGGCTACAATTACAGCTGTGTGTTTATACCAGCATTGCACATTCACAATTTTTGACCATTTGTCTTGGCAGAATTGGCCAAGCTCTGTTGCAAACAGCTATTCCCATGTCTTTCGTCAGTCTGGACTTTATGTGAGGCATTCCTAGATCTTCAGGTTCATCATCACTCCTATTGATCCATAAATATTTTTTCTAAATCCGCTATTTTTGAGTAAATTTTACCATTACAATTTGCTGGCAGATGTTTGAGTTGGAGAAGATCGAATGGACTTCCTATTAGTGTTTCGTGTTCAGGTCTTGGTAGGGGCACTTGATAACCTGATATTCTGAGATGCTGTTAATATAGTTATGTGACTAGGAATTAAGCCTTTACCCACGTGTCTCTCTGTATTCAGACACTGACAGCATGCACTGTGAAGCCCCCCAGGACTGGTCCAGTCTGTCGTGGTCTTGTGACAATGAGGTCATTCTGAAGGCTGAGAGGGGGGGCAGCCGACTTGACATGAAGCTAAAGACAAATGAGACTTACCTTGTAATCACCTCTGTCACCCCCGAAGACACCGGGACTTACCTTTGCTCTAAAATGGGGAGTCAAATCAGCGTTCGGCTCACGCAGGCCACAGGTAATATAACAGGAAATCACTCTGTATTACATACAAAACCACACTTTATATTACATTAACACAGTTTTTCTCTATGTTACACACAGAGCACTCTATATATTGCACACACAGAGCACTCTATATTACACACATAGGGCACTCTATATAAAACACACAGAGAGCATTCTATATTACACAGAGTCACACCCTATATTACACACACAGAGGACTCTATATTACACACATAGGGCACTCTATATATAACACACACACAGAGCCCTCTATATATAACACACACAGAGCATTTGATATTACACACACAGAGCACTTTATATTACACACACAGAGCACTCTATATTACACAGAGTCACACCCTATATTACACACAGAGCACTCTATATATTACACACACTACGCATTCTATATTACACACACAGAGCACTCTATATTACACACAGTCACACCCTATATTACACACACACAGAGCACTCTATATTACACACATAGGGCACTCTATATATAACACACACAGAGCATTCTATATTACACAGAGTCACACCCTATATTACACACACAGAGCACTCTATATTACACACATAGGGCACTCTATATATAACACACACACAGAGCACTCTATATATAACGCACACAGAGCATTCTATATTACACACACAGAGCACTCTATATTACACACACAGAGCACTCTATATATTACACACACTACACATTCTATATTACACACACAGAGCACTCTATATTACACACACAGAGCACTCTTTATATTACACACACTACACATTCTATATTACACACACAGAGCACTCTATATTACACACAGTCACACTCTATATTACACAGTCACACCCTATATTACACACACTACGCATTCTATATTACACACACAGAGCACTCTATATTACACACAGTCACACCCTATATTACACACACAGAGCATTCTATATAACACAGTCACACCCTATATTACACACACAGAGCACTCTATATTAGACACAGTCACACTCTATATTACACAGTCACACCCTATATTACACACACTACGCATTCTATATTACACACACAGAGCACTCTATATTACACACAGTCACACCCTATATTACACACACAGAGCATTCTATATAACACAGTCACACCCTATATTACACACACAGAGCACTCTATATTAGACACACAGAGCACTCTATATTACACACAGTCACATCCAATATTACACACACAGAGCACTCTATATTACACACAGTCACACCCTATATTACACACAGTCTCACACTATATATACACAGTCACACCCTATATTACACACACTACGCATTCTATATTACACACACAGAGCACTCTATATTAGACACAGTCACACCCTATATTACACACAGTCACACTCTATATTACACAGTCACACCCTATATTACACACACAGAGCACTCTATATATTACACACACAGAGCATGCTATATTACACACGGCCACACTCTATTTTACACACTGTCCCACTCTATATTACACACAGCAAACTCTATTTTACACAAAGAGCATTCTATATTACACACAGTCACACCCTATATTACACACAGTCCCACTCTATATTACACACAGCGCACTCAATATTACACACAGAGAATTCTATATTACACACACTACGCATTCTATATTACACACACTACGCATTCTATATTACACACACAGAGCACTCTATATTACACACAGTCACACCCTATATTACACACAGTCACACTCAATATTACACAGTCACACCCTATATTACACACACAGAGCACTCTATATAGTACACACACAGAGCATGCTATATTACACACTGTCCCACTCTATATTACACACAGCAAACTCTATTTTACACAAAGAGCATTCTATATTACACACAGTCACACCCTATATTACACACAGTCCCACTCTATATTACACACAGCAAACTCTATATTACACACAGCGCACTCTATATTACACACAGAGAATTCTATATTACACACAGTCACACTCTATTTTACACACAGTCACACTCTCTATTATACTCACAGTACACTCTATATTACACACACAGTCACACTCTGTATTACACGCAGTCACACCCTATATTACACTCACAGTACACCCTATATAACACACACAGCCACAGCGTGTATTATACACACAGCACATTCTATATTAGGCACAGATACAGTCTATATTGCACACAGTCACACCCTATATTACACACACTGCACATTCTATATTACACACAGTCACACTCTATATTACACACAGTCACACCCTATATTGCACTTGCAGTACACTTTATATTACACACAGCACATTCTATATTAGGCACAGACACAGTCTATATTGCACACATTCACACTATATATTATACACAGTCACACCCTATATTACACACACTGCACATTCTATATTACACACAGTCACACTCTATATTACACACAGTCACACCCTATATTGCACTTGCAGTACACTTTATATTACACACAGCACATTCTATATTAGGCACAGACACAGTCTATATTGCACACATTCACACTATATATTATACACAGTCACACCCTATATTACACACACTGCACATTCTATATTACACACAGTCACACTCTATATTACACACAGTCACACCCTATATTGCACTTGCAGTACACTTTATATTACACACAGCACATTCTATATTAGGCACAGACACAGTCTATATTGCACACATTCACACTATATATTATACACAGTCACACCCTATATTACACACACTGCACATTCTATATTACACACAGTCACACCCTATATTGCACTTGCAGTACACTTTATATTACACGCAGTACACTCTATATTAGGCACAGACACAGTCTATATTGCACACATTCACACTATATATTATACACAGTCACACCCTATATTACACACACTGCACATTCTATATTATGCACAGTCACACTCTATATTACACACAGTCACAGCCTATATTGCACTTGCAGTACACTTTATATTACACGCAGTACACTCTATATTACACACACATTCTGCACTCCTGTGACAGCAGCCGCATTATGGCATCATTCATAACAGCAAAATTTTTAACACTGTTGCTAGGGTATGTCTGCTGAGACCATACTAAAGGTTAGCGTCAGTGATATAGGGTGCAGGGGGTCTGTGTAAGTGGGCCCCTCCATTCCCTCAGTATCAGGTTTCTGTGGAATGTAACTCTTCTGGCTGAGAGTCATGGGAGATAGAGTCCAATGTACAGCATCCATGTTAGGATAGGGAATGACCGGCTCTGGTACCCCTACACTAAGAGAGGAAAGGAGTGAGAATGTGGGGTACACCACGCTTTAATGCCATTATTACGACCGGAGCTGTGATTACGTTATCTAATAATGATTGAGGCACCACGGCTACATCTCCGCAATGATCCATTGTTTTTATAACACACTGTCTTGGAGGTGCTATTTTAATATCGATATCAATGGCGCACAGTCTGGCATTCACAAATGGCAAACTCAGTCCTCCATAAAGTGTTATTCTGGCTGGGGAATTGCTACGTTCCTGGGGCTTTAGCCCATGCAATGACATCTCCCTCAATCTGCATCCCAGGCCAATCCTCAACAAAATCCTTTACCTGTGCGTCCTATATCCCTCATCCGCAATCCTGTTATTTTATTGTCTCATGTCTCTCCCCATCTTCCTGACAACCCCGGCCCCCTCCTCAGCTCCTATAAAAACCCTTGTATCTGTCTCCCCATTTGAACTATTTCCTTGTCTCCTCCATGTCCTACCACTTATTACTCTAGTAGTATGCTGCTTCGACCAGCTGCTTCCTGGTTAAAACGACATAATGCATCAAGTTTTCCAGACCGAGTCACATATCTGGGGCTTTAGTCCGTATAGGCCCTCCCAAACAAACCTCTGTATTCTGGCTGGCGCCCTAGTTTGCTTACTAAACACACACCTTCTGTCCTGTGTCTCCTGACAGGTTTTGAGATATTTCTGAACAACAAATATTGGATTATCGTGGTTTCTGTTCTGGTTTATCTAGGATTTGGCATCGTCGCGATGAGCATCTACATGTGCGAGAGGCGCAGTGCGTGTATACATTGTGGCTAAATGTTCTGTGTTTGCGGTGGTGTCTCTGTCAGCGTATTTAGCTTATTTCTCTGTCACGTGTTGTATTTTGCTCTTTAGCTGTTACTTGGTAGTGGATCACTATAAGATATGGCTGCGGAAGGCGTTTCGAATTGGTGGCCAAGTATACAGGACGCGTTTATCCTCTGGCTAGTTCCTTTCCTTGCTGCATTTTGAGCTTTGCAATCGCTCTTAAAATCTAATATACAATGGAAAGTATGGGATAGTATGCAGTCAGACTAGTCAGACAATGTTCCACCAACCTGTGGTTTTCCCGCCCAGTCTCAATCTGGATGACTTGTTTTGTTTATTTTTGCGTTTGTATTTGTCTGTTTGTGTGTTAGGTGTGTGCACTATGCGGTATGTTTACTTAAAGCAAGACCATTGCCAGTCTTCTATAATTATGGAACATTCCACTATACATTTAAACCAGGGAGGACATTGCTAAGTTCCAAAAAAGGTAAACTGCACTAACAGAGAGGTAGAGCTACATTATGACCTGTCTCCATCACCACGTTACCGAATTAATAAAGGGGTGTGCAGAAAGGTTCTGCTCCCCAGCAGCCCCATCCCGTCTATTCAAAGAATGACCCAATTTATATTTATTTTTATAATAGATCTTGGCTATGAGATGCATCTGCCTGATGTAAAATTAACATTTTTAAAAACATTTTAAACACTTATATCTTCCTGCTCCCTTCACCATCTTTAGAGATCCGGAGCTAACGATACCCACACCTGGGACTTCATCAGCCCCTAAAGCCCCCCTAGCCGTGCATGTGGTGCTGGGGATGAGGCGGTTGATCAATTATATAATGTAGTCCCAAAAGATAAATTGAATGTCTCCTGTCCAAGCAGTGTTGCATTTTTTGATGACCCCCCCCCCCAAAAAAAGCTGCATTTCTATGTGTTTTCTTTTGTCGGTGTCTTATATGTTTATTATTGTCCGTACAAAGCTGTGTTTCTGCATATTTTTTCTCCACGTTCGTCTTGGTGCGCAATACTGTATCTACAATATATTTTTCTTTTTCGTTCATGTTTTAGAGAGGAGATCACAGAAGAACCAGAAAGCCAGGTAATCAGTGCTACATTTGATGCTTACATCGATTCATAATGGGGGGAGGAGGTTGGGGTAAGAATGGCCTTTCAGACTGCTATCCCCAAATTGAGAGGGGTTCCTAAGTATCCCTTTTTTTTAGTTAGACTTCCTCACATTATGTACCAATGGACTACCCATCATGTGAGTGAATTTGGCAGACCATACTACTGAGTGTGCCCTGGACCACCCCAGCTCCCTCACGTAACACTGCTCAGTTTGTTTCCCTCTATCCTGCACCTACATTCTCACTTTTTTGGCCTGAGCACTATACTTTATTTTTTTTTTTAGAAAATACATAAACTAAATTAGGGACCACGTTTCATTATATACAGCTGTCACTTTGACAAAACTTGACAATAGGCCGAGCACAAAGTGAGATTTTGTTTCGTTGCCAATCAAATTTACCCACAATCCACCAGTACAATCAATCCCACAGTAGGGAAACAGCAGACATAGTGGGCATAGGGGAACAAAATGGCTGTGCCCAGGTATTAAGATCTGGCACATGGAAATCGAGATAACAAATATAAATAAAAGCAAGTGGCAATGGGAGAGTGTAATTATAATCATTGATAATCAGGGGGCATCAGGAAAGGAAAACCAAAGGGAAAAAAACAAAAACAACAGGTCCACTTTAACTATTAATGTTAACGTGTGGATTGTTTATTGCCCACCCTAATTCTAAATAAGCCCCATTCTATTTTTCCATTCTACAGATTCTATAAGGCCAGCAGCGCTACTAGGAATCTATATATGGACAGCCCAAACCCTGTGCAAGGTAAGTGCGGTACGCGCCGGCCCCTTATATACATGGCAGGTAGGCCAAATTATAGGGACTTATTTACAAACAAACGCAAGCCAGGGAAAGGGCTAGAAATCTACGCTTCCTTTCTAAATCTTGGCAATGACACCGCTGTATGCTGGTCTTCAGTTCCAGGCAGGAGAAGCCGTCAGGGCAGCGTCAATGAAATACCATCATGTATCATGCAGCAAGTTGCCTCTTCCCATCAGCCAATGCCACTGATGGCTGATAGGTTAACGAGGTGGGCACAAGCTGACTGAAGCTCTGCCTTTTGTTGTACTTTGCGAAAAACTTGCAGATGTGGCACAAGGGTGGATAGGCCAGCAAACACATATAGCAATATTTTTAATAAAAAATAGCCCATGGTTCATGAATTTAGTAAAACATACCATTTATTAAAGTTGTAAAAAAAAGAAAAATAGGGACATAGCAGCATAAATCAAAAGCGTTTCTCCCAGGGTAATCCCAGCGTTTCTCCAAGGCTAATCACCTAACGCATTTCGTGCTGCATTAGGCAATAGAATTAAGTGCCATGCTGTGCGAAACGCGTTAGGTGACTACCCTGGAAGAAACCCTATTTATGCAGCTATGTCCCTATTTTTATTTTTGTTTCTTTTATGCATAGGACACCGGAGTTCTTTGTTTGTGCAATGATACAGTTTGATGTTATAAATCCATGCCGTGTCTTTTGTAGCTATATTGCAGTTACCGTGTATGTATGTTCCAAACAGATGCTGACGTGAAGCCAGCAGACACTATGTATCTGAATTTTACTGAACTTTCCGTGAAGGAGATTAAGAAAGATCGAAACTCAGCTGCAAGTTCATTCTTGGATCCATCTGTGGGTGAGTATTTTCAGGGAGGGAATTTGAAAAAAAAAACTGAATTCCTATGAATGAATGCAGGCAGGGAGGGATGGAGGGATAAGAGATGTAGGCGTCCCCTTGCAGTATATTACTTCTGTTACAAGGGCGCTGTGTGAACAGAATTGAAGTCACGTGTGCTGGGGGTGCATCTAGTCCTGGCTGGCACAAAAGTGCAGATTATTCTGTATGCATAGTGATTCCAGCTAAAACGCTGCACATACAAAACCGTACCACAATGACGACTTCTGAAAGTAGAAATGGTCATAGTGGTTGGACTAACTCTTTGATAAGGCTGATGAACTATAACACCAATATACAAACGCGCACTTAATCCACACAATGTGGGTAAGTGCCAATCTGGAAATTAGGTAAGTATTCTATCAAAAATAGTAAATACTCAATATATATATATAAGATATAGAGAAGGGTACAGAACAATGAAACAACGAAGAACTTACATATAAATATATATCCACTAGTCTTATAAGGCTACTTCAATATCAAATAAATAATTACCGGTATACACATCTTAACCTGTATGATGCTTAGAGTCAGAAGACTTTATTGTGCAGGCCTATTAGTATAAAGCATACATATACATAGAATCAATCAGTTATAAAGGAAACCAGGGTTGCGATGGTTAAATTGTCTCTGTGTGCATAAGAGAGTTACTGAAATATTACCAATGCACTGCTAGCAAGTGTTGCTTGGATCCTCTATATAGTACAAAATAGGAGACAGGATATCAAAAGAATGGTAAGCAATAGATAAGTATGCATATCAATAACCAGCAATAAGGTAGAGTAGTTAGTAAAGGAATATCAATAGATCTCTCTCGCTGATAATCTAACTAAGACAGATAAAGGAGCCAGAAAAAATGAATAGTAAACTCCATAGACATAGACCTCACCAAGTGGTGGGTGCAAGTGATAAGTGCCCAAAGGATGAAAAACCTGACGCGCGTTTCGGTGCATTCATGTACGCACCTTCCTCAGGTGCACCATGTGGACACCTCGAAGTGTGCCGGGGGTGCATCAAAAGTGCAGATTATTCTGTATGCATAGTGATTCAAGCTAAAACGCTGCACATACAAACCCGTACCACAATGACCACTTCTGAAAGTAGAAGTGGTCATGGTGGTTGGTCTAACTCTTTGATAAGGCTGATGAACTATAATAGTTTTCAAAGGCCCATTTTACAATTTTTTCAAATAATCCCAATACTTTATAAAGTGTGCATCCGATATTCACATATTCTCCTGATAATATTTTTTACGTCTCTTGTAAAACGAAGCTTGTTTACAAAGCTTTTATCTATGGTAAGATTATCTAATATGCTTGGTAAAGCCCTAACCAAAGCTCTCCTCTAAATTGAAGGTTCTCCTCTACAGCCAGTTAAAATGCTGGAAGGTCTGTAGCCTAGCCTGCTGTTACCGGTAGTATTAGGGTTATTCAGGAAAGTAAGAATCCAAAGTGAATTCAAGGTGAATTTCAAATTTAAGTCCGGAGTAGCTGGAAGCATAGCTGAATTTGTCCAGTTTGGCTTTTTTGACCAAGGTCACCACCTAAGGGGTACAGCTGATAGAATTGTATGGGGCTCCGGCTGCCCGGGGGCCTACACTCCTACTGTGCATATATATATATATACACTGCTCAAAAAAATAAAGGGAACACGTAAACAACACAATGTAACTCCAAGTCAATCACACTTCTGTGAAATCAAACTGTCCACTTAGGAAGCAACACTGAGTGACAATCAATTTCACATGCTGTTGTGCAAATGGGATAGACAACAGGTGGAAATTATAGGCAATTAGCAAGACACCACTCAATAAAGGAGTGGTTCTGCAGGTGGTGACCACAGACCACTTCTCAGTTCCTATGCTTCCTGGCTGATGTTTTGGTCACTTTTGAATGCTGGCGGTGCTTTCACTCTAGTGGTAGCATGAGACGGAGACTACAACCCACACAAGTGGCTCAGGTAGTGCAGCTCACCCAGGATGGCACATCAATGCGAGCTGTGGCAAGATGGTTTGCTGTGTCTGTCAGCGTAGTGTCCAGAGCATGGAGGCGCTACCAGGAGACAGGCCAGTACATCAAGAGACATGGAGGAGACCGTAGGAGGGCAACAACCCAGCAGCAGGACTGCTACCTCCGCCTTTGTGCAAGGAGGAACAGGAGGAGCACTGCCAGAGCCCTGCAAAATGACCTCCAGCAGGCCACAAATGTGCATGTGTCTGCTCAAACGGTCAGAAACAGACTCCATGAGGGTAGTACGTCCACAGGTGGGGGTTGTGCTTACAGCCCAACACCGTGCAGGACGTTTGGCATTTGCCAGAGAACACCAAGATTGGCAAATTCGCCACTGTCGCCCTGTGCTCTTCACAGATGAAAGCAGGTTCACACTGAGCACATAGGACAGACGTGACAGAGTCTGGAGACGCCGTGGAGAACGTTCTGCTGCCTGCAACATCCTCCAGCATGACAGGTTTGGCAGTGGGCCAGTAATGGTGTGGGGTGGCATTTCTTTGGGGGGCCACACAGCCGTCCATGTGCTTGCCAGAGGTAGCCTGACTGCCATTAGGTACCGAGATGAGATCCTCAGACCCGTTGTAAGACCATATGCTGGTGCGGTTGGCCCTGGGTTCCTCCTAATCCAAGACAATACTAGACCGCATGTGGCTGGAGTGTGTCAGCAGTTCCTGCAAGACGAAGGCATTGATGCTATGGACTGGCCTGCCCGTTCCCCAGACCTGAATCCAACTGAGCACATCTGGAACATCATGTCTCGCTCCATCCACCAGCGTCACGTTGCACCACAGACTGTCCAGGAGTTGGCAGATGCTTTAGTCCAGGTCTGTGAGGAGATCCCTCAGGAGACCATTCGCCACCTCATAAGGAGCATGGACAGGCATTGTAGGGAGGTCATACAGGCACGTGGAGGCCACACACACTACTGTTTTTTTGACTTGATTTTGACTTGATTTAAGGACATTACATCAAAGTTGGATTAACCCGTAGTGTGTTTTTCCACTTTAATTTTGAGTGTGACTCCAAATCCAGACCTCCATGGGTTGAAAAATATGATTTCCATTTTTTTATTTTTGTGTGATTTTGTTGTCAACTATGTAATGAACAAAGTATTTCAGAAGAATATTTAATTAATTCAGATCT
Source organism: Pelobates fuscus (assembly GCF_036172605.1). Classification (NCBI taxonomy): domain Eukaryota; kingdom Metazoa; phylum Chordata; class Amphibia; order Anura; family Pelobatidae; genus Pelobates; species Pelobates fuscus. Next base: position 167,689,898 of record NC_086324.1, on the reverse strand, counting down.
AGGATGTGTTATTTTTGTGTTCCCTTTATTTTTTTGAGCAGTGTAGATATAGCGAGTGCAACTATATATCCCCCAGGTCACTATTATCTCGCTCTTGCATGACAAAGAGGGGGCCCATGAGACTACAGCGTAGTAGGCCGTCAGAGCGTTGCCGCTGGGTACTCCGATGTGACAAACATGCCAGAGCTCACGAAAGAGGGAGAGGACCTGCTGCCTGCTGGGGGAGGGGGAAAGAACTTATATTATCAATAATTATATAATAATAAAACAATCTCACCCCCACAGCCCCTATTCTACACAAAATGTACACCATCAGAGTGGAAACAAAATGAAACATGTCATAATAATATACAGAAACAAAAACACAACAAAAACACTCAAACAGTAAAAACAGTAAAAATCATAACAAACACAGGAAGCGCACATACAATACCAAATACACAAAAAGCTACTAACTCTGACATTTTCTGTTACCTCCCTCTCCCCTCCACCCCCGTTCCTATCTGCTCCCATTTTACTTCACCATAGGACCACTCAATCATCTTATAAAGTCGATAAACATGTAATTTTGTAATGTAGCCAAGCTTTACTGAAAACAAACACATCCTTTTCAATGCTATGGTTTCAATGCATGGAGGAGATGATATTCAGCTCCTCGTGACGCACTAAAACCTATCTAGCCATTTAGACTCTGTGGTTACTCCCAGTGGAGCCCGAAAATTTCAAGTCATTGTTGCAACATCACTTTAGCTATTCCACTTTCCACGCACACATATTTGCTCACGTGGCGCCCCAGGAGACTGTGGGAGAGGAACCCCTGGGAACCAGTTGTTATCCTGAGGTTTTGCTGCCCAATTCCCCACTCGCCCAGCGTTATAAGGTACTTGCTCAATGACTTGATTTTTTACACCCTCGTTGTAATCCTTTCAATGTACCAAAGAATACATTTGGATATTTAAATTCCAGGGTCAATGTTTTTTTTTTTTCAAATTAATTTATGTTTAGTATGTTAACATTGTGTCAGGTTTATTTTTTCCTTTGTGGACAGTCTTTCCATGTTCCCTTTACTGCTGTATTGACTCTCGACGTGGATCTGTTTTTTTATCTTGAGACTGATAGTTAAAAAAAAAAAAAAGCTCATTAAAATTTTATTAGAAAAAATAAAGTAATTAACCCCTTAAGGACACATGACATGTGTGACATGTCATGATTACCTTTTATTCCAGAAGTTTGGTCCTTAAGGGGTTAATGAGAAGAGGAAGAAACACTGGAAAGCACACACATAGTAACAAGCGTACAGAAAATTGCAAACACATAATGAAAAGCACACATACAGTAACAAACACAAATACAGGCCAGTATTTCTCGCACTGACTGAGTTTTGCTTCCAGTAATTATATTGTTTTCAATTCCTCTTCTGTTCTCCATCATGTTTTTTTGACAGTCACGCTTCGGATACAAAACCAAACGTTTGTGGTTTTAAGGCAAAAAAAAACAAATATAGAGTGTAAGAAATGGTGCTGTCCCTAATTCCTATGTGGAGCTTATTATTCTAATGAGCTTTTGTTAATACAACCATGTTACAGCACACGGGAATACCCAGGTCATCTGTATTTATAAATAACCCCTAAGAATACTGTGGAAAAGAACTGTCTGCACCGTGCAGGGGAAGGTAGAGCTATGTTATAGATAGAAGGGTAGTAACATCGTGTTTACTTGATCAACACATGGCAAGTTGGTCATTGCAGTTGGCATTTGGATCTCATGGTCCTCTCAGTAGCCAGGATTCCCTATGTCGACTGGGCACAGCAAGTTTAACCCTTTCCCCATAGACCAGAAGTGTCAAACAACCCCACTTCCCATAATTTATTACCAGTCTAGGATAAGATGATTATTATGGGAGTTGTAGGCCAGCGACATTTTGACGTGCCTGCCAGACTTCTATTCACCAAGCTGCCATTTATTCACTGGGTTGTCATTACAAATGGTCAAGGCATTTTTTTCCCCTTATGCAGTAAACAGTATTGGATCATCTGTAGGGACACAGGGGCAGTGAGCCGCCATACGATATCTGCAACATTTTTCCGAGAAAAAAATAATAATTTTACCAGCTGTCAGTAGGCTTAGACTGATATTTTAGTGCCTTAAAAAGAGAACTAATTTTGTTACAAAAACCTGTGCTGTGCCTATTTTCAGTTTCCCTCCCTCCTCTTCTTTCTTAGCAGAACACAGACTGCTTACTGGTTAATAATGATTGGCAGCTAACAGACAGGAGTGACTGCGGAGTTTGAGCTATTGGGCACGTCAGACTCCAGGGTTGGTTTAGAAAAATGTCCAGTCTGAGTATAGACTGTATACACGCTCAGGTTTCTTCTCCAACTGATGTGTGATGTCACCCATTCACTTATGCTGGGGGAGAATGAAGCTTGGAGACCTGAGAAAGGACCGTGCCCAGTGCCCTTCTACCACATCTTTTCCTCCTATTTACATTAGATCGACAATAGTTGCCACACACCCTCACATCCATACACATTAAAGAGTTCCCCGTACACTTCCTTCCTGGCTGGACAAGTGGAAACGTGGAAGGGAATGGCGGAAAATGCTGTGAAATAAAATATGTGAAAAATGAGGGAGAGTTGAAGAAGAAAAATCTGCCGGGGATTGGGTAGAGAAGGATAAAAAGCTGAGCTGGGGATGGCAATACGAGCTTGGGAGACATGGGTGACTATGTGCCAAAGGGCAGCACTTTGTGTCAAAAACATGATGGACCCGGCAAACCTACAACTAGGTGTGTGCGAGCATTTCTCTGTATTGGGATATCTCTGTATTAGCACTGGAGCTGCTGTTGTCCAGTCAGTCTATTATTAAGACGTGCTGTTAATAAGTACAAGGAGTAGGCTCTGCACCACTGCTTGTACTTTCATCTGTTTGTGGATGGGACGATAGACCCCGGCTCCAGTGAGTTAGCTACCGTTTGGACTGTTCCAGTTATTGCTTAGCGCTGAATACCCTTTAGCTTTTTCATGCTGTTAATAAGACTCGGGGTGAATGGGCAGATCCTCAGAGTAAGGGGCATGGGTTATTACAAAGTGATAACATTGCAGATACATTGTGTATATATAATAGAACATCAAACCCTCCATGCAGGACAATAGCAGTGTTAATCCTGCTAGGGCCAGATAGATATGGATCTGTAAAATGTGAGATGGTTCTCGCCACTTAGCGCTAGCAAGGTGGAATATTAATTGTATGAATCTAATTAACAATCTCTCCTTCCAGATGGGGATTCATATCTAGAACCGAACGACATTGAAGTGGATCACGTGTCGGAAGGTGAGAAGGAGACGGGGCTGGTATGGAAGCACATAATCAATAACAGGCTTATAGATAGGGTGGAGGGGTAATACAGAGCGAGAGAGGGGTAATACAGAGCAAGAGAGGGTAATACAGAGTGAGAGAGGGTAATACGGAGCGAGAGAGGGTAATATAGAGCGAGAGAGGGTAATACAGAGCGAGAGAGGGTAATACAGAGTGAGAGAGGGTAATACAGAGCGAGAGAGGGTAATACGGAGTGAGAGAGGGTAATACAGAGCGAGAGAGGGTAATATAGAGCGAGAGAGGGTAATACAGAGTGAGAAAGCGTAATACAGAGTGAGAGAGGGTACTACGGAGCGAGAGAGGGGTAATACGAAGCGAGAGAGGGGTAATACGAAGCGAGAGAGGGGTAATACGAAGCGAGAGAGGGGTAATACGAAGCGAGAGAGGGTAATACGAAGCGAGAGAGGGTAATACGAAGCGAGAGAGGGTAATACGAAGCGAGAGAGGGTAATACGGAGCGAGAGAGGGTAATACGGAGCGAGAGAGGGTAATACGGAGCGAGAGAGGGTAATACAGAGTGAGAGAGGGTAATACAGAGCTAGAGAGGGGTAATATGGAGCGAGAAAGGGTAATACAGAGCGAGAGAGGAGTAATACAGAGTGAGAAAGGGGTAGTATAGAGCGAGAGAGGGTAATACAGAGTGAGAGAGGGTAATATGGAGTGAGAGAGGGTAATACAGAGCTAGAGAGGGTAATACAGAGCTAGAGAGGGTAATATAGAGCGAGAGAGGGTAATACAGAGCGAGAGAGGGGTAATATGGAGTGAGAGAGGGTAATATAGAGCGAGAGAGGGTAATACAGAGTGAGAAAGGGTAATACAGAGAGGGTAATACAGAGCGAGAGAGGGTAATACAGAGTGAGAGAGGGTAATACAGAGCGAGAGAGGGTAATACAGAGTGAGAGAGGGTAATACAGAGCAAGAGAGGGTAATATAGAGCGAGAGAGGGTAATACAGAGCGAGAGAGGGTAATATAGAGCGAGAGAGGGTAATACAGAGCGAGAGAGGGTAATACGGAGTGAGAGAGGGTAATACGGAGCGAGAGAGGGTAATATAGAGCGAGAGAGGGTAATACAGAGCGAGAGAGGGTAATACAGAGCGAGAGAGGGTAATACAGAGCGAGAGAGGGTAATATAGAGCGAGAGAGGGTAATACAGAGCGAGAAAGGGTAATACAGAGCGAGAGAGGGTAATACAGAGCGAGAGAGGGTAATACAGAGCGAGAGAGGGTAATACGGAGCGAGAGAGGCTAATACGGAGCGAGAGAGGGTAATATGGAGCGAGAGAGGGTAATACAGAGCGAGAGAGGGTAATACAGAGCGAGAAAGGGTAATACAGAGCGAGAGAGGGTAATACGGAGCGAGAGAGGGTTAATATGGAGTGAGAGAGGTTAATATAGAGCGAGATGGAATAATTGTTGAAATACCGGTAGCTGTACTTCAACTTATTTCAGAAGAAGAAGAGTACGAGAACGCAAAGGAAGAAATAAAAGACCCGTCGGATGGTAAGTTTAGAGAGCATTGAGATTTACTGTATTCACAGAGGCCGGACGTTTATTTAATTACTCCACCGACACGCCAGATACTTACAGCAATGCTTCTCAACACTGACGTCAAAACTCACCAACATCCCATGCTTCAATAGAGATATCAATAAACCCGAACTAAGGTACACCCTGCACATTACTGGGAGTATTATTGCTGTGGAGCTCTGTTATACACTCAGACACATTACTGGGAGTTTTATTGGTGTGGAGCTCTGCAATACACTCAGACACATTACTGGGAGTATTATTGCTGTGGAGCTCTGTTATACACTCAGACACATTACTGGGAGTATTATTGCTGTGGAGCTCTGTTATACACTCAGACACATTACTGGGAGTTTTATTGGTGTGGAGCTCTGCAATACACTCAGAAACATTACTGGGAGTATTACTGATGTGGAGCTCTGTTATACACTCAGACACATTACTGGGAGTATTATTACTATGGAGCTCTGTTATACACTCAGATACATTACTGGGAGTATTATTGCTGTGGAGCTCTGTTATACACTCAGACACATTACTGGGAGTTTTATTGCTGTGGAGCTCTGTTATACACTCAGAAACATTACTGGGAGTATTATTACTGTGGAGCTCTGTTATACACTCAGACACATTACTGGGAGTATTATTGCTGTGGAGCTCTGTTATACACTCAGACACATTACTGGGAGTATTATTGCTGTGGAGCTCTGTTATACACTCAGACACATTACTGGGAGTTTTATTGGTGTGGAGCTCTGTTATACACTTAGACACATTACTGGGAGTATTATTGCTGTGGAGCTCTTTTAAACACTCAGACACATTACTGTGAGTATTACTGATGTGGAGCTCTGTTATACACTCAGACACATTACTGGGAGTATTATTACTATGGAGCTCTGTTATACACTCAGACACATTACTGGGAGTATTATTGCTGTGGAGCTCTGATATACACTCAGACACATTACTGGGAGTTTTATTGGTGTGGAGCTCTGTTATACACTTAGACACATTACTGGGAGTATTACTGATGTGGAGCTCTGTTATACACTCAGACACATTACTGGGAGTATTATTACTATGGAGCTCTGTTATACACTCAGATACATTACTGGGAGTATTATTGCTGTGGAGCTCTGCTATACACTCAGACACATTACTGGGAGTTTTATTGGTGTGGAGCTCTGCAATACACTCATACACACTGCACATTACTGTGAATGTTATTGTTGCGGAGCTCTGTGATAGACTCACATGCAATAATATCTCATATGATGGAGATCAGCTGAAATGTCCCTGAATATCATGAGCAAAGACTGCAAGGATCTTGAAATAGAAGAGGGTACATATCCCAGTCAGGCATTGCATTGTGGGTTTATGACATTCCGTTTAGAATTCTATGATCTCCAGAAACATGGAGGCAAACAGACTGATTGATTCACATTCCAGTTTATTACACAGGAACTCAGACTGACCTTTCATCCTCTCACAGGCTCCCAGTCTTATGAGGATATGATGGGCTCCACCGGCATAAGGACAGAAGAGGAACAGATTCACACTGAAGCTCAGGAAGAAGGTGAGACGGGGTTCCTTGTTCGACCTAGTTCTGTTGAGGGGTGAATTATACATAAAGTGTAACTGTGGGAGCTCCAGGCATCAATACAGATTTCGGCATTTTATGGCCTTTGGCCCAAATTATTACATGTATTTTATGCCAAATTCTGTATAGCGTCCCAAGAAGCAAAGAAACAAAATGATTGCAGCATTCTGTATGTTAACCCTCTGTATCACACCTGGGCCTGTAGGTCATGAGATTAACAATAGCCCATTTTAAAATGATTTCAAAGGTTGGTATCGTTTTATTTAATTTGTAATAATGTTATCGTTTGTCATATTTTTCCAGCATTCTCTATACAATGCAATAGACATGGGGGCAGGTCTGGAACGTCGCTTTATCTATATGGAGAACTGCATACTACAGGGCACTGATATCACTGGGTTCATGTATTATGAGTATTATCCATTAAAGTTGACCTCTAGACCTCTTTTGATGGAGGGTAAAGGATTTGATTAACGTAAAGTGCATTTCAATTCCAGATGCTGATTCCTATGAGAACATGCAAGCTCCAGTGTATGCTCAGGCAAACCACTCCACGGTCTCCCTTAACAAGGCAGAGGATCTGAGTCCCACCAGGGAGGACAGCAAGGTAGCTGAAAAACTGGCCGCCATACTAGCAAGTTGGAATCGATCCCCGACCACTCAAGACCTTACACAAGAGAGTACGTGTGGGATGTCTCTTTAATCTGTTTCTTATAGTTTGAGAGGTTATCAGTTTAAACCACGGCTTTCCACATAGGAGTCCGCAGAAATGTTTACAATTTTTTCTAAATGAATGACCCCAGCCATTCCACTTTCATTTCCTGTAGCATTAGGCGGAGTAGTTATTCGGTAATCTAAAACAGAAGCAGTGGTCTGTGACCATCTGGCACAGACCTCTGTATATTGCACCATCAGGGTGAGAAGTGGTAAAGTTCTGGGAAATGACATCACAACCTGGCACTCTGCTTCATTGAGCAATGTGAAGACTGAGTGGGCCAAACCTGGCGGAGGGTCAGAGCATTAGCATGTGCAGCACCTTGAAGGCAGGAACCCCCTAACCAAACACTAACTCCCCAACTCTAAGTTCTCCAAAACCTACAGCTTGGGGTTCACTGGTGTACCCATTCTCCTAGCTCAACACATTTTATTTTTTAAACTGGAGCCAGTTTTACAAACGCTCTGTTGGATTAAGTCATCTCACAGTCATCTAGTGTTGCATTCCAAGTGACCAGGCTTTCCCTTTGAGGAAGGGGGTCTTCTATAAATAGAGTCCATCCTGCAGGGTAGCACTGATTTTACAATTACTCTACAATAAACCATTTCCTTAAATGCCTTGCATGTTATTGGTTCTTAGTATTAAACTACAGTCTGATTTGTGCTATTTCCAAATAATCTGCCATAGAGAAAGCTTGGGAAATGTCTGACAGAACGTTGCTGATATTTCTATATTTCTCTTCATAGATGGAGATTTCTACCTCTCTTATGAAAGCCACAGGTTATAGAAGAGGTAGCCCGAGATATATATGGGATGTTATCCAGCTTGGAAGAATGGATTGTATCTGCAGATCCTTTACAATATGGGCCAGGTTCTTTGTGGAGAATTGAAGACTTGGTCCGTACAGCTGGTCACATAGGCACAAAATCGCTCTATGGTACATTACTAAAAAATATCTGTAGATCTCGCCCCAACCTTGCTGGCAGGTTTGGAAAACTCATTTTTATTGGACAGAGTATCTTTAAATGAGAGATTTCTGTGATGGATTCTGCGAAATATCACCTTGACTGATTTTCTCGATATGAAAAATATTCAGTCTAGAATTCTAGAACTCCACCAAATATGTCTTGAAGAACGTAATGATCCTCTGAAGATGTAACACATGAGTTACCAATCCCTAAAATTGGGTTTATTTAAATCAAAACACTCCAATTCTGGGCATTACAGTATGTCTCATTCTTGCTTTTCAGCTCCCGTCAGTCTATATAATTTCAGGATTATACCGAGCTTGGCTTCTTCAACCACAGAGTATGTAACAAGATGTGGCCCTATATTAGTCTACTTTAAGCATTCAACTTGGTGGAACTTGGTACAGTGAATTTATTTCAATACAAGCACCTAAAAACATGAAAGCCTTGAAGCTACACCAATTCTAGAACTGGCTAAACTTGGACATTGTGAAACTAGCCACATTCTAGAACCTGCTAAGTTATGAACATCATCCACGTCTAGCATTCGTAACACATGGACTCCATAAAGTGAGGTCTATTCTAGAGTGTGCAAGACACAGACACTGGTCAAACAACTTTGGTTCTGGAGGAATTTGCACATCAAACTGTTTGTTTGTTTTTTTGCCTGAAGTCTTTTATGTATTTCCAGTGAAATGGCCGATGGAACACGTTTTGTTTTGCCTTACTCTTTGGTGCTTGAAGGTCACACCTCAACAATACATCTCCAGGGTGGATTAAAAGAACTCGGCCTTCAGGGTTATTATTATTATTATTATTATTATTGCCATTTATATAGCGCCAACAGATTCCGTAGCGCTTTACAATATTTTGAGAGGGGGGGGATGTAACAATAAATAAGACAATTACAAGAAAACTTACAGGAATAATAGGTTGAAGAGGACCCTGCTCAAATGAGCTTACAGTCTATAGGATTATTCAGTAAAAGCTGAATTTTTGGAAATGCAAAGTGAATTTCAAAATGTATCCATATTGTTTTGAGTTGGAGTATTTGGGGCCAAAATTCGAATTTGCTTTGCATTCCTGATAATTTAATTTGTACGTGAATTACCCTTAATCGCCAAATCTAGCCACCATCACAACTGTAGATGTTCACCGTGTTTCCTGTGACACCTGAGGCCGTTATTTAATGATCTGGAGACTATAAGATTTATATTATTCTGTCCTGGGGACCTTTACGGCAACTTCTATCATCCTGCGTCACCCGCAGGAGTTAAATACCGGAGTTTGATGGAAATATATCTAAAATAATATTATTTAATCAATGATTCCTCTCCATTGCTCGGCAGTGTCTCTGTACAATAAATACCTGGTTGGAAAGTATATAATATTGGGGCATGTATAAAGTGTTTAGTCTGGTTTTTACTAATGTTATAGATAATGTCAATGAATGTCCAATAAAGTTAAAGTGAAGGTTGACTCCTGTGACATGTCTGTGTGGAGACGGTCAGACAGCGCCATCTGGTGGCGGAAACCGACATTACTACAGAACTACATTTCCCGGCATGCACGCGGAGTCCAGCGTTCGCCGCTCCCATTGGCTGCCGCCCAGCCCGCTGGGTTCGCGGTTACTCTGGTTACCGGACGCTGCGGCCTGAAGATGTGCTCGGTGCTGCCGCTCCTGCTGCTCGGTGCCGTGCTGGCGTTAAAGGTCAGAGCAGTGACGGGGGCTTCCGGGGGTGAGTGACGTCACTGGAGAAGTTTCTAAGAGCCCCCCTCATATAATACAGACCCCCAATATATCATACAGACCCCCCCTATAATACAGCCCCCCAATGTATCATACAGACCCCCCTATAATACAGCCCCCCAATGTATCATACAGACCCCCCCTATAATACAGCCCCCCAATATATCATACAGACCCCCCCTATAATACAGCCCCCCAATGTATCATACAGACCCCCTATAATACAGCCCCCCAATGTATCATACAGACCCCCCCTATAATACAGCCCCCCAATATATCATACAGACCCCCCCTATAATACAGCCCCCCAATGTATCATACAGACCCCCCCTATAATACAGCCCCCTAATGTATCATACAGACCCCCCCATATCATACAGCCCCTCAATATATCATACAGACCCCCCCAATATATCATACAGACCCCCCATATATCATACAGACCCCCCCATATCATACAGACCCCCAATATATCATACAGAACCCCCCATGTATCATACAGACCCCCCATATATCATACAGACCCCCCATATATCATACAGACCCCCCATATATCATACAGAACCCCCATATATCATACAGACCCCCTATATATCATACAGCCCCCCCCATATATCATACAGCCCTCCCCATATATCATACAGCCCTCCCCATATATCATACAGACCCCACATACCATACAGACCCTCCCCCATAGCATACAGACCTCCTCCATATATCATACAGACCACCCCTCTATTATATAGACTCCCCTCTATTATACAAAACCCCCATATCATACAGATCCCCTATATCATACAACCCCCCCATATCATACAGACCTCCCATATATCATACAAACCCCCCCTCTATCATATAGACTCCCCTCATATCATACATAACCCCCTCTATCATACATACCCTCCCATATCATACAAACCCCCCTCCTCTATCATACAGACCCCCCTCATATCATACAGACCCCCCCCATATTATACAGAATCCCCCCATATCATACAGACCCCCCTCATATTATTCAACCCCCCCCCCTCATATCATACATACTCCTATCATTACATATCCCTCATAATACAGCCTCCCTATCATACAGACACTCCCCGTTCATAATGACCCCTACCTGTCATAATACAGCCCCACCATAATACAGACCCTTCTATAATACATCCCCGCTCTCATACATATCTCCCCTAATCCATCATACAAATTCCATATTTTTCTTTATCGTTTTATCACTTCTCTGGTAATAGAGATCACTCCTTTCAAAGTGACCCCTAACCCTAGAGAGACCATTATTTTATTTTCTCAGAGAGACCTCTTTTATTTACCTGAGAATCACGTAATCAGGCCTGCGACAGTTTATGGTAGTGGTCCAAGAGACATCTCCTAATATAAATAGTTTGTCTGTTGATTGTCAGCGAAATAAGAGACCCCTTTATTCACCAGAGAGACCCCTCCTTTCAAGAAAAACCCCCACATTCTTTCACAGAGCTCCGCTATACCGTCCACTCAGCCTGAAACTATCAAGGAGAGAGCCCCATATTATCCCACTCTCGACATTCACAGACCCAGAGTTCCCCTTTTTTTCTCCTTTGACTTTATTTAGGGACTTGCCTGTGCATCCCCCTTTTATAAATGCTGTATAGGGTGGCCCAGACTGAACTTTGTAAAAACATGAGGGTCTCTGACTCCATTATTGATTATAGAGTCAATATCGATTCCCGAAGGTAATTCTGAGATCTAAAGCTGAAAGGCAAACGATAGGAGGAAAATCACCATTATTTAATGTGTTATATAACTAATGCACAGAATTAAATAAAGATAAATATACTCACTATCACAGTTTTCCTTTATGCACTATTCAGTGGGTCTGCCTTCTGCTAAAGGAAGAGGCCTTAAATCAGGATGATCGCATTGCTGTCCCATAGACTTCTGTGCAGTATGATTTATGGGCTGAATAGTTTATCGCGGAGGATGATTGGAGGTGCTCAGTAAACTGATAGCAGTCACACTGCGGCCGTTTAGTGAACCGGGCTGTGTGCAGTGATATACAGAGTCCGTGTCCACTCATACTTCTCTTTCTTTCCCAGTCAGGCACGCGCAGTTTGTACAATATGGACAAAACTGATATCAGGCAGCCAGAACGGAGCCTTCTGGCCGACTGATTGACAGCTCAGAAGGCTGGCTTCTAGCTGTGTGATTTCTACAGATCGATGCAGTTACAAGTAACCCCTAGCACAGATAACATAGCAATAATGGATGCTTAGACTGATCCTTTAAAGCTTGAGGTAACTAAGGCAGGATGTTTGCAATGATCAGGTTTCTTACAATACTCCATGAGTAATACCGCAACCCATGTTCTCCCTATCTTCGTCAGACGTGGTGATTTGCACCTGCGACCTGACCCCCGGGATTTGTGACATCAACTGCTGCTGTGATCCTGACTGCACCAGTACTGACGCCACAAGTGTCTTCTCCTACTGTCTGCCTGGGAGTAACAAGTAAGATCACACTAACAATGTCATAGCCACAAACACCAGGCCAACTGGCAGAGCTCAGAAAATAAACACAACACAAGGTCCACAGCTAAAACAATCTGTTTAAATCACAGCGAGGGCAGTTTGCCCTTCAGGGAAATTAGTCATTTTTTTCCTTTCCTTCCCCTGTGGTGATAGTGGAAGAAGGCTGCGGGCATTAGTCGCAAAGAAGAAAAGTTTCATACACGTCACAGGGCGAGTTTGTACCAGTTTAAATAAACTGACTCAGTGTAAAATCTGGGTATTGTGGGTTACCATATACATATATATGCATTGATCCTAAGGAAAAACCCGGACGAGGGCTGAAACGTTGATCTCTTTTCACATATATCTAATAAAGGAATTTTACTACGAAAAGACCGTGAGTGCAAGCCATTTACTGTTTATTTGTATAATTTGGCTATGACTGCAAGATGCACCTGGCATTATAGAGAATAGTCAGAGTGCAAGGACCTGTGGAGATTATATATATATATACTGTGCTGTGTCAGGAATGGCATGTCAATTAATATAACCCCTGGAGTAATGTCCAGTCACACACGCCATCATGGCTCGGAGACGTTGCCCAGATCTTGGAAGTAAGTATGGTTTGTTTGTTTTTTTAAGTGACCTCGAGTGCATTATTCCTCTCAGTAAACTGCTCTGTTGTGGTGGGAGTAGGACAAACTGTCACTTCCAAATACGTGATATATTTTTTTTTATTATAAATATTCCAAAATACAAACAAGCTAATATCATTAATACAAACAATTATCCGCACATCCCTATTAGTTAGATAGCGTGTTTCCAGCTATGCTTTCAGTGAGATCCTGGAGAGCGCAGGTAAAGAGGAGACATAACACAGAGAGATAGGTATCGGTCGCTCAGTACAGCATTATAGTGTTTATGGTGGCAGGGTGTGTGTTTGTAGTGTGTCACTAAAGCTGTCTCTCTCTGCAGGGTGCACATACAGGTGTGTCTCTACAACTGGCTGATATTCCGAAGTAACACCCCGTATTCAACTGTTCTCGTCACATCCTCTTCAGTGCCCAGAACTCCTGACCTATTCTGTGTCCTCCCAGGGGATTGTAAGTGTCCTTGTCTGCAAACATGTCACCAGCTCAATATTACTTTGCTGTATCTCTTAGATACATCTCCTGATCTTAATTCACCAGGTTCCATGTCAGTCTGTCATTTTTTTTTTAGTTACTCTCCAACCTTTAATTAACACCCATTTTCATTCTCTGTATTCACAGCCACGCTGAATTACTTCGTCACTCCACAGACTGTTAATGAGACAAATTTCTCAAGCTTAAGCGAGACATATAAAGGATTCTCATTTTCTCCTGTCTCTTTACCTGTCCCGACATTCACCAGCTTCTACAAAGTAAGTACAACTTGGGGGAAGCATAGGATTGGATCAATACATTACCTAACCTCTTCCCTTTGCCCCTAGGCGGGTGACCCAATACTGACTCTTTCTGCACCTGGGGTTCTTGGAGTGTTGAGACAGCCGGCACCGGTGGGGGCACAAATCTTTTGCTCTGACACCAACCCAGCAAGTAAGAATATGTCCATCCTAATCTAACGGTCTGTAATGTCAGTCTATCTTTCCTCAACCGTCTGTAACTCTGTCTAAAATGTGAAATTCACTTTTAATTCCAATTCTTACATTAGTGAAAAACCCTGTAAGAGAATTCTGTCTCTGGGCTTTGTAGCGACACTTACCATGCATAATTTCGATGTATTATCTATAATGCATTAAAATGTGATAATATACCTTTAAATTTCCCAAATCTGCTTCAATTGCACAAACAGAAAAAGGGATGCGCATAGCGTGTATATGTTTTTCACACAGCTTGGACAGATCATGGGAGTAAAATATCCCCTTTGAGGCCAGTGAGAGAGGGGCAGGCTTATAGCTGCGTAATAAGCCACTGTGACGGGGGAGCTCTATGCAGTTAGCATTGGTTGTTATGGTTCTTTGAGTGTCCCTTTAAGGGACAGTGTGTAAAGTTTTGTGGCTTCAGAGAAGCATGGAATTGATACCATATTTCATCAGGCGGTGATTGAACCTGGGTCAGGATAGCAAACAGCATGAACAGTGGAACTAAATTACTCAAGTCTTTTCCCTGTAGGTTTAGGAATGTGGTTTGTTAAAAGAAGCATTGTCATTTGTGATGTCTTGCTATTTTTGCCACTGGTGACATTCCTGCCTGTATGGTGGATCTTAGGGGGTGCTAAACTTATTGATATTTTTCCTCCTTGAAGCAATCATTGTTTTCATCCATCTATCTTTCGCTGCTGTCGATCTATCTTCCGTATAGCTTCTCTCCCAAAGCAGTAATGAAGGGAAATGGCAGGATGTGCTAGCTACTACATGATCTGAAGTATTCAATGTGTTTTTCATGAAAATTCTATCTGTATGAAAACCTCTAATCGGGCAGTGCCGCGTTACCCCTAATTCTGGCAGGGGTTAGGCTACGCAGCGCTGAGTGCACTTTGTGATATGAATTTTCCCAGATTTGTAGGAAATGGACATAACGTGTGTAAACTCAAACATGCTTTCCAGCCCAGAGATCGATGAAGATGCTATCACATCTGATGCATAAAGCAGAACTTTGTAAACAGCATCAGGATGGTCGACAGGGCCCCTTGTACTATTTTCTGCTGTGCCCAGTGATTTCCTCTGTCTTTGTGTGCAGGATTTCTCCAAAATGGCACCACTTCCTGTATGCGAATAATCAGCGACTTAAACACAAGCTGCCTGTCCGACCGAGCACTGAGCGCCAGCAGTTATTATCAGAATATCAGCGTGCTAAGGGTAAATATAACGTCATCTCATCTGTGCAGAAAAGGCACAAACCTAAACACATAGGGCTTTGTTCATCACACTGGGTTTCCCACTTTATCAGAGACACAGAGAAACTAAAGCCTTGGTGACGGTTCCTTTCCATGTCTCACACCTGCTTTAGCTCACATTTGCCGTTACGGAGAGAATCTACATCTTTTTCATATTAGGCTGATCCCACCCGGAAGTGTAGCCAAGATCTCACATTCTGGCAGATAACCTTGATTGCAGTTTTTGTGAATTTCAGCTTTGATGTTTTAAAGTTTAAAATATATATATATATATATTTTTTTCTCTTTAGGTTCCGACTGATGCCGCAAATAAGACGGCATTAAATGTAAGAATCTGGGAGGTATCGGGGTAACTGAGAGAGACGTAATCGTCAGGAAGGAAGAATGGCGGGCATGAGTTACTGTGAGAAAGTGGGACTGGATGTGAGCCTGTGAGTTGTCAATAGAAATAAAAAAAGAGATGAAAGTTGGGTCACACGGTCACGCTCTGATTTTTCCACCTTAGGTAGAGGTGACGGGCCTTGTCCCAGAAAGCCCAGCGCTGCGTGGAAACAGCTGTGACAATGTCGTCTCTCAGGTAGCTAATCCTAACCAATCACTATAGCTGCTGTAAGTATATCAGGAAAGATGACTAGGCTATCATTGAGGCTCATGGGAATTGTAGTCCAAATCAGCTGCATTGTCAAATGAGGTGAAAAGGCAGTATGGAGTTTAATAATCCTGACAAAAACAATTGAGTTTTGGGTAAAGTAAATATTCATTTTTTTTAAAAACAAAAAACAAAAAGTCCAATACAGTGGGACCTCGGTTTATGAATTTAATGCGTCTCCGGGACGTTTCTTATTGCGAAAAATTTGTAAACCGAAACGCGGTTTCCCATAGGAATGCATTGAAAACCAATTAATCCGTTCTGGAGATCAGAAAAAAGTCAAAATGAGCTGGCATGGAAACCAAGCCACAATGCAGAACACACAATAAAAGGCGTGCAAACGACAAAGCTCAGCTCCCTACCTTTCCACAGCTTGAGAAAGGCACCAACAAGTCCCAAAACAACTGCAAACAATTTCCAGAATGGCTCCAAAATTCTATGCAAAAGCCGCTCCAACACCTCCACACTCAATGCCACATGCTACCCACAGGCTCCAGCATGCAGGGGGCGGTGCTATAAACCTCCCAGGTGCAATGCATCCTGGAGAAAACCTGCTTTGTATTGCGAAAAATCATTGTAAGCCAAGGCATTATTTTTAATAGATTTTCATTTGTAAACCGAAAATTATGTTAACCGAGGCGTTTGTAAACCGAGGTCCCACTGTACTTGTTTTGACAAACCTGTCAGTTACCTTCTATAAAGACTAGTGAGTCTATTTAGTGGTATATGGTGATGTTTACCGTTTTGTCTTGTCTGTTATTGCTCCAGGTGATCTATACCGTGGTGTATAATGGGACTCAGGGTATCCAGAATGTGTCGGTCAGTTTCATTCTGCTCAATGTTACTTCCAGTCAGTTACTGACTCAGAGCTTCACTGGGCTGTACAAGGTGTGTTTGTTGTGTCTGTCATGTGATCTGTCTTTGGTAATGAAACATGCTCTGTTTTCTCCTATGTAAACCGTGGTCACATGTCTAGTGTTCTCTAACCAGCATATTTCCTGATCCTTCACACAGCGAGCCTCCCATAGCTATAATTACTACAGAAATTCTAACCGAAAACAGAATTTTTAATGAGAGAAGTGTATTTAAAAAAAAAAATATATATATATATAGATATACAAACCAGTGCACTCGCTTATTAACTAAACAGTGATTTCAAATCCTAAATAGTACTATTTAAAACCACCTCACCTAGATATAAAATAATGGGGGCTTGGTTACATTATATGATCATACATTGCATAAGCCTGCCAACTGCATCAAAGTACGCCATTCTTGGAAATCACTGTTTAGTTAATAAGCGAGTGCACTGGTTTGTATATTTTTGTATTTTGGTCCCAGTAGCACCCTGTAATATATGCATGTTTAGGTAAGTGCAGCCCTCCTGACTTTGTTTATATATATATATTTATTCATTCTCTATAACAGTCCTTTTAAAAAAGAGAAAAAATGGGAGCACTGGTTGTATAGTATATATTTCAACATCAGTCACAATGCCATTTTACAGCTGGCATCATAATTTTACATTTTAACTGGACATTATAGACACCAGAACAACTACAGCTTAACCCCTTAAGGACACATGACGTGTGACATGTCATGATTCCCTTTTATTCCAGAAGTTTGGTCCTTAAGGGGTTAATGTGTTTACATTGCTCCTAGGAACACCTCCAAGCGGCCACTGGAGGGGCTTCCCGGCTCAGGGCTGCACAGTAAGCAGCACTGCCGTTCAGCGTCCCCACTTTTCCTCATAGAGATGCATTGATTTAATGCATCTCTAGGATGAGGTCCTGATTGGCCAAATCGGTATTTGGCCCCGCCCCATGCCGATTTTAGCCAATCCAATGCTTTCCCTATGGGAAAGCATTGGCTTGGCAAAAAAAATCTGCCATTTTGATGATGTCACAAAGGGGGCAGAGCCAGCACTGGAAATAAGGTGAGTTTTATACTTTTATAGGTGGGCTAAGGGGGGCAAGCCATCTAAATGGTGGGTTTAGCACTATAGGGTCAGGAACACATGTTTGTGATCCTTTAACTGCCGTCCATATGGTCCTTTCCATAGGGGATTATTCGCTAAACTGTAAATGTTGCTCTAATAGTTAAATTGAAAAAAACCTCTCCAATTCAGCAATTTGACCAGCTTTGTTATTTTGGCTTAAATGGTATATTCTGTCAAATAGTTCCAGTTTTAGTGGATAAACCTCAGGTTTTCTATTAAAATAATGCTCACAAGATCTGTTATCATCTCTGACGTTTCCTCATAAATCATCTTTCCGTGCTCTGCAATCTCTTTCAGTCTGCGTCAGCGACTTCTGTGAGTTCGGTGACAAGGAGCGGCAATCCAGGATACCTGACGGGACTCCCCGTACTGACTGACAGTGGATCTGTATCTTTTTGTCTTTTGTAGCTCAACACCAAAAATATTCACTATCATATAAAATATCTATTATTGTAATATGACCATTAGAACTCTGCGTACCACTAATTATCTTCATACATCATTGGAGTTCTGTGACTATCGCCGAGTTGAAGAATTTATCCAGACTAGCTATTATAGCCTCAGTTGTGCAATTTGGATTTTAATTTCCTGCTGTTGCGTTTAGAAAATAACCCTACTCATCTCTGGGGACACTACTTTATGTATTCTGGAATTGAAAGCCATATTTATTTTTTGATCACGTAGTTGGTAATGCTGAGTTTTATAAATATTGTTCCTGCTTCCATTGTACTGAGTTTAATGGTCCATAACGACCCACCAGCTGTCTCTTCTGACTCTACAAGGAGATGGTTCATGTTCGCACAGTCCTGTGCAGTTTGGAGTGAACTCAGTGAGTGGCTGCCCCATCACGTAAGTGCGGGACTGATCCTCCGAGGGGGTTGTTTCGATAAACTTGGTCTGTGTTTGTCCTATTATTATATTCTCGCTCTTTACAAGGGTTGGCGACAATGAGACCTGCAGTGACCTCCGTGCCCGAGCCTATAATCTGCTCCTGGGTGGCAGCTTGCCTCAGAGAGTGGCAACCTTTGGAAATGCCACAGTCACTCAGAATGCAGACTGGACATCCATCATCTACCAAAACTGTAGCACCCAGGTCGGCACACTAACAAGAAATCTTTGTCATTTTTTTTATCAAGTCCCAGGTTTTATTCCTTTAGTAACACATTTCTTTGCAGAATGATGTTAACTGCACCACCGGATGTCTCGTACCTGTTTACCTGCATGTGCAGATCTTGTGGGTGGAAGTTGGCCTCCTTTCAAATCCCGAAGCTCAGGTTCAAGGTGCCCGATTCAAATACAGTTGCCAATCTGTCAAGGTAAAACGGGGAGTGTCTCTTTAATAAAACAAGACTGGTTTGATCTGAGATATTTTCGGTAGGAACACTCCACTGACAAGAATAGAAAAAAAAAAAAAATAATTCTGCAGATTCTTCTTGGGAATATGGAAAATAAAGCTAGCAAAAGCTACAGCCCTGCTGCCAGTCAAGAAAGTGTTTTGTCCACAAATATAAAAGTATAAAAGTGCCAAATTCTATTAAAATGAGCACTTTTATAAACGGTCACAAATATTACAGATTTCAGACAGCAAATGGACATGCTCTATGTGTGGATTGTTTCTTTAATTATAGCAGGATTCTAGAGGGCTTGGAGCGTATACAAACATAGTGCCTATTTCCTTATTGTGGGACTAGTTCTTAGGTATTTTGCGAGGAGAATAGATCACAATTTCCATAAGAATGATTTTTAGATTGTAACCAGTAGTGCATCTAACTTGAAAGAAACAGACTGCCTTACGTGTCACTAGCTGATATTGCCGCTACAAATTTGCCTTATAGTAACACCAGGCTCTGTCTCTTCTCTTAAACGTGTGATTTTGTTCCCCCCCCCCCCCTGTTAGTGTCGTGATGTCGTCATGCTCCACACACAGGCCTCATTCACAGATATTACACGTCGTGGACCAGCTCCTCGTTCACAGCCCAGCATCACCGACCGCGAACCGCTAGACTTTTTCTTCCCTTTCCAAACAAATGGAGCTGTGCAGACGTGTGCACTAGTACAGCTAATACTCTGCATCACCTCTCTATGCCTGTGTCTTTAGCACGTCAGGCTCTGTAACATTACTGACACGCTCAATCATTGGGAATGACAGCGAAATAGCAGGCGCACTGAGTCTTCAATCCCTCTCTAGAGGTATTCATCAAAATACAAACTGATTAACGTGTGCACGGATTCTAGATATACCAGTAATCACCTACCAGCACTAAGCATACATCAGAGGGATGCATTACCCTTCCAGAGAACTTGAACGAGTTTGAAATTGGGACATCATCTCTGCACTCAGGAATTATATTGTGGGGATAGCTATTTTGACAGTGTGTGTGTGTTTATATATTTGTCATTTTATAAATTAAAATGTATAATTAAATATTTTCTTTAAAAAAACAACCTAAAAGCTGTATGTTTTATGGTTTATACCCAGTTTAAAATAGATATTTTGCAAATCATAGTTTCACCTGCTACAATTTGGCATTTACCCAATATACCAAGAAGGGTAGTGTTCAGCGGCCGCTTTCTCCTTGATAACATTTCCAAGTACATTCCTTGCAGAATGAATCTGCTTTTGCATCACACATTGAAAAGGAAGGTGGGGAAGAGATAAACAGAAAAAAGGGGCCAGCAATGAAATGACATTTAATTTGTTCCCTCCTGAGCTGCCATGTATATTAAAACACAGCCTGGTAATAGAATACCAATTGCTGCAGTACAAGGTATGGTGTTTAAAACAAACATTAGCAACATCTACCTGCTTTATGCTAGATAAAGTTCAGTCTGCCCCACAGGATAACAGAATACTAGTTTTCGTTTTGTTTTTTAAGTGAAAATTTCAAATAATTTAAAACTTTGTCCAAAATTGAGAGAAAAAAAAAAAACATTTTCCAGATTGGTTATTCTGGCCTCAAGTCTCAAATCCAAAATAATGTAGCACTTTAAAATAATCCTGCACTAAGTGACCCCATGACAAGTGGGGGAGCACATCAAGAAATTAGTACATATGATTTATTCGACTAAAAGGCACCAGGACAAAACACCAAAAATAAGATGACGCCACATTAACCCAGTCTCACCTTCCTCATTCTAATAACAGTTCAGTCTTGCTGGTTTCTGACGTAAACTCCTTATATCCACCCATTCTAAGGAGTGGTTTTCTACAATAAAGACTCCTACATCCCGTCAGGGAGAACAGCAAAGATTTATTGGAGGTGTAATTTAGTAGAAAGCGTTCATAAGTAGAACGCTCGTAAATGCAATTCTTAGAAGACTGCTGTGAGCAGAAGTAGGGCTGTACACAGAGAGCTTTGAAATCTGCTAGTCAGACTTTGCACTGTGTGTAGAGACGCACAGAGTTAAAGCTCCCTCTATAGAATGCATGAAACAGGGATCCGTTCAAACTTAGAGAAACAGTGTAAGAGTCACAATCCCTTTTTTTTTTTAAAAAATAAAAATTCTTCGGGTTTCGTTTTTTCTTTTTAAGTTAAAAACAGCTGTGTGACATTAAAGTCAAACCTTTTCTTCTGAGGAACTTAAACACAGCTGCTGTTTTTTCCCCCTAAATGTTATTTCCTGAAAACAAGAAACTGCAAATTCGAAAGCAAAATAGCTAAAGTTGTAAAATTAGCTGGGTTGAAGAATTTCCCCAATAATTCCAATTTTGGCTCAGCTATGTATTCTCACAGCGGACCTTGGCAGAGTTCTGTTAAAATATATTACTGGCTGGAGCAGTGTGCAATAAATACCGATAGCTGTTCCACTACATCGGAGTTCACTCTAATAGACACCCAGGATGAGTTCAGAGCTCTAATTTTAATAACGTTCCCTTAGATATATTTAAAAATGTTAAAACCATTACATGTAGCTGCAGCTATGTTTCCTCTGTTGCAGTCATACATTAGACCACCACAAATCTGGTACTCGCATGGCACCATTTAGATTAAATCATAGATATAATACCAGAAGCCCCTCATGCTCACGTTTTTTTTAAAACCAGTGAATGAAAGCAAGGGATGTCACACCTGGTGCACAACTCGGGACAGAACCGACTACAATCTGCTCAATTCTGGAACTAAAGCCATACGCTTAGTCTAACCTAGTGCACTATGTTTAGTGTGTGGACAGAAAAGTAAACACTGTGCTCCAAGATAGGATTGAAAAATTAAACCATTTTTTCCATTGAAACTGTGCAAGTCACATGCAGGGATGTGTGGCTAAGGCTGTATAAAAAATTATTTAACGCCTAATTGGAAGAGAATAAAGCAGTGAGCATTCAGGGGCATGACCTATACACAAAAAGCACATTAAAGTTGTTTTGGAACTTAAGTGTCCCTTTAAGTTATTGATTCTCAGGGTTATTCACTAAAAACCAAGTATTTTCGCAAATCAATTCAAACACTGCCATTGTTACAGATTTTGCCATTCAGAAATAAATTCAGAGTATACTGGATAATCCAGCAAGGAAACTGTTCTGGCAGTTGTTACATTCTATTCCAGTGTTCTTCACCCTGTTCCCCAGAATGTTAACCTAATGCTACCGTAGGGTTAGTATATTAATGAAATAGCAAGACTCAGTGGCCTATTGATAGCGAGAGGTTTGCAGAATTGTAGGTATCAAGCTTTCTAGCCCCTCCATGGTATTTTCAAGTCAGAAGAGGCCAGTATGCCAGGCTCCAGGACCTGCACAATACAGCGATAATAGGATCCAAGATAAACAAAATATACCAGTCTACATGCAAACTCCAAATATGTGGAATACTACCATGAGTAGAGACATTAGGATAATACCTATAAAACAGTGTAAACCGTTTAAAACCAGAAATAATACTGTTAGGACTACCACTCACATTTCCCAGAGCCGTACCATGCTCTGTATAGCAGGCTCAGGGGTGCCAATTCAGGCTAGCGGTCCCAGTTTCTGCAGTATATGAAGATAGAAAAGGACTTGGAATAGGTTAAATATAATTTATTGAATATAAATAAAGTAACTCTCAAAGTGCCATGGGGTGGAACCCAGCATTAGAAAACAAATATAAAAATATATTTTTATATTTGTTTTCTAATGCTGGGTTCCACCCCCATGGCACTTTGAGAGTTACTTTATTTTTTATTTATATTCAATAAATTATATTTAATCCTTTTACAAGCCCTTTTCTATCTTCATATACTGCAGAAACTGGGACCGCTAGCCTGAATTGGCACCCCTGAGCCTGCTATACAGAGCATGGTACGGCTCTGGGAAATGTGAGTGGTAGTCCTAACAGTATTATTTCTGTTTTTAAACGGTTCACACCATGTTGTGTTTTATAGGTATTATCCCACTATGTCTCTACTCATGGTAGTATTTTTTGTATTCCACATATTTGGAATTTGCATGTAGACTGGTATATTTTGTTTATATTTGATTTCTTATGTTTGGTGCCCCTGGGAAGCACTTTTATATCAGTCACATCATCCACCTACACTATTTTTGAAATTTTGATTGTGAAGCGCCACACACTATTTGATTGTATTTGATAATAGGATCAAAGTCATTGCAATGCATGACTGAAAGGGGAAGTGGGAGATGGTAGGCATTGGGCTTTATTAACAGAATTAAGGAGACACTAGTCGCTAAAACCTTTGGTTAAACAAACAGTTTTGGTGTATGGATCATGCCTCTGCAGTCTCAC
The DNA here is from genome assembly GCF_036172605.1 of Pelobates fuscus. Classification (NCBI taxonomy): domain Eukaryota; kingdom Metazoa; phylum Chordata; class Amphibia; order Anura; family Pelobatidae; genus Pelobates; species Pelobates fuscus. The sequence goes on along the minus strand of NC_086324.1, from coordinate 167,666,214 downwards.
TGCTCAATTCTTTGCCATTTAGGAGTTACATCACTTGTCTCGGTTTATGCAGCTCTAGCCACACCTTCCCTGGCTGTGACTGACAGCCTGCAGGGAAACAAATGGTTTTGTTTTCAATCAGATGCCACTTACTTTAAAAAAAGTGTTTCTCCTGCTCTATAAATTGATCTTTAGATTACATTCAGGAGTCTCCTGCAGGGTCTGGCAAGCTATTAACAGAGCAGGAGATATGAAATTCTAAGTTAAACAGAGTTTACAGTAAAGGAAGTGTAAAAGATTAGATTACTCTCTACAGGAAGTGTTTAGGAATTAGGAAGGCTGTGCAAGTCACACGCAGGGAAGTGCAATTAGAGCTGCATAAACCAGGATTTAACTCAAATGGCAGAAAATTGAGCAGTGAGACTGCAGGGGCATGATCTATACACCAAAAGTGCTTCATTGAGTTAAGGTTGTTTTGGTGCCTATAGTGTCCCTTTAAGATGGCCAAATTATTATGCTTTCTTAATTTGGCAGTTTTAAAGATTTCAGTTTAGTGAATAATAACTAGTGATAAAAATTACTGCTAAATTGTGACCGCTTTAAAAGCTTTCAGAACTGCATTTAACCACTGTCTTCCCACCAATCCCCACACCTTGTAATAAATACAGACTCAGTTTTATTTCTCTACATTCATTTCAATTCAGAATAAAAAGTTAAAAAGCCACAATTCATAGCTTTGAAGGATAAACACAAAAATAATTGCGCCCCTCCTCCCACACTGAGGCCCAAACCCCTTTCAGTCCCAGCTGACCACATTCCCTTCTTATAGAGATGCAGAACCATACAGCAGGTAAAATAGTCTTCATGCCATCCATGGGGAACCCCATCCTTATCCAGCCACGCAGAGTCCAATTGGTCCCTCAACAAGCAAGGGATTCAGTGTCAATGTCTACAAAAATCATTTCATTGGTCGATTTACACAGTAGGCCCATTACAGTAGACAATGTATATCAAGCTCACATCCTTTTTAATAGGTCAACAAAAATTTTCACAAAAAAAAAAAGTACATGTGTAACTCACTACCACATATGGATGGCCTACGAATTAAAAATAATAAAATAAGAGGCAAACAGAGTAGTGGTTCAGGAAATTAATTAAAATTGGGTGGAAGCTTTGGAAAATTAAAGTGACATTCCGGCACATGGGAGATCTGCACATAAAGTATTGCGAGACAAAGAGGTAAGAAGCGGAACAAAGAACAAAACAAAAAACACCCTTCAGAGCTCTGATTGGTTCTTTCACACTGCCGCATAAACTGTATAACACCACGAGAATTTACAGCAGCAACGTGAGAAGCACCATAGTGGTTATGCACCTTTTAGCTACCTCTCCAAGGTTACACAGATGGTCCACAAGTATTAGGACAGCAGCGTATCCCATGCCAGTGCATGGCCTTCTAAAGTATTCGGAAGACATGCTCCTTTAGTTCCGATTCCCTTTTCATTACACAATTCCAAAAGTGAGGAGATTGGTCGCTGGTCCCATCTCATAACACCTAGATGGCAGTCAACATACAGTATTCTAGAATTAAACCCAACAAACACTGCAGCCAAAATGTAAGAAAAAAAATTGATTTAAAATAATAAAAATAAAAAGACATAGCATGCAGGTTTCCACATTTGAAAAGGACAGTCATGGGGAGGGGGAGGGATGGGAGAGAATTTTTATTTTTTTATAAATTGTGATCCAATTATTTAATCCCCCAAATTTGGCAACTTCCTCATTAAGGAAAGGGAACCACAAAATAAAATAAACTGGCTCCTTCCTTAGACCTTCAAGGGTTGTAAATTATAATGCTCAGCTCTTTATGATCGGCTGAGCATGATACCTGGAACCCACCAGTAATGTAGCCAAGCCCTACCACTCTCAAACAAACAGGCAATTTAGATACAGAAAAATAAGAGGATTATAGCCATAAGACATGTGTAGACTAATATGTCTGGAATGGATCACTGGGCAATGTTCAGGGGAGAAAAAAAAAATATATATATATATTCCAGCTGTCACAAAATGAAGACCCCTTGTTAGAGAGCTAGAGAAAGCCCAGGCATACTGAAATGCAGGTAGACAAGTTAACCATTTGCAGCTACTAGGCTACAAAGTGAGGATTTGATTGATTTTTTGCCATTGTCCAGAAATTTGCAAGACCTGTAAGGTGTAACCCTGAGATTTCATCTGATTTACCGGTATTCACTTGCATTAAGGCATTGCCATGAGAAACTAGTTATTTTTCTTCCGTGCCTGCAGCTTGCGAGGTTGTAGATGCAGCGATTCTTGCTGGCCGCTTCTAAGGATTAAGGCAGAAAATCAGCTCATTTCACAGGCGCCCTCCATCCTCCCCCTCATCCCAAAAGTCAGTGCGAGGTAAGTAGAATCTCTCAGCCTCCACCTCCCACTACCAAGGGAGAGAGGGAGAAAGTTCAGATGAAACGAGGCCGGAGGTCAGTGTGTGAGGTGGCGGGGAGTCGGGGAAGAGCTGGTAGGAGCCTCGACATGTCATTTCTTCTGTTTATTCTTGGCCGAATTTCTGGGTGGGGTAACGGGGCGGGTCTGGTTTACTCCGCCATAAGCGAACAGTTTCTTGTCAGCAGGTTTCAGGATCTGTATAAGAAAATAAATTTTTTTAAACGTCACATTTTAAAGAGCATCTGTGAAGCCATACTGTTTATATGGGGTTTCCTGAAGTTCTAAACCAAGTCCTTTGGCAAGTTAACCAAATAACCAATTACTTACCCTTTATATAAATTAGGGTATAACAGGAATATGCCCAAGTGCAAAATGTATATTTTTTGGCCAAAATAGTCTCTGCGATGTAGGAAGGGGGCACTATAGTAAACTTTTTTTTTTTTTTTTTAAATAGGTTTCCTTTTAAAGTCAACCAGTTCACCTACTTTGTCTCAAGGTTTGACTAAACATTTGCATATGGAGACTGGCCTTCACCCACAGAAAAAATAAATATATTTTTTATATAAAATTTAATTTGGAAATGTAAAGGTTATAACTGGGGTCTTTTCTGTCGTATCCTTTAGTTTATTTCAGGTTCTTACACATAACTGAGTTACAATGCAATTAAAATTTCATATAATATAAAGGGAGATTTATTCATTGTATAGTGTGAAGGTCACAAATGTTTAAAGGATGGCAATCATACCATATAATCTGGGTCAAAAAAATTATTGTGAGCAGGTCTTTGATCTAGATTACCCCACCAAGTTTAACAGGTATGTGTGCTATTTCTGAACCTAGAGCGTCATTTTACCGAAACGAACCTGGAAAGAACACATTAGTGATTCATCCACGCTCATCATTGAGCCAGCATTGTCAAACTCTCCACAGTAATTGGGAGCCGAGAACAAGGTCACCAGCTGTCTCTTAGCAAAGAACTCATAGCCATCTTCCACCACCTGTGAAGGAATAAGATAAGGACTTTAAATAAGGAAGGAACAAAAACAGGGAGAAAAACAACAAAACTTTTTTATTAAAATACAAATAAATCCCAATGAAAGGGGATCACCTGGTGGGCTCGGCAGATTAGATCCAGGTCATGCTTGTGAAGAAATTTGGCCACAACATCTGCTCCAAAGGTGAATGAAACTCCCCTGTCATTCTCACCCCAACCAAGGACATCTTTATCTGGGTCAGACCACAGCAGATCACATAGAAGTCCTTGGTCTGGTACATCTGTGGGGCGCAAGATCCTCCTCACTTGCTCCATAGACTGCAAGTCAGGGGAAAGTCCTGAAAACACAGAATTTGTTACGAGAAAGACTAATAAAGAGAGAAGAGACAAACAAATTTAGTCACTAAAGTGAGAATTAAGTGAATGTTAAATTTAAACCCATTAATCGCTGAATTAAAGGAATTTTCAGTTTTGGTCATTTTTACCTTAAATATTAAATTCTCACGTTAGTGAATAACTTGATAAAGATTTGGTCAGTCTGTCCAAGTGTATGGTCTTCACTATTAAATGGATTAAAATAACAAAACAATTCAATTTGCGGACAGAAAAAAATAAGTACTGCTGGTATTTATAGGATGACATGTCTGGGGAATATTTCATATTCATCTTACAATTGGCAAGTAAGGGATTTATTGCAGGTGGATTATAGCAAGAATAAGTTTCCCATGAAAATTAGTCACACCCAAGGACACCTAACCTCACCTCCATGACAGCAGAAGATCTTCTCATCCACAATTGCAGCCACTGGTAAACAATTAAAGCAGTCTGTGAAAGTCTTCCATAGTTTGATGTTATACCGCCTCTTACCTGTAAGAAGAGGGCGCTCCATGTTACAGAACGTAAAAGGGCAGATATGGTTTCAATATCTGAAAGCTAAAACAGGAGTCTAGGAGCATTTGTTTAGGGAAAGTGTTGCAAGACCATGTCTAAAATGTAATGTCAACACAATCATGTGTCTTGTTACGAGGTTACAGACGCCATCTGTAATGACTCTTTATAAGGATAACGAAGAGGGCATTGTGGACAATACACAAGAGAATTATTTTTAATGGTCTCAATATAAAATGTAATGGGTGTTTTAATTAATCCTTCGTTTTTATATTGTTTACATCTCTGCATTGGAAGCTGCAAACTAATTATTGCCAGCAGCTCTCAGTCTCAGACCATATGCCCACCTTGCAGTGATCTATTTACCTATTGCCGTGTACTTTACAGAGGAATTCAGAGGATTCCACTTCATATAGAACACTAGTACTCTAAGATAAATGGAATCGATTCCAGTTTCAGATGCCATTGTCCTTCCACTTGGAATGTGTTTTGCATGACCAGAGCGTGTGGCTGCAATTTAATAACCTTGTTTTACTTGAGACACTAGGCATGACCCCTGTACAGTGCCCAGCCCAAAGTCTGTTTAACCAGAATTTAAATATCAATGTCATCCTTTAAAAATGGAGAAGGATGTCAGAGCCAGCACTTCCCAGGCTGCCATGACCAAGAAAGCAGAGTAACGGAGATGAACTGCCAGGAGCTATACATCAGACGGTGACACTATTTAACACTTTAAAAAACAGAATTCAGTCAGTATCAATGGGAGTGAAACATCCTGCCCTAATCAGTTTGATTCCCAGAAATAAACAAGCCCCTTTATTTAAAATCCTCACATTCGTCATAGAAGCCATAGATGCGGTTGATGCTGGCGCACTCGTGGTTCCCACGCAGCAGGAAGAAGTTCTCTGGATATTTGATCTTGTAAGCGAGAAGCAGGCAGATGGTCTCCAGTGACTGCTTCCCACGATCCACATAGTCCCCAAGGAACAGATAGTTACTCTCTGGAGGAAACCCACCATATTCAAACAGTCTCAGGAGGTCATAGTACTGGCCATGTACATCACCTGTTAAGGGAGAAGAATGGAGGTTATTCACCTAGTGAATTAAACTGGACCCTGAGTCACCCCACCCATGACACCCAAACACGTGTGGTCAGAAATGTATACCTCAGCTGTTTTAGAGCTACCCAATATCCTTTGCCAGCTTTGGGTTGGCAAAGAATCACAGATCGAGAACAGCTTGATGCATGTTCAAGGTTGTCCAATTCTTTTCTAAACAAACACCCACACCCTGATGACTAAAGGGACCCACCACATTCTGGTTTAAAGCAGCATGGTCACAGTGTCGCTTTAAAATTAGAACTTCATTAGTAACCACTTGACATGCACTTTTTTTAAATAAACTACAAAGATGCTACACAGAAAAAAATAAAATAAACCACACAATACAGGAACTAACTTTATAAGAAGCATTTCTGTTGTCCAACAAAAGCTCAGTTACTACAGCAATGAGCTTCAGTTGGCAACACTGAGAATAGCAAAGCACGGTGAAGTCAAAATATGTGGGGATCTACCTCTTGGGTACCCCAGTTCTAAATACCTTCCAGTAACAGCCACCCATGTCTCATGAGATTTTTTTTCATAGAAATCACTAAAAGCAACACGGAATAAGCTTAAACTATTTAGTAGATATACCCTCCAAAGACGACGTGTCATTTGTTCTGACGGCATTAAAAAACAAACAAAAAAAAAAAACCCAGACCTCTAGCATCGCCAGCTACTGCAAGCACTCCTATTCTTCTGACAAAACACCAAAGGCCTTTCATGGAGACACCTTGCAGATCAGCCCCACGTGGGCATTTTGGTCCATACAGACTTCAGTGAGAAGTCTTTCAAAGGCAGGTGGATCAGTGTTCATAGTGCTAATTTCTATTGAAATTGTTATTTTAAATATGGACAGAAAAAACAAACAAAAAAACACAATAAAAATGTAACTACACAAAGCATTGAAAAGAAGAAATAAAGCGTATCAGAACACTATACATAGACTGTTCCCAGTACAAAAAAAACTGAAGAATTGCATTGCTGTGTGTTTTTAAAAACAAACATTGTAAAATGTATTTTATTTGGAACACAGATTCCATCAGCCATCTCTGCAAACAGGTTCTTGTTGTGCTTAATGACTCCTGCCAAGGCATCACTTGTCTATAATTTCAAGATCAGTCTGGTCTACTGAGAGAGTTGCCAAGACAAGATAAACAGATAAAAAGTTGACTGAAAAAAAACAAACAAAAAAACCACAAACAAAAGAAGTAAAGCTATAGCACGACAGACACTTTATCTGGAAACAATGAGGGGTAGAGGCTGCTGCACACAAATCATAACTGCTCTCTGCACTGGCTGTAAATAATACCAGTGAAATGCAGAATATCTAACTAGAAGAGTCTGTACTCACCGCAGATCTTGAGTGGGGCCTCCAACTCAAGCAGGATAGGTTGGCTCAGAAAGATTTCACGAGATTTCAGACACAATCCCCGGATCTCATTTTCCGTCAGTTGAACATTCTTCCCTGGGCGACATCCTTTGACTGTGGATGAGAAAGGAGTGTTGGTGCAGATACTTAAAAAGTCATTTGTGTAGTGTCAAACCTCTCCTAGACGAAATCTCTTCCCACTTTCCTGCCTTTCAAACGCAAGGGTCATAATAGGCGATTTCTCCCATCATCCAGCAGTTCTAAATCATAACTCCCATGATTCTTTGCCAGCCTTACAGGAACATTTTAGCCAATACAAATATGTATTCTCAAAGGGAAACTATAGTGCCAGGAAAACAGTGCCCTTCTGTCACTTACCTGATTCCAGCACAGATGCCCCTTGGCCTGATTTAGGCTCTGCCTATATAGTCTTCCCCTACAGAGGTCAGTAATATTTTCCAATGGTGTGTTGGGTGACACTGGATGTCTTCATGCAGAGCGTGAAGATTTCCAGAGTCAGTTAGGTGACCATTTGTCTAACCACTCAGAGCTAACCCTGCAAAGTAATTACCGGTATTGCTCAAAGTCAGCAATAATTACCATTGCAGGGTTAAGGGACCGGAACAGTGCACTCAGACACCTTCAATGAGCTGATATGGTCTGGGTGCCTAGAGTGTCCCTTTAATACTAAAGTGTCTCTGCCACCCCAGTTCATGAAAAGGGTAAAAGAAAAACCCTTTTCATTCACATACCCGATTCCAGCACCTAGGTCCCCCAGCGATGGGTACTTTGCCGACATCAGATAAGGGACAAAATGTGCATGTGCGGTGAGCACTGCATGCATTAAACCATCCTCACAGGAAGCATTGAATCAAGGCTTTCCTATAGGACTTTGACGCCCTCATGCAAAGTTCTTTGAAACTGCAGTTTTATATTGCAGGGCTAAGGAGGGACAGTGTACCCCGATTTTATTTAGGTTACGTGGTCTGGGTACCTATAGCATCCCTTTAAGTTTTTAGGCCTTCTCCTTTGAGTTTTAGCTCTACACAAGCTGAGATAGATTAAGCTTCTGTCCTTACCACATGCCAGGCATGTTATGACTTAAAGGACCACTATAGGCACCCAGATCACTTCAGCTCAATGAAGTGGTCTGGGTGCCACATCGAGGGTTAACCCTGCCGGCTGTAAACATAGCAGTTTCAGAGAAACTGCTAGGTTTACATATGGGCTAATCCAGCCTCTAGTGGCCGTCTCATTGACAGCCGCTAGAGGTGCTTCCGACTGATTTTCACTGTATGAAGATGCCAGCGTCTATAGGAAAGCATTGAGAATGCTTTCCTATGGACTAACTGAATGCGCTTGCGGCTCTTGCCGCGCATGCGCATTCAGCCGATGATGTCCGAAGGAGGAGGATAGTTCCCAGCGCTGGAGAAAGGTAAGTGATAAACCCCCGTCCTCCCACTTCAGCCCGGCGGGAGGGACCTATTAATACTATAGTGCCAGGAAAAAGTTTGTTTTCCTGGCACTATAGTGGCCCTTTAAAGGGACACTATAGGCACCAAAACAATTTTTAGTTTAATGAAGTAGGTTTGGTGTATATATCATTTCTCTGCAGTCTCAAGTTTCTGCCATTAAGGAGTTAACCCCTGCATGTGACTCACATAGCATTCCTAAACACTTCCTGTAAAAAGATCTAATGTTTATTGCACATTTTTAGTTTATGATTTCTTATCTCCTGCTCTGTTAATAGCCTTCAAGACCTTTCAGGAGCCTTCTGTTTGTGATTAAAAGGACCACTATAGGCACCCAGACCACTTCAGCTTAATTAAATGGTCTGGGTGCCAGGTCCAGCTAGGATTAACCTTTTTTCTATAAACATAGCAGTTTTAGAGAAACTGCTAGGTTTATAATAGGGTTAATCCAGCCTCTAGTGGCTGTCTCATTGACAGCCGCTAGAGGCGCTTCTCACTGAAAATCACAGTGAGAAGATGCCAGCGTCCACAGGAAAGCATTGTGAATGCTTTACTATGGACTGGCTGAATGCGCACGCAGCTCCTGCGCATTCAGCCGAGGAGGAGGAGAGTCCCCCACCCGGCGCTGGAGAAAAAGGCAAGTTTAACCCCTTCCACTCCCTAGAGCCCGCCGGGAGGGGGACCCTGAGGGTGGGGGCACCCACAGGGCACTATAGTGGTCCTTTAAGTTAAATTTACAGAGCAGGAGATAAAACTTCTAAAGCAAGTTAACATCTGACTAAAAACATAACTTTTTCCCCATAGAGGCTGTGAGTTACAGTGAGAGCTACATAAAATGGGAAAATAAATATGTTTTAACTCCTAGGCAGCAGAGAGACTGCAGGGGTATGATCTATACACCAAAACTGCTTCAATATGCTAGAAGGTTATTTTGAAATTTGCCAAAACCTGGGTTCATATGAACACCAACTACTTGCACTGCATATTTTAACATCAATAAATCCAATCTTCACATAGAATAGTTTTTCACAGAGTACATGGCACAAACATTAATCAAAGGAATTTAATTAGGTTCTCTGTGCAAGGCACTATTGATCGCCATTTTAATCAATACAACAGGTTTCCACAAATGAAGACAAGACAGCAGCCAGGCTCGGCTCAATTAGTTATACTGTAAGGATAAAAATATATAAAAGCAAATCTTTATTTCCAAAAGGGAACAAAGAAGGTGACTGCCCAGAAGAGATTCATTGCAAATTGCACTACAAAGACATTTAAAGACCAGAGAACAAATGGCCATTTTATATGACAGACTGCTTTGAAAAACCAGCGAGCCCCACCTATACCACATCCCCTTCCAACACCTACTTTCAGGCCTGCCCTAACTCGCAGGGCTGCTGCTAATAAGCTCTAGCTAGCAGTTAACGAGTATCGATGGACCTGGGAGTAAGCTCAGGTGTTTCCAACACAAACTCATTCAAACACTGACAAGGTAAGAATTGTTACACAGTCGTCAATGGACACTCCCAGCTCCACCATAACACTTCACATCTTCGTGCCATGGGCAGTACAAGAGTTAAACCATTTCATTACACAATAAGATCCTCTATGGAAAAGGATTTTGTTAATGTATTGCCTCCGAGCAGTGTATGAAAGCTACCCTGACATAACACTATGAAGGAAGGTTTCACTGCAGAACAAGCACGTGAGATAATTGCATATTTCAACAACACACGTTGGATACATTTTAAAATTGGCTTTTTAGTTTGTAACCGCTTTGATTTTTAATTTAAAGTGTACAGCCATCTGTCCTGTCACAGCCAGACCACACCATGTGTAATTAACGGTGCCGTGCACAGGACTATGGAATAAAAAAAAAAAAAAACCTGAAGGCATATTGACCAAGACAAGAAAATGCTGAAGAACTCTTAACACACACAGCCAACACCAGACAATGCTTTAACAGTATATTGATGCAAAGACGTGTCAGAGCAGGGATAGTTCTGCTTTAAGGTAAACCATTGAGGAGTGCACCCCTTTCAATATTAACCTGCCTGCTATACCGCCATTATCCATATTTATGGCAAGCCATCTTCTTCGACAAGCATATACAAGAGACAGAGATGGCAACTATAGACATAGCCAGCTGGTTCAAGATGTACTAATCTCCTTGGATTCTAGTGGGATGTTACCGGCCAAACATTAAAAACCAAACGGAAATAAACAGGTAATTACCATTTTGAGTTTAGGAGCCACATTGTTTAGGAAGTTGAGAGAGAAGACGAAGTCCATGTACTAAGGTACATCTATTAAACCAAGCACATGGCTCTGGCACAGCTTGAGCTGCACAGTACGTTAACAGAATCTGTAGACTAGGACGCAGAAGTGAGTTTTAATAAAAGACCACTCATTCTAAAGCGTAGCCTTTGGCAATAACAGATCTAGAAACAAAGGCCTCATTAGTGCCCTCCAATTAGCAGCAGGTTAAACCAAGCTAAATTTTCCACAAAGAAAAATCCCTAGTATGTTTAGTGGAATTCATCAGAAGAAATCATCATTATTCCTCTACAATATCAAGAAGTCAAGCAAGATGTCTCGCTAAACGCCAATGAGTTTGATGTGGGCTGGCACAGCTTAATTATACAATATATTGCACGTGTCCCACGTCATAAAAAGAGCATTATGTTCAAACTGTACCCAATGCCATTAAATAAATCATAAACACGTCTAGGGGTTTACATCAATAGAATATGAAATGGTATTTTATTCCTCTTCCCCAGGTAGATGGGGGCACAGATTTTAAAGTTTTTTTTAATCCACCACTGACAGTTTAAAGAATCAAGCAGGACTTTGTAGCTATATTGCTTTTCACAGAATGAAGATGGATAGTACCACTTACTGTATTATACAAATAACCACACAAACACACAAATGTAATCTACCATCAAAAGCAGCAGTACAGACTGCAACCTGAATAGCGTCCATGTCTATCTCTAACCTCTCTCCCTCCTCTTACAATACATCACCCACCCCACTCCCTCCGCTGTTTTATGCTCATTCGCACTTACTACAATGGAAGAGGTTCCCTTGATCCTATTCCCTCGAATCTAATCCGCACACTGCCTCCCTCTCACTAAAATGTTCGATCTCTCCCTTTCCTCCGGTACATTTCCTTCATCCTTCAAGCATTCAACACCAGGCGTAGCCAAGGTGCTGGTCCATGCCATTCTCTCGCCTTGACTACTGCAATCCCCTTCTCAGTGGTCTTTCGTGTTCCAAGATTGCACCGCTGCAATCTATAATGAATGTGGTGGCGAGGATTATGTTCCTGTCCGCCCGTACCTTAAACGCCTCCCCCCTATGTAGATATAGGGCTCAATTTAAGATTCTAGTGCTTTCTTACAAGTCCCTACATAATGCTGCTCCAACCTACCTATCATCTCTAATACACAAATATGTCCCGTCGAGGCCCCTGTGCTCTGCTGAAGACCTACGCTTATCCTCTGTCCGTACTCCCACATCTGATGCTCGCCTCCAAGACTTCTCCAGGGCTGCACCTTTTCTGTGGAACTCCTTTCCCTTCTCCATAAGACTTTCACAATGTCCTCCTCCAATCAGTGTGCATTAATACATTTATAGTTTAACAAGGAAATCTACATTCCATATGGTTTGCTAAAGCAACACCCCCTCCCCCCCCTGCAATATTGATCCTTGTCAAACTTTCTGCTTTAAAAGAATCCCAACTGAAATTTTAGTTTGTATTGTAAGTAATCATAAGGGCAAAGCATCCTTTCTTCAAAACACCAGCGTCTGAATACAAAAGACCAACCTTTTTTTGCTCCCAAACCTGCAATAGAGCAAACTACAACGATAGGGGCATCTAACAGATAATGAGAAATGTAAAAGCCATTCTTTACTTTATCATTAGGCCTCCACACACTCAAGAGTCCCAAAGCAATGAGCCCTAAGCACACAAGGGCTGTAAAGGTGCTAATTAACAAAAAAATCATTTCCTCTAAAAGCTTCTGATTATAGTTATTATAAAGCAAACCATTGAAGTCCCATGTTTGCTACTTTTGCAAGTTCCGGACTGCCGACTGAAATAATCCCTATATCAAAATCTGATATTTTCAAAAGGGAAAGAAAACCTGATCTATAAACAGTGAGCTATGGAGTACATTTCAAAAATGTAAGTTAAATCATACTCACGAAAAGAACTCAGACACTGGTCAAGTTTATTCACAACAAATTCATTGAACTTTCAATTTCAGTGTATAATTGTGGGAGAAAAAATAAAAACACCTTCAATTCAGCGGTTTATATATTAGACAAACATTCAAGGTCACAATAAATACCGTATACATACAGGATTTAGTAAACCCCACAGGCCGATACATCACGGTCTATTGTAAATCCACATTTACAAATATCACAATTAAACCAGGGGAAACCAAAACTGGGATTTATTTAGCGATCGGGTTTTGGTTGCTAAGCAATCCCCTTCACAATACAGGTGACGAAGAACTTGCATTATTTGATCAGTTTAACATAAGGGTAGATACATTAAACTGTTCAATTGATCCACGGAGTCAATTCATATAAAGAAAACGTGCAGCCAATTATTTTAATTTAATTACCCCTTCATATTACATTCACATTGAGGAAAGTTATAAGTGGGGGGAAAAAAAACAAAAACCATACAGATACAAATGCACTGCACGATTCCACATTCTAATTATTCAGTTAGAACCCCCTCCTATGGGAATATATCATTTTCTGCATAGCGCTTTGTAGCCCCATCTCCTATTTAACCCCTTAAGGACCAAACCTCTGGAATAAAAGGGAATCATGACGTGTCACACACGTCGTGTGTCCTTAAGGGGTTAAAGGCCCTCCATGTTTCACATTGTGCCATGTAGCCCAAGTCCCTACTCATGTTATACTATTCTATACCGAGCTACACAATATATAGCATTTTGTATACTGCTATGTATATCCAGTTCATATATAAACCTTCTCCCATGTAATACTATGTTATATAGGGACTGGTGCTACAAAGCACTACATATAGAATGCCCTGTGATACCATGTTCTACACAGTACTGTCCAGCCCCTATATCAGGGATAGGCAACCTGCGGCACTCCAGATGTAGTGAACTACATCCCCCATAATGCTGGCAAAGCATCATGGGATGTGTAGCCCAAAACATCTGGAGTGCCAAAGGTTGCCTATGCCTGCCCTATATAATGCCCCTTATTATATATCATATATAATGTTCTCTTTACAAAGCCTCCTCCTATATACCATGATCTATATTTTACCATTTAGGCCCAGCTCCTTTACAACGCCACCTCTTTTTTCATACCACGATCTATATGTTGCTACATAGCCTCACTCCCTATACAATGCCTTATCCTATATCACACCATGTTCTATATAGGACAACTTATCCAGTCTGTATTTAAAGCCTTCCCTGTATTACACCACATTCTATATAGCACCATGTATCCAGTCTGTATATAAAGACTCCCCTGTATTACACCATGTATCCCCAGTCTCTATATAAAGCCTCCCCCTGTATCACACCATGTTCTATATAACACTATGTATCCCCAGCCTGTACAAAAAGCTTCCCCTGTATCACACCATGTCCGATAAAGTACACTCCCTTAAAAAGCCCCTTTATGATATTAAACAGTATAATAATACATTATATATTACATCGGGCTCTCACTCTCTAGCAGTCTCTGTATAACATTACACAGTAAATTATAATATACGTGTTGCCTGGGCTCTCACCCTCCAGTAGTCTCTGTATGATGATATATTACACATTATAAACACACACACACGAGTCTCACCCTCGAGCAGTCTATATGAGGAGATAGAGAGATATATAGATATAGATATAGAGATATAGATATATATCTAACCTTCAAGCAGTTGCTGTATATTTATATTACCCTCGAGCAGTCTCTGTATGATATATTATTACACAGTATATAGATATATTTATATTATATGGGTCTCACCCTCTAGCAGTCTCTGTATGAGGGTATATATTATATTATTATTACCCTCTAGCAGCCTCTGTATGATTGTATATTATATTATTACACAGTATATTATATAATTATTATTACCCTCTAGCAGTCTCTGTATGATGGTATATATTATTACACAGTATATTATATAATTATTATTACCCTCTAGCAGACTCTGTATGATGGTATATTATATTATTACACAGTATATTATATATTATTATTACCCTCTAGCAGTCCCTGTATGATGGTATATATTATTATTACCCTCTAGCAGTCCCTGTATGATGGTATATATTATTATTACCCTCTAGCAGTCCCTGTATGATGGTATATATTATTATTACCCTCTAGCAGTCTCTGTATGATGGTATATTATTATTCGGTAGATTATATTTATATTATTATAACCCTCTAGCAGTCTCTGTATGATGGTATATTATTATTCGGTAGATTATATTTATATTATTATAACCCTCTAGCAGTCTCTGTATGATGGTATATATTATTACCCTCTAGCAGTCCCTGTATGATGGTATATATTATTATTACCCTCTAGCAGTCTCTGTATGATGGTATATTTTATTATTACCCTCTAGCAGTCTCTGTATGATGGTATATTATTATTATTCGGTAGATTATATTTATATTATTATAACCCTCTAGCAGTCTCTGTATGATGGTATGTTATTATTAGGTAAATTATATTTATATTATTATAACCCTCTAGCAGTCCCTGTATGATGGTATGTTATTATTCGGTAGATTATATTTATATTATTATAACCCTCTAGCAGTCCCTGTATGATGGTATATATTATTATTACCCTCTAGCAGTCCCTGTATGATGGTATATATTATTATTATTACCCTCTAGCAGTCCCTGTATGATGGTATATATTAGTATTATTACCCTCTAGCAGTCCCTGTATGATGGTATATATTAGTATTATTACCCTCTAGCAGTCCCTGTATGATGGTATATATTAGTATTATTACCCTCTAGCAGTCCCTGTATGATGGTATAAATTATTATTACCATCTAGCAGTCTCTGTATGATGGTATATATTATTATTACCCTCTAGCAGTCCCTGTATGATGGTATATATTATTATTACCCTCTAGCAGTCCCTGTATGATGGTATATATTATTATTACCATCTAGCAGTCTCTGTATGATGGTATATTATTATTCGGTAGATTATATTATTATAACCCTCTAGCAGTCTCTGTATGATGGTATATATATTATTATTACCCTCTAGCAGTCCCTGTATGATGGTATAAATTATTATTACCCTCTAGCAGTCTCTGTATGATGGTATATTATTATTAGGTAGATTATATTTATATTATATTATTATTATTACCCTCTAGCAGTCTCTGTATGATGGAGTCGATGTTGAGTTTCTCTCCGTCGCCCATGGCTGACTGGCTGCCTCCCTGGCTGTGATCGGGGTGAGGTCACGTGTCCGCCGGTGCCCGGGTCTCGCTCTGGTCTCCTCCGCCGGCTAGTGATGTCACCGCGCGCACGAGGCCCTGCTTCCGCTCCCCCTCCTAACCGCCCGCCTTGTGAATGGGAGAGCGCCCGGCGCGCGCGTGCGTCACTGCCAGCGGCGGCCGCTGATTGGTCGCTGCCGACGGAAGGAATGTGACCACGCCCATCCCACCTTTTTCCGTTGCGTACTAGGCCCGATGGGTGGAGGGGGAGGGGAGATGAACTGAGAGGCAGGCACAGCTGCTTCTGATTGGCTGGAGGGTGAGAGCAGCGTTCTGAGAAGCTGATTGGTGGAAACGCGCAGCAGGTAAAAATAGCGGGATTCCTGAGCGCGTGTCAGAGAGGGAAAAATAGAGTGATAGAGAGTGAGGCACAGCTAGAGAGAGCTGGGTACATCCTTCTAGACAGACAGACAGACAGACAAAGAGAGCTAGAGATAGAGTGAGACACAGCTAGACAGAGAGTCAGAGAGGGAATAATAGAGTGACAGAGAGTGAGGCACAGCTAGAGAGAGAGTGTGGCACTGTATCTCTAGACATACAGATAGAGATAGAGTGACAGAAAGTGAGGCACAGCTAGAGAGAGAGAGAGTGACAGAAAGTGAGGCACAGCTAGAGAGAGAGAGAGAGTGACAGAAAGTGAGGCACAGCTAGAGAGAGAGAGTGACAGAAAGTGAGGCACAGCTAGAGGGAGAGATAGAGTGACAGAAAGTGAGGCACAGCTAGAGAGAGAGATAGAGTGACAGAAAGTGAGACACAGCTAGACAGAGAGCTGGGTACAGCTAGACTGAAAGAGAGAGGCACAGCTAGACGTAAGAGAGAGAGACATGGGTACAGCTAGACTGAGAGAGAGAGGCACAACTAGACATACAGAGAGAGAGACATGGGTACAGCTAGACTGAGAGAGAGAGGCACAACTAGACATACAGAGAGAGAGACATGGGTACAGCTAGACTGAGAGAGAGAGTCACAGCTAGACATACAGAGAGAGAGACATGGGCACAGCTAGACAGAGAGCTGGGTACAGCTAGACATACAGAGAGAGAGAGAGAGACATGGGTACAGCTAGACATACAGAGAGAGAGACATGGGCACAGCTAGACAGAGAGCTGGGTACAGCTAGACATACAGAGAGAGAGAGAGAGGCACAGCTAGACATACAGAGATAGAGAGATGGGCACAGCTAGACAGAGAGCTGGGTACATCTAGACTGAGAGAGAGAGAGGCACAGCTAGACATACAAAGAGAGAGAGACATGGGCACAGCTAGACAGAGAGAGAGCTGGGCATAGCTAGATAGAGAGGAAGAGACATGGGCACAGCTAGATATAGAGAGAATGATGCACACCTAGACATAGAGAGACATGGGCACAGCCAGACATAGAGAGCTGGGAAAAACTAGACATAGAGAGAGAGAGAGCTGGGCACACCCAGAAATAGAAAGAGTGCTGGGCACACCCAGACATAGAGAGAGCTAGGCACAGCTAGACATAGAGAGAGAGCTGGGAAAAACTAGAGAGAGATAGAGCTGGGCACACCCAGACATAGAGAGAGAGAGCTGGGCACACCCAGACATAGAGAGAGAGAGCTGGGCACACCCAGACATAGAGAGAGAGAGCTGGACACACCCAGACATAGAGAGAACTGGACACACCCAGACATAGAGAGAGATGGGCACACCTTGACACGAGGAGAACTGGGCACACAATAATAACTATAGTATGATCTAAAAACCGGGATGGGGTGTTAGTTAATGAAGACCAGGAAAAGGCAGAAATTTTAAATAACTTTCTCCTCAGTATATATTAAGGAAGAACCTCTGGCTCTAGATATGTATATGATTGCTGCAAAACACTTGCATAAAAATTGTAATTAGATGACTCAAGACAAGGTGCTGCAGCAACAAAGAAAGTTATTATAAACAAAGCTCCAAGGCCTGATGGTATTCATCCACTAGTACTTAAGGAGCTAAGTGGGGAAATAAGCAAACCTCTGTGTTTAATATTTCAAGATTCTTTTCTTTCAGGAATCGTACTGGAGGATTGGAGGAATGCAGATGTGGTTCCTATATTAAAAAAGGGTAGTGGGGAAATAAGCGAACCTCTGTGTTTAATATTTCAAGATTCTTTTCTTTCAGGAATTGTACTGGAGGATTGGAGGAATGCAGATGTGGTTCCTATATTAAAAAGGGTTTGAAAGCCTTGCCTGGAAATTATACAACCGTGAGCTTAACTTATGTGGCTGTGAAGGTATTTGAAAGGCTATTAAGGGATAAAACTCTTGTATGATTTTATGAAGCATAGGTCATCTCAAACTAACTTGATTGCATTCTACGAAGAAGTAAGTAGAAGTATAGATCAGGGTGTTGCTGTGGATGTGATCTATTTGGATTTTGCCAATGCATTTGATACAGTTCCTCACATTAGATCAGTGTTAACACTCAAAGAAATTGGTCTAGACTCTAGATGAAAATTCTTGTTCTTGGGTAGAACATTGGCTTAAAAATAGAGTACAGAGAGTTGTCATTAATGGTAACATTTCGATCTAGGTAGAGGTGGTAAGTGGTGTCAATAAGGGTTCTGCTCTGGAATCCTTTCTATTTAACATACAGTTGCAAGAAAAAGTATGTGAACCCTTTGGAATGATATAGATTTCTGCACAAATTGGTCATAAAATGTGATCTGATCATCATCTAAGTCACAACAATAGACAATCACAATCTGCTTAAACTAATAACACAAAGAATGAAATGTTGCCATATTTTTATTGAACACACCATGTAAACATTCACAGTGCAGGCGGAAAAAGTATGTTAACATTATACAAATATATCTGGGGTAGTGATGTCCCGGACGGTTCACTGGCGAATAGTTCCTGGCGAACATAGCTTGTTCGCGTTCGCCACGGATGGCGAACATATGCGATGTTCGGTCCGCCCCCTATTCGTCATCATTGAGGAAACTTTGACCCTGTACCACACAGTCAGCAGACACATTCCAGCCAATCAGCAGCAGACCCTCCCTCCCAGACCATCCCACCTCCTGGACAGCATCCATTTTAGATTCATTCTTTGCCTTTAAAAAGAAAAAAAGTTTATTACTGTAAGCTAATAGCAGTCAGTGTCCTTCAAGCGGGTGTGTCAGGCCTTCAGCGTGTACTCTGCCAACCTCTGCAAGTGCACATTGCCACTCATATCTGGTGTCACTATAGCGTGCATTTAAAACCCAAAAACTTTTTCCACTGTTATAGATTGAATAGCAGTTAGAGTTTCACGTACCCTGAACTTGAAAAGTTCTGAGGACATAGTTGACTGGCTAACACAGGACACCCAATCTTCTACAGCTTCCGCTCGGAATCTTGACGCACCATCCTCCTCCAGCTTAGCTTCGGCACCTCTCAAGATACCACTCACCCGCCTGCTGCCACCACTAACACTAGCACCACAGCCGCTTCACTTTGTATGTCAGAGGAGTTATTTACACATCCGTTTGAAGAAATGAGTGATGCGCAACCATTATTGCCAGAGGATGTAGATAACAGGGATATGTCTCAGTCAGGCAGCATTACACACATGGACATACGGTGTGATGATGATGATGTTGTACACGCTGCTGCTTCCTTTGCTGAGTTGTCAGATACAAGTGAAGCGGTTGATGATGACGATGCGTCTATGGATGTCACGTGGGTGCCCGCTAGAAGAGAAGAAGAACAGGGCGAAAGTTCAGATGGGGAGACAGGAGGAGGAGGAGACGAGTTGGAAGCAGGGGGAGGTCGTCGCAAGGAGCTAGTGGCACAGTCAGACAGCATGCATCGGCACCCGGGGACAGCACGCCAATCAACGCATGCTGTGTCCACCACCAGAATGCCGTCATTGCAGAGCTCAGCAGTGTGGCATTTTTTTTGTGTGTCTGCCTCTGACAACAGCGATGCCATTTGCAACCTGTGCCAAAAGAAACTGAGTCGTGGGAAGTCCAACACCCACCTAGGTACAACTGCTTTGCGTAGGCACATGATCGCACATCACAAACGCCTATGGGATCAACACATGAGTACAAGCAGCACACAAACTCAAAGCCGCCATCCTCCTCCTGGTCCAGCATCTTCAGCCACGTCAACCACTGCTGTCCTCCTTGCCCCCTCTCAACCATCCGCCACTCCGTCTCTCGCCTTGAGCAGTTCCCGCTCATCTGCCCACAGTCAGGTGTCTGTCAAGGACATGTTTGCGCGTAAGAAGCCAATGTCAGAAAGTCACCCCCTTGCCCAGCGTCTGACAGCTGGCTTGTCTGAACTATTAGCCCGCCAGCTTTTACCATACAAGCTGGTGGAGTCTGAGGCGTTCAAAAAATTTGTGGCTATTGGGATACCGCAGTGGAAGGTACCCGGACGAAATTTCTTTGCACAAAAGGCAATCCCCAACCTGTACTCGATTGTGCAAAAGAAAGTAATGGCATGTCTGGCACGCAATGTTGGGGCAAGGGTCCATCTGACCACTGATACCTGGACTGCAAAGCATGGTCAGGGCAGGTATATCACCTACACTGCGCATTGGGTAAACCTGCTGACGGCTGCCAAGCATGGAATGCGTGGCTCTGCAGAGGAGTTGGTGACACCGCCACGACTTGCAGGCAGGCCTGCTGCCACCTCCTCTACTCCTCCTACTCCATCCTCTTCCATAACCTCCTCGGCTGAGTCCTCTTCTGCTGCTGCGTCTTGCTCCACATCAACGGCACCCCCCCCAGCTCCCCAGGTACTATTCCACATCCCAGATACGGCAGTGTCAGACTGTCTTGGGTTTGACTTGCTTGAAAGCAGAGTCACACCGGACAAGAACCCCTGAACGCACAGGTGGAAAAGTGGCTGACTCCGCAGCAACTGGATATCAGCAAAGTGGTTTGTGACAACGGAAGAAATTTGTTGGCGGCATGGAATTTGGGCAAGTTGACACATGTGCCGTGCATGGCACATGTGTGTAATCTGATCGTACAACGCTTTGTGCTTAAGTACCCAGGCTTACAGGACGTCCTGAAGCAGGCCAGGAAGGTGTGTGGCCATTTCAGGCGTTCCTACGAGGCCATGGCGCACTTTGCAGATATCCAGCGGCGAAACAACATGCCAGTGAGGCGCTTGATTTGCGACAGCCCGACACGTTGGAATTCAACACTCCTAATGTTCGACCGCCTGCTCCAACAAGAAAAAGCCGTCAATGAATATTTGTATGACCCGGGTGCTAGGACAGCCTCTGGGGAGCTGGGAATTTTTTTACCACGTTACTGGACGCTCATGCGCAATGCCTGTAGGCTCATGCGTCCTTTTGAGGAGGAGACAAACCTAGTCAGTCGCACCGAAGGCACCATCAGCGACATCATACCATTTGTTTTCTTCCTGGAGCGTGCCCTGCGAAGAGTGCTGGATCAGGCCGTAGATGGGTGTGAAGAGGAAGAGGAAGAGTTGTGGTCACCATCACCACCAGAAACAGCCTTATCAGCATTGCTTGCTGGACCTGCGGCAACGCTGGAAGAGGATTGTGAGGAAGAGGAGTCAGAGGAGGAATGTGGCTTTGAGGAGGAAGAGGAAGACCAACCACAACAGGCATCCCAGGGTGCTCGTTGTCACCTATCTGGTACCCGTGGTGTTGTACGTGGCTGGGGGGAAGAACATACCTTCAGTGAGATCACTGAGGACAAGGAACGGGACATGAGTAGCTCGGCATCCAACCTTGTGCAAATGGGGTCTTTCATGCTGTCGTGCCTGTTGAGGGACCCTCGTATAAAAAAGCTGAAGGAGAACGACCTGTACTGGGTGTCCACGCTACTAGACCCCCAGTACAAGCAGAAAGTGCCTGAAATGTTACCAAATTACCGCAAATAAGTCGGAAAGGATGCAGCAGTTTCAAAATCAATTTAAAAGTATGCTTTACACAGCGTATAAGGGTGATGTCACAGCACAACGGGAATCTAACAGGGGAAGAGGTGAAAGTCATCCTCCTCCTCCCACGACCATACCGGCAAGGACAGGACGCTTTAAAGACGTGTTGTTGATGGAGGACATGCAGAGCTTTTTAAGTCCTATGCATCGCCACAGCGCTTCGGGATCCACCCTCAGAGAACGACCCGACTGACAGGTAGCAGACTACCTCGCCTTAACTGCAGATATCGACACTCTGAGGAGCGATGAACCCCTTGACTACTGGGTGTGCAGGCTTGACCTGTGGCCTGAGCTATCCCAATTTGCGATAGAACTTCTGGCCTGCCCAGCTTCAAGTGTCCTGTCAGAAAGGACCTTCAGTGCAGCAGGAGGTATTGTCACTGAGAAGAGAAGTCGCCTAGGTCAAAAAAGTCTAGATTACCTCACCTTTATTAAAATGAATGAGGGATGGATCCCGAAGGGACTGACAATGGGTGATACATTCGACTAAACAAGGCCTGATGAGGGGGACTACTTAGCACACCACTCCTATCTGGTGGCACATTAGATTACACGTGCAGTGCCCCAAATTTGAAGTAGGAGGACCAACTGATAGGAATAGTACTACTTAACACACCTTATAATAACGCAGAGAGAGGCAACGCAGAGAGAGGAGTCTGAAGAAGAGGAGTCAGAGGAGGAAAGTGGCTTTGAGGAGGTGGAAGACCAAACGCAGCAGGCGACCCAAGGGGCCTGTTGTCACCTTTCGGGGACCCTTGGTGTTGTACGTGGCTGGGTGGAGGAAGAGACCTTCAATGACATCATTGAGGACAAGGAACGGGACATGGCTAGCTTGGTATCCAACCTTGTGCAAATGGGGTGTTTGCGGTTGTGCGAATGGACTGTTTGCGGTGCGTTAAATGGGGAGTTTGGTCTGTCACCTGATGTTTTAAAGCACGTTATTCCAAACAATTTAGGAATGCTAGGTGATTTATGCCCTTTATGGATTAAAACCAGACTCTGCATCAACTATGTAATTTTCCATGGGAGTTTTGCCATGGATCCCCCTCCGGCATGCCACAGTCCAGGTGTTAGTCCCCTTGAAACAACTTTTCCATCACTATTGTGGCCAGAAAGAGTCCCTGTGGGTTTTAAAATTCGCCTGCCCATTGAAGTCTAGGCGGTTCGCCCGTTCGCGAACATTTGCGGAAATATGTGTTCGTCGTTCGCGAACAGAATATTTTATGTTCTCGACATCACTAATCTGGGGCCAATAAAACCATTGTATGAAAATCTGTTCACAAACAGGATTTTACATAGGACACAAGGCCATGCGTTTAGACTGGAAGAATTAATATTTAGTCTAAGACAAAGGAAAGTTGTTGGGTTTTTTTGTACCGTAAGAATAGGATGTGGAATTCTCTGCCTGAAGAAGTGGTTTTATCAGAGTCTGTACAGATGTTTAACCCCTTAAGGACACATGGCATGTGTGACATGTCATGATTCCCTTTTATTCCAGACGTTTGGTCCTTAAGGGGTTAAACAACAACTAAATGCATAACTGCAAAAAAATATTTAATGATATAATTTTTCAACTGTAGGGTAATACCTCCTTGATCCAAGGATAAATCTGACTGCCATTCTGGGGTCAAAAAGGCATTTTGTTCCTAGTTTGTTGTAAAATTGGAAGTGCTTCAAACTGGGTTTTTTTTGCCTTCTTTTGGATCAACAGCAAAACACAGATGTAAGGAAGGCTGAACTTGATGGACACGTCTCTTTTCAGCCTATGTAACTATCCAATCAAACTATACCACAGCCTTAGTAACCATGTAATGGTATAACTATACCACAGACATACTAACTGTACCATGGTCTACTCTAACTATACCGAAGCTTTACCAACTGTACTGGGTCTAATCTAACTATACCACAGCAATATAAACTATGGTCCTGGTAACAATACCACAGTCATACTAACAATACTATGGTCTAGTAGTATAGATAGTATTGCTGTGGTATGGTTAGGTTAAATCATAGTATTGTTGTTGTTAGGACCATAGTACAATTAGTATGTCTGTGGTATAGTTAGATTAGACCATAGTATAGTTAGTATGTCTGTGTTGTAGTTAGATTAGACCATAGTATCGTTGGTATGTCTGTGGTATAGTTAGATTAGACCATAGTATCGTTAGTATGTCTGTGGTATCGTTAGATCAGACCATAGTATAGTTAGTATGGCTGTGGTATAGTTAGATTAGATCATAATATTGTTAGTATGACTGTGGTATAGTTAGATTAGACTCTAATCTAACTATACCACAGCCTTACTAACTTTACTATAAATCTAATTACAATACCACAGCCCAATTAACCATACAATTACCTTTTTAACTATATCACAACCTTACTAATCATTCCACTGTCTTAATAACCACACCATTGTTTTTTACTAACTACACCATGATCTTATTAACTATACCATTGTTTTACTAACCATACCACAGCCATACTAACTATACCATGGTCTTACTAACCATAGCACAGCCATGCTTAATTTACCATGGTCTTATTAACCACACCATGGTCTTACTAACAATACTAACCATACCACATACACATTAAAGGAACACCATAGGGTCAGGAACACAAACATGTATTCCTGACTCTATTATGTTAAAACTAACATCTAGCCCCCTGCATCCCTAAATATAGTAAATTATTACTTGTATTAAAGTCTGCAGCTGCTGGCTCTGCCTCTGTCTGCTGACATCATCAGAAGTGGTGGTCTGAGCTAATCACAATGCTTCCCCATAGGATTGGCTGGGACTGCCAAGAAGGCAGATCAGGGGCAAAGCCAGCACAAGTCAAGTATAGCCCTGGCGAATCAGAATCTACTCGTAGAGATACATTGAATCAATACATCTCTATGAGGAAAGTTCAGTTTCTGCATGCAGAGGGTGGAGACACTGAATGGCAGTGCTGCTTACTCTGCAGTACTGCCCCAGGAAGCACCCCTAGCAGCCATCTAAGGAGTGGCCTGTGGAGTTATCACTAGGCTGAAAAGACAGTGTTTACAGCAAAAAGCCTGAAGGGAATGATTCTACTCACTAGAACAAATACAATAAGCTGTAGTTGTTATTGTGACTATAGTGTCCCTTTAACCATACATGAGGTGAGTTGGGCACCATACCATATGAAAATGACGTGGGTTTGGGGGCTTGGCTCTGAAGGAAGATGACCGCCTAAACCTTTCCTGCTCTACTGCCTTGTGTACATTTGTGTGCTAATCCCACCTAATCCACCTCCCAGAAGGCTACTGAACCCAAAAAGGGGTCTCTTATCCCGTCACTGCGCAACTACCTCTTGTCACCTGCGGACCTGACATCTCAAGCCTCTGATGACCAGGGTGATGTTTCCCCTCGATTTTCTTCAGAGGACCTGTTGCCAAGGCCGGAAGAGAGGGACTGGACATCCCTCTTACGTGCCCTGCCGACCCGCACTGATTTTGTGGCCGCTAACAGTGCACTCCAAGCCTCGATCAAAGCTGACATCTAGGTGCTCAGGGATGACCTACAGGGCCCGAATGACCAGGTGGACCAGGCACTTACCTCTAAACTAAAACTAAAAACGGAATACTTACAGGGCCTTGCTCTCCACGTGGAAGACCTGGACAACCAGGGGCGGTGCAACAACTTGAGGCTGCGAGATCACCCTGACTCCCACACTCAACTGTGCACGACCTTGGAGAAAATCTTTAATGGGTTGCTTGCCAGGGACCCAACCACTAAAACAGCATTTATCAGAGCACACTGTGCCCCAGAGGCCCACTAGACGCTCCACCACGGAACGTGATTTGCTGCCTCGAATCCTTTGCCAAGCGAGAAGCTATCTTACGAGCAGCTAGGGGGGCTGGCATGATCCGCTACCTTGAACACGAACTGCAACTCTTCCCAGACCTCTCTTTGGACACGCTTCACTACCAGAGGATGCTGAGGTCTCTTACACAAGCCTTGCAATCATCTGGGGTTAGATACCGATGGCTCTTTCCCACTGGACTATATGTAACCAGCCCTGATGGCCCTATGCTGCTCCGATCTCACGCAGAACTAGTCCATCTGGGGACCCTGATCTCCCTCCCACCGCTGAACATTAAGTGGCCTGATATGACCGAATTTTACTTTCCGACAGATGGGCGGATACTTACCTTTCCACAGAGGGACCGCAGACCACATCAGACGACCGCTAGGACCCCGGCTTAGCCAAACGACTCTTCTGAGGACAAGTGACCAAGGCACCTCTTGGAACCCCCCACCAATGTTGTTAGTGATTAACAAGCAGATTTCGAAGTCCAACATCACCCAGGTGTTGAACCATCGAGGACGAGTACAACGGTTGCCCGATGCCATCACCACGGTGGCCTGCTCATATTATGAAAATCTTTACTTGACGGAGACGGCAGGGAACCACCCCCGTCCAAACCGAAAGACAGAAGCCACCCACGCTTACCTGGAAGCTTATATCCACACGACACTGACGGAAGACGCCAAAAGGACCCTGGAAGCACCTTTGACCCTAGAGGAACTGACACCAAACCTGGCAAAAGCCCTGGCCCTGACAGTCTGCCCATTCGCTACTACAGACAATTTGCAGATGTCTTATACCCACAACTCCTGAGGACGTTCAACTCCCTCACAGAAGGACAGAGGCTTCCCCCACAAACCTTGGCAGCTAATGTAGTGCTAATTCCCAAAGATGGCAAAGACTTGGAACTATGTACCAGCTACCGGCCCATCTTGTTTTTAAACTGGGATTATTCACAAAGATCCTGGCCACTAGACTGAGCCCATACTTACTTGACCTCGTGAAATCTGACCAGGTGGGCGTCACACCCCATTGGGAAGCGAGAGATGACACCACACGGGTGGATGACCTGATGTTGCCTCCCCTGAGGCCACGCTTTCAACCATCATGCATGAAATTGATCTTTACGGGGAACTCTACAATTTCAAAATCACTTATGCCAAATTGACTCTGTTTAACATCTCCATGCCCATTGCTAAGACCGCTGGAGTGTGCAAATTCCAATTAATTCCAATGGTTGGAGTGGGCAGTGAAATGCCTGGGTGTCTGGATCCCGAGAGACCTCTCCCACCTATATGCAACAAACTTTACGCCCTTACTGTCTACGATCCGGAAGAACCTGGCGGACTGGACATTGCCACATATCTCCTGGCTGGGACGTATCGCTGTGGTGAAAATGAACATCTTGCCATGAGTCCTCTACCTGTTTCAGACGCTTCCTATCCGGATCCCAACCGGATCGCTCCGATAATTAATAACTTACATCAACGACCCCGACTGCGATATCAAACACTGACTAAACCGAAGACGGAAGCAGGGTTGGCAGTTCCAGACTTTTTCTTATACTACCACGCTACTCACCTGCAGAGGAGAATGGAGTGGGCTAAGGACGGGGTGGGCAAGTTAAGTGAAGATGTAGAGCTGGCCCAAATGGGCAGATCCTTGCCGGCACTAATATGGATGATCCCCAAGGCTAGTAGACTGAAGTCAGGCTAGCAGCCATGCGTTACGGCCACATTGGAGATATGGCACAGGATAGCATCCAAACTGGGCCTCTCACCGTTCCCTTCCACCCTATACGCTATCACCAACAATCCCGACTTCCACCCAGGATTGGAGGGTAGACCATACACTTGCTTCTTCCCGCATGGCCAGGTCCAAGCTCTTCATATGTTCACAGGACATGAGCTCAAGACACTGAGATTTACTGGGGGACATCAGGGGGACCTTCTTACATACACTCAAGTACGAGCAGTTGAGCAAGTTCCTCAGACAGATCCCCCAACGACCTGACATAACTAGGACACTCACCTCCTTTGAGCGACAATGTGTCAATCCCGACCCACAGCCATATGCCACAGGGTCAGTGGAGGGGGGACACTGACCCTGTGGTTCGACAAAATAGAAGACCAAAAATGGCTAGAAGAACTGACATTCATAGCTCAAGGAGGCACCCAATCTTACGCAGTAATCTGGACTCACTGGCTGATGGTCGCATATAACGCTAACTTTCGGGCCTTGCTGGCATATGGAGCGACTAGCCTGGTGGGGTGAGGGGTCTCAGGCTGCGGGCCGTGCGCACTCCCCGCTTGAGAGTAAGAGGAGGAGATCTTCTTGACACTCACCTTTGAGGGACACCCAAACATGGGGAGCAGTAAGGGACACTCCTGGTACTTGGTGATACAATGAAAGCTTGACATTTAGGCTTCATGGATTATGAATATAAAGGCGAGCTCTGCACTAGGAGACACTAACATGAGGGAAGCATGGCTCCACAGTGTACTAGTATAAGGGGAGCTCTGTATTAGGGGGCACTAACATGAGGAAGGCTTGGTTCCACAGAGTACTAATATAAAGGGGAGCTCTGCATTGGGGGACACTAACATGAGGGAAGCTTGGCTCCACGGAGTACTAATCTAAGGGAAGCTCTGTATTAGGGGGCACTAACATGAGGGAAGCTTGGCTCCACGGAGTACTAATATAAAGGGGAGCTCTGTATTAGGGGGCCCTAACATGAGGGAAGCTTGGCTCCACGGAGTACTAATATAAAGGGGAGCTCTGCATTGGGGGACACTAACATGAGG